>NW_005369967.1:2083084-2107898 GCF_000412655.1 Myotis brandtii
CCCCCCCGTCTGTGTCCATTGGTCATGCTCATATGCATGCATACAAGTCCTTTGATTGATCTATTGCACCCTCACCCTCTGCCTTCCCTCATAGGTTGGACAGTCTGTTCGATGCTTCTATGACTCTGGTTCTATTTTTGTTCATCAGTTTATTTTGTTCATTAGGTTTCACATATGAGTGAGATCATGTGATACTTGTCTTTCTCTGACTGGTTTATTTCACTTAGCATAATACTCTCCAGGTCCCTCCAAGTTGTCTCAAAGGGTACGAGTTCCTTCTTTTTTACTGCTGCATAGTATTCCATGGTATAAATGTACCACAACTTTTTTATCCACTCATCTACTGATGGACACTTGGGCTGCTTCCAGATCTTAGTTGTAAATTGTGCTTCTATAAACATAGGGGTGCATACATTCTTTCTGATTGGTGTTTTAGATTTCTTAGGATATATTCCTAGAAGTGGGATCCCTGGGTTAAATGGCAGCTCTTTTCACTCTGCTATGTTGCTTAAAAAAAAAAAATCAAAGGAGACTCCTGGGGAAGGTAACATTTGAACTGGCTTTGAAAGAAGAATGAGAGTTTAGTTGGGGTACAGTTGGGGGAAGGGCGTTCTAAGCAGGGGGAACACCATGAATGATGCTATGAATCATGGTTGTACAAGTATATTTGTGTAAAGGACTATGTTCTAGCTTCCAACTCTGAAGGACATAAGCAGAATTTTATAATTTTATAACTAGGGTGTTGTAGACACTCTGGCTGCCAACCTTGTCAGCTGATTTAAAAATATTTAATTTTGTCTGCCTCTGGCCCACATACAATAGACCTAAACTGTCCAACACGGTAGCCAGTAGACACCTGTGGTTACTTAAATTTAAATTAATTAAGATTAAAGTAAAAAATTTTGTCGATGCACTAGCTGCATTATAGGTACGCAGTAGCCACAGGTGCTCAGTGGTTACCATACTGGACAGCATAGACACGGAACATGTCCATCTTTGCAGAATGTTCTACTGGACAGCATTATTATAGTTAACAAATGACTAGATAGAGGACTCTAGCAAAACATTTACATACAAGAAGAGAATAGTGAGGGGGGAAAAAGTTTCCCAAACTAATAATGCTTTAGAAAACAGAGTGGGGAGCAGTTATTGGAAATTCTAATCTAATCAAACTTTAAAAGGCCAGTTAGGCTTTTGTTTTTCTTTATAGATGAAAACTTCAGTTTATTTGACTTGGATAGGGATACAAAGCCAAAAGCTTCATAGTCTTGGCAAATCACTTTATGGATATAGATTAAAAATCATCTAATACGCCGCCTCCCTCCTCCCTTTAGCCTGGCTTGCCAAAACAAATGGTGTCAGCAACTCGGGATAGCCAATCCTTGATCTAGGCTCTCAACCATTTAGGCTGATCATTCATTAAGTAAAGAACTGATTTTACCTAATATGGATCTATAATCATCTTCATAGTTATAGAAGTTTATATCCTGGCTCTTCTCACTTTATAAAAACTTCACATAAATCCTCAAATATCCCCATGGTGGTTGGCTTTATTTCCTCAGACACAGAAATAAGAGTGCAGACTAACTTGTTCAATATCGTATAACCAGGAGGTGGCAGAGCCAATATGCAGTCTCTGATTTTCTGATTCGGAAGTCAGGTGCTCCTCAAATTCTCTTTAAGGATATATCTCTTTAACTAGGATAAAAAGTAATGTAAAACTCTTATGACCAAAAATGAGAAGAGCTTAGATGAAAGGTTGAATGAGTCCTTAGAGAGGTGACTGTTTTGGGGAGCAACAGTTTGACCCTCAAAGTCATTGGAAGTCACCAAAGTCCTCTCCTTAGAGAAGAAAGAGAAGCGTGATGAAAGTAGTCTGTCGACATTTTGGTAATTTATTTGCTCTCCTGAGGAGCAACTGGGTGAGAGATTATGTTTGATGTTGGGAGTCATGAAGTATTACAAACAAAAGATGGTCTATGCTTGGACTTTGTTAATAGAAAGAGATTTAAGGAGGGTAGATTAAGATACATTTTGAAGAAAGAATATACATTATTTGGCAAAAATACCATTATTCCAACTGCCACTCAGATTTAAAATGAAAATGTTGGTCTTCCCAGTTCTACTCAGGATTGTGTCATCCTCTGGACTATAATATCCTGTTGTTTACACATTATTATATTTATTATGGTTAAATTTCATTTTTTAAGTGGATATTATGTCTCTCCTAATAGATTTTGAGCACCTTGAGAGTTGATCTATATTTATATTTTTATAATATAAAGTAGGTTCTCCATAAATGTTTGCTGAACTTCAATTAATCATCTTTAATCATTCTTTCTATCTTATTCTCATACTTAATAAGTTACCAGTTTGCTACTATTTTCAGGCTCCCTCAATCTGTTTACTTGTTTCTAGACTCATTTTCTGCTTACCCTCCCACCATTCTATTCAGCCACCAGGCACCTAATTTGTGGATAATTGAATAGTTTCTCTTTTTATTTTAAACAATTTTTTAAAATAATGTTTTTAAAATTTATTTTTTAGAGAGTGGGGAAGGGAGAGGGAGAGCAAGAGAGAGAGAGAGAGAGAGAGAGAGAGAGAGAGAGAGAGAGAGAAAGAAACATCGATGTGAGAGAGAATCATCCATCGGTTGCCTCTTGTATACATCCCGACCAGGGATTGAACTCGCAAACTGGGTATGTGCCCCTGACCCAGAATCGAACCATGAGTTTTTGGTTCATGGGACAATGCTCAACGAACTGAATCACTCCTGCCAGGGTGATCATTGAATAGGTTCTTAATTTTGTTTTATTATTTTCTCCAGTCCTTCAAACCTCTCCAACCTGTACAAATCATCTAGAATCTTCTTCTTCAAATAATTGTTATTATCATTTTCCTCTTTAAATACTTTTATTTATTGATTTTAGAGAGAGAGAGGAAAGAAGAGAGAGAGAGAAAAATATTGATTTGTTGTTCCACTTATTTATGCATATTTATTGGTTGATTCTTGTATGTGCCCTGACCAAGCATCAAACCCACAACCTTGGTGTGTCGGGACAGTGCTCTAACCAACTGAACTACCCGGCCAGGGCTATCATTTTTCTTTTTTTCATTGGCCTGCCATGATCAACTGAATTAAGTGCAAATCCTTAAATTGGTGTTCAAAGCTCTTTGTATCCTTAGTTGATACCTACCTTTCCACAGCACCAAAGAAGAGTTGTGTTTTTTTTTTTAAGCTTTATTGTTGAGATTATTACAGATGTCTCTCTTTTTTTCCCCATTATCCCTCTCCTCCCTGATCCTGCCCCACCCCAGGCCTTCGCCACCCTATTGTCTGTGTCCATAGGTAATGCATATATGCATATACGATTCATTTAACCTCTTCCTGCCCCCTCCCTTCCCTCTGAAAATTGTCAGTCTGTTTTATTTCTATGCCTCTGATTCTGTTTTATTCACCAGTTCATTCTATTCATTAGATTTCTTATTCATTTATTTTGACTTTTAGATTCTTTCATTTCTTTCATTTGTGACATGTTTCTTTGTCTTCTCATTTTGACTGCTTCCCTGTGTTTGTTTCACCTCTTCCTGCCCCCTCCCTTCCCTCTGAAAATTGTCAGTCTGTTTTATTTCTATGCCTCTGATTCTGTTTTATTCACCAGTTCATTCTATTCATTAGATTTCTTATTCATTTATTTTGACTTTTAGATTCTTTCATTTCTTTCATTTGTGACATGTTTCTTTGTCTTCTCATTTTGACTGCTTCCCTGTGTTTGTTTCTACTATTTGGGAAGAGCTGCTATGTATCCTTGAGTTGGTAGAGTGGCCTTGTGTAGTAGGTGTACTATAGGGCTCAGTGGCTCAGCCTCCCCAGTCACCTGAGCTGGGCACTGTAGATGCACCCCTTTGTGGGCTGTGAGCACAGTCTTGTCTTATATAATAAAAGAGAAACATGCAAATTACCCACCCCCCCACTATGCTCAAGCCACACCCACCAGCCAATCAGGAACAAGTATGCAAATTAACCCAACTAAGATGGCAGTGGCCACGGAGCTGGAGTGAGCAGGAGGCTTGGGTTGCCCCCGGCGATGGAGGAAGCCAAGCTTCCCGCCTGCCCTGGTCGGTCCTGGGCTCTACTCAAGGCTACAAAGTTTCAATTATAGAAGATAAATAAATCCCAGAAAAAAAGAAAAGAAAAAAAGGAGAGGCTGGGAGCTTGGGTTGCTGGGGGACGTGGACAGCCTGAAAACAGCACTCAGCCCCTCACCTAGGCTGGCCACACCCCCATTGGGTGAGGGTCCCCGCTGGCGGGCTTGGCCAGCCTGCAAACAGACATCAGCCCCTCACCCAGGCTGGCCAGGCACCCCAGCGGGACACCCTGATCCGGGACACCCTTCAGGGCAAACCAGCCGGCCCCCATCCGTGCACCAGGCCTCTAACCTATATAATAAAAGGGTAATATGCAAATTGACCCTAACAGCAGAATGACTGGGAATGACTGGTCACTATGACACATACTGACCACCAGGGGGCAGACGCTCAATGCAGGAGCTGCCCCCTGGTGGTCAGTGCAAACCCACAGGGGGAGCTCTGCTCAGCCACAAGCCAGGCTGATGGCTGCCAGCACAGCGGTGGTGGCGGGAGCCTCTCCTGCCTCCTCAGCAGCACTAAGGATGTCCGACTGCAGCTTAGGGGGAGCGGGCCTAAGCCAGCAGGTGGACATCCCCCGAGGGGTCCCAGACTGCGAGAGGGCACAGGCCAGGATGAGGGACCCCCCCCAGTGCACAGATTTTTGTGCACTGGGCTTCTAGTTTAAAATAATGTTTTTATTAGTTGAGACTTGACTGCTGTTGGTGTCACTGGGAGGAATTGACCTCCAGGTCAATTGGCTGTGAGGACCAGCTGCGACTACACTGGGAGAGATGCTGTGCAGGAGACACCCCTATGGAGCAGGACTTGCTTCATTGGGGCTTTGGTGCTCACTGAGTCTACCCCTTGAGTGTGTTGCTTATGGATGTGTAGAGCTGTAATCTGGATGGTGTGACAATGACCACTGGGTACACTGGCTCTTGGGTCTCCGGGGAGGAATACAGTCAGCCACTTCCTGGGGCCACCCAGCAGGAGCTACAGAGAGATCTGAATATTCTTCCTCTTTGTATTCTCTTTGTATTGGGTTTGGAAGTGCCCAGATGAGGTCCAGCTAGGAAGCAAGACAGGCTGGTGCTGGGTCTTAGGCCTTTTATTGATAGATTTGGGGCTCCCTGACACAGTTTCAGCTTGTTTGAGAGCGTTTAGCCTGAGCAAGGACAGGCCATTCATATGCATATGCAAAAGCTGCTGCAGGCGCCAAGCGGAAGCTGCTGGGAGAGGCTGGGAGTGGTGGCCGAGAGCCAGGCAAAGGAGGTGGGGGACTCACACCATGGTGGGGGCGGAGCCTGAGCCATGGAGCCCGTGGGCTAGGGAGCCGGTGCCCCGGGCCACACCGATGTTGAGCTATGCCTCCCCCCACCCTTCCTACCTGGCAGCATTTTCTGAGTGCTGGGCTTGTCTCCCCCAGCTAAACCGTGAGTGCCCCATGGCAGGGACCCACTTCTTTGGCATTCACCGACACTTATGTGCTATGTGCCCAGCTTCCGTGGGAGACACAGATTTTATCTACGGAAAGGGGAAGTGCACTAAGCAAGGTCCACCAGGAGCCCAGGAGATACATTTTGTAGATGAGAAACTTGCGGATCTGGAAGAGGCAAATCCATTCTTCTTTAAAGAGTTTCTGAAAACCAAGAACCTCAGCCTGTTGAAGAGGACACGGACAACAGCAGGCTTCATTCAAAGGAAGCCACGAGGCACTCCCTGGGCCTTGACTGCAGCTCCCCGCCCTCCCAGCCCGTGGGCTTCAGCCTGGAGTTCCAGCAGCCGTTTTTCATAGACCCAATTGGGGCTAGTGACCTGGACGAGGACGAGGATGAGGACGGGTGGAACGGCGCCTACCTGCCATCCACAGTGGAGCAGACCCACTTGAGGGTCTGGACCAGCACTTCTCCCTGCAGCACATATATCTCCTTCTTCTCCAGCCCATCGGAGCTGGCAGGGCCCAAGCCTCTGTCCCTGTGGGCACTGACTGACTCCGACTCCAGAGTCTCTCCTGTGGCAAGTCCCAGTGCAGACTTTGCCGCTCACGGAGAGTGTCTGGGGGACAGGCACCTTCAGACGCTGCAGATCAGTTAGGAAGCACTGAAAGACGAGAACTCGAAGCTCAGGAGGAAGCTGACAGAGGTACAGAGCTTCTTTGAGATGCAAACCGAGATGGTGAGGACACTGGAGCAGAAATTAGAAGCAAAGATGATCAAGGATGAGAGTGACTACCACGACCTGGAATCCGTGGTCCAGCAGGTGGAGCAGAACCTGGAGCTGATGACCAAACATGCAGTAAAGGCAGAAATTCACGTCATGAAACTGAAACAAGTCATAAACTTGCTCCAGGCTCAGGTCTCCAACTTCAAGAGGGAGAATGAGGCCCTGCGCTCGGGTCAGGGCGCCAGCCTGACGGTGGTGAAGCAGAACACGGACGTGGCCCTGCAGAACCTGTGCATGGTCATGAGCAACGCGCACACCTCCAGCAAGCAGCTGGTTTCTGGAGCCGAAACACTGAACCTTGTTGCTGAAATCCTTAAATCCATAGGCAGAATCTCTGAAATCAATGAGGTCGGGGAGGAGGAGTCTTGAGAAACTTCTAGCTCGCAGCTCTGTTTACATCCTGCAGTCACCGCTCACTGGATTTGAAATGCCATTGTGTCTTTAAATATGCAGTCTTCCCAGTAAAGCTGTTTATCACGAGATGCTAATTTCATGACTGAGAACAGTATTATTAGCTCACCTCAGCCAGGAGCAGCGGAACTAGTGAGCGTCACCGAGGTTTCTGTCTTGTTGAATCCTTCCTCCTTGGTGAATCCCTGCATTAAGACCACGATCCACTGGAAGAGGTGTTTATAAAAGCCACCGATGGTTTTAAGTACTGAACATGGAAACAGCAGTTCTGTGATACGAGTCTTCCATTCTTATTCCAGAACATTCATTCTAAGATAAGTTTGATCGATTGTCCTTGATTTCACAAGTAAAGGAAAACAATAAATGAGCTGAAATTCAAATGATTGCATTGGAAAGGGCCTCGTGCCTTTTTGCCTTTGCTCAGTGCCCCTCTGGCTCAGTCTACCCCTTGCAGCCTTCACAGGGGCGGCCCCTGCGACTGGTGGCCTGAGTGTGGGCACCCCATGTGGTTGGATGCTGCTATCCTCCTGCAGGGACCAAGGTTGGCTTGGATTCTACACTGTGAAGCCGTCGAAACGCATCTCTTTAGGGGGCCTCAGGTTTGAAAAAGTGTTTTTGATGGAGGGTTTTGATACATGTTCTAAGCGGCCCTTTGTATAATAAAGTTGAATCCAGAGGACATGCAGAGCCTCCCGGTAGCACGTCTCCCGCTGCCTTTCCAGCCACTTCTGACGGAGGGAGGCATGACATGCACTCAGTGCCTTGTGGCTGTTTTCCTGCAGATGTTATTTTTTAAAATTAATGTTCCCTCCTGTTCAGATTGACAGCTTTCTTAATAAATTTTAAAATGAAAAAAAAAAATAGTTTTTGCAGGCAGCTTGGGTGGGGTTGTAAATTGGATGAGGCAGGGCTTAGGGAATCAACAGGGTGGAGCAAACATAAATGGCTGCCAGTCAGCCCTGCAACCAGGGAGGTCCCAGCATAGAAACAGCCCTGTGAGCACCTCCATCTGGGAGAAAGCTGCCCCCCCAAGTTCCTGCCCTGATGCCAGACAATCCAGTTCCTCCTGATATGTGCCTATGTCCCCTGGAACCTCGCCTGGCACTGGAGCTCAGAGGAAGCAGGACCTTATAAGTTCAGTTCGTGGTGCCGGCCTTTTAAAGGAACAGCTGGGTCTCCAGCAGCCTCTGTGACCCTGAGCCCCAATCCGCACTGGTTTTTACAGCCCATAGTTCTTACTGCCCTGTAGGGATTTCTTTTCCCAGCTCTGGGACCCTGGGCTGGGGGTCTGGTGTGGGGCTGGGACCCCTTGCTCCTCCAGCGGCCTCCACAGAGACAATCTCCCGCCCAATTAAAAAAGCAGCCCATGTGGGTGCCAGACCAGCCTCTTCTGCGCCTCTGCACCTTCAGCCAATCTCAGTGTGCTTCCAACTTCTCTAGTTGTAGGACTTCCATTCAGCCAGCTTTCCAGTGGTTCTGGATGATGGTTGTTCTGTATTTTAATTGTAATTTTGATGTAGTTATGGGAGGCGGTGAGTACAGCTGCCATCTTCCATAGGACCAAAGAAGAGTTTTAAGAAAGTCTGTAGTTCATAAGATTTGCTTATTGATATGTTTAGATGGCTATGAGGTTCAAAAGATTTTAAAGACATATAATAACACGAGATTACTTGAAAACAATACAAACCAATATAGTGTTATCAGGTGCTTGACGATGTAACTAGTCCAGAGAGTCTATAGAACAGCGGTTCTCAACCTGTGGGTCGCGACCCCTTTAGGGGTCGAACGACCCTTTCACAGGGGTCGCCTAAGACCATTGGAAAACACATATATAATTACATATTGTTTTTGTGATTAATCACTATGCTTTAATTATGTTCAATTTGTAACAATGAAAATACATCCTGCATATCAGATATTTACATTACGATTCATAACAGTAGCAAAATTACAGTTATGAAGTAGCAATGAAAGTAATTTTATGGTTGGGGGTCACCACAACATGAGGAACTGTACTAAAGGGTCACGGCATTAGGAAGGTTGAGAACCACGGCTATAGAAGGTCATTGAAAGCTTATGTCATCAGACATGCAGCTTCATTGGAGAAACTGATAGTTGTTTGGGATCCTGTAACACATCCATGTTATTTACTCAGACCAAGTCTCCCTTATTTTTCTAATACAAATATGTAAGGTTTTAGAGTAACGGGGTCTGTTTTGTCAGTATAAAAATATTTCCTGTGTCAGAATTCAGAGATACTTATAAATAGATACTCCTGCTTAAATGTCATTCTTTTAAATTTTATTGGATCTCTTCCCAGTACTTGGAAAATGTATATACCTGAGCTGTTTCTTCTGATCAGCTTCTACTGTGGACACTTAGTTTGAAGTCATATTGGAGTAATTTGAGGAAAAGTGGAATTTGGCAGATATTATTGCATTTGAGTAGCCATCATAAAATTTAGGTTTTAAACAGGGTATGGCATTGTTTAAGCTCAACTTATGATAAATAGAGTTTGTCAATTATGTAGTAATATAAGTTCAAAAGTGCTATTTTTATAGGTGATAGACTTTTCTCTATGGTTAACTGCTCTGTTTTGTTTGTACTTAATACAAAGAAATTTATATTGTTTTGTCTCTTGGAAGTAAGAAATTTAGAGAGTCATATGTCAGATGCCTTGAAATAATACTTATAAATTTTCAGGGATTTCCAAAAACAGAGGATGTAAAGTGGCTAGCTGTGCCTTTTTAGTGATTGCGTTGGTTACTTTTCTCGATGACTGTTCTAGCTAATTAATTTAGCAAGGCAACTCATTTCATTAACATGATATGGCTAATAGCTTAGCTACTAGTAATCAATTCATATCTATTCTCAGTCCGTAAAGAGGGCTGTCTATAAACCTATACTTATTATTCCTTACTTAAGCTTTATTTACTTTTGTATTCCTAAGAAAAATGAATAAAACACTTTATATATATGAGTTCATTTCCTCACTCCAATACTCATTCCAATTTCTAAGGGCCTTCTGATTTATAGGCTCTCAAAAATCTTTCCTCTTCCAATTTGAATTTAAGTAATTAGCTTCTTCCTAATTTGGAACCTCAATTTGAAAACTTGTGTGTTTGATTTGGCATTAGGGTGGGCATCTTATTCTTAAATAAGATCATGTAACTTCAGTTTTCGATGATCACAGACATGTTTGCCAAGCAGCATCTTTATAGCTTTGAGGAAACTGGAAAGTAAAATGTCTCTACTAAGATTGTGATTCTCCTCGACAGTCACTTTAACTAGTTAGGTATGGCTGTACCAATTTCAGTTTAAACAACTGGACTCTGAACCTGCTTTTGTTCTGATTAAGAAGCTTATTTATATATTTGGGAATACAGAGGCACAACCTGTTAACAGCTGTAAATTTGGTTGATTAAGCTGTGTGTGAACAAATTTATAGACAAAGAAGAATATGTGATAAAGACTATATATAGCCTCCAAAGACTAAAATATTTATTATCTGGGCCTTTAAGAAAAAGTTTGCCAACTCCTGGTTTATATTAGCAATAGTCATAATGATGATCCATTACAAGGATTCAAAGAGTGCCATCTGAATCAACAAAGCAAGATGAAAGTATGTTTTTTATAGCTTTAGTCTTGGGATATTTTATTTCTGATTTGCATAGGAGGTATAAATTAGAGATGATACAGTATCCTTATAGGATTTTTAGGAGTGTTAAGTCATGGCTCTTTACAGTACTTTACACATGGAGGACAGTAACAATTATTGCTGCTGTTATAAAAATATGTGTATTCTTGACAGTTGTTTCTACTTTGTTTTATGAGTCTCTATTTGTTTTATCTCTGCTCTTTTTGCATAACATTTAATTTTATAATAGACTGAGAAAAATGCTTCTCAGAATGATAGTTTGCAGCCTCTTTATTGCATTTGGAATTAAAGAGAGAATGAAGGAAAAATTACATAAAAGTGGAAGACAACAAGCTGGGGGTTGGATTATAAAATAATTAACAGGGTTATGTGCTCTCGAGGGTGGTTTCTCTTCTGAGGGATTTGAAAAGAGGCATTTTAAAAGTGTGTTAACCTAAGTGCACAGAAACAATGGACAGGGCTTGCTTAAGGCAAAGGTCAACCTTTTACTAAAAAAGTTAATTTGTCTGGAGCGTGACAACCCACCAAGGAATTTATGATCAGATCACCCTGTGAAGTTACTTTCCATAAACCCCTTTTCTGTCCACACCACTTTAAAATCTTTTTTTACTTTAGCTGAAAGGCAAATCTTAAGTGTAGCAGTTTTATATTGTAGGATATCAATGGCAGTGTAACAAATTATCCTAAAATTTAGTGGCATAAAACAATCAGTTATTATGTTTACAGATTCTGTGGATCAGGCATTTGGACAGGGCACAGACAGGATGGCTTCTCTTTGTTCCACAGTGTCTGAAGCTGGAAAGCTAAAAGGCTGGGAGCTGGACTATCGGAAGGCTCATTCATTCATATGTTTGGCAGTTGTTGTTGGTTGTTGGCTAGGAAAACTCTAGTTTCTCTCCACATGTGTCTGTCCTTGTGATCTCTCCAAATGGACTAATTTGGGCTTCTTTAAGTGGTGTCTGGGTTCTTCAGAGTATGCATGCCAAAAAGAGAGCCAGGCAGAGCTGTATTCTTCCTATGACATAGCCTTGGAAATCCCAGAGCAACATTTCTATCCTCTCTGTTGATCAAGGACAAGAAGTCACATATCCATCTAGGTTCAGGGGAGAAAAATGGACTCTATCTTTTGATGGGGAGGAGCAAGGTTCTGGAAGAGCATGTTCAATCAGAAATATGCCTGAGGACATTTTTGGAAATTCAATTTACCACAATTATATCACTTAATTTAATTAATAATTATACATATATGCACTTAATCTATATGCCAGTTATTCCAAGTACTTTACAAATATTGATTTATTTAGTCCATAACAGTCTTACTTAACAGATGAACAAACTGAATCAGGATATGGGATTAACTGGAATACAATTTTCTCTGACCTTGAAGGATAACAAATAAGTTATTGTGATTTTTTTTAACCTTGCATAGTATTTATTTAAACATTTAAAAATATTTCAAATGCATATTTATTTATTTTTGTATTAGTTTGATTTGAGAGGTGTGGCTTCTAAGAAGTAGTTTTTTAAAAAGTCTTTATTGTTGAGATTATTACAGATGTCTCTCTTTTTCCCCCGTTACCCCTCTTCACCTGGTTCCCACTCCACCCCAGGCCTTTGCCACCCTATTGTCTGTCCATAGGTAATGCATATCTACATATATAAAAGCCTAAGCAACCATTGCAAATGAACGACTGGAATGACCAGTCGTTATGGCACGCACTGACCACCAGGGGGCAGATGCTCAACGCAGGAGCTGCCTCCTGGTGGTAGGTGCGCTCCCACAGCGGGAGCGGCGCTCAGCTGACTGACATGTTCTGGCAGCCCACCAGCCCAGCAGCAGCCACTCGCTCCCGCAATAGCCCTACAGGTCCAATCTCCGGAAAATGGGCCAGGCACCAACGGACCAGTGCTGCCTGCACAATCCCGACAGCACTGCCAGCCTCCTGGAAGTCGGCCTAGGGCACCACGGCCACTTCCCCTCCCTAGACGCTTTGCAAGGAAGAAACAATATAAAAGCAGCTGTCAGGTGGCTCCTGGCAACCGGCACGAACATCAGCAGGAGGGATCTGGATCCCAGGCCGGCAAGGGCATCCCACCACCCACCTGGAAGGCTGATCACATCCCGACTCCTCACCCGCCCTGGGAACCCCACCCAGGCACGAATTCGTGCACCGGGCCTCTAGTATGCATATAAGATCTTTGTTTAATCTCTTCCCGTCCCCCAACCCCCCTTCCTCTGAGAATCGTCAGTCTGTTCTATTTCCATGCCTCTGATTCTATTTTATTTATCAGTTTATTCTGTTCATCAGATTCCTTATTCGTTTATTTTAACTTTTAGATTCAATTATTGATAGATATGTACTTGTTGACATTTTGTTATTCATATTTTTTATCTTTTCTTCTTCTTTCTCTTCTTAAAGAATACCCTTTAGCATTTCATATAATACTGGTTTGGTGGTGATGAACTCCTTTAGCTTTTTCTTGTCTGTGAAGCTCTTTATCTGACCTTCAGTTCTAAATGATAGCTTTGCTGGGTAGAGTAATCTTGGTTGTAGGTCCTTGCTATTCATCACTTTGAATATTTCTTGCCACTACCATCTGGCCTGCATAGTTTCTGTTGAGAAATCAGCTGACAGTCGTATGGGCATTCCCTTGTAGGTAACTAACTTCTTTTCTCTTGCTGCTTTTAAGATTCTCTCTTTGCTTTAGCCCTAGGCATTTTAATTATGATGTGTCTTGGTGTGGTCCTCTTTGGGTTCCTCTTATTTGGGACTCTCTATGCTTCCTGGACTTGTAAGTCTATTTCTTTCACCAGGCAGGGGAAGTTTTTTGTCAATATTTTTTCAAATATGTTTTCAATATCTTGCTCTCTCTCTTCTTCTGGCACCCCCATAATTCAGATGTTGGTACGCTTGAAGTTGTCCCAAAGGATCCATACACTACCTTCATATTTTTGGATTCTTTTTTCTTTTTGCTCTTCTGGTTGGGTGTTTTTTGCTTCCTCATATTTCAAATCGTTGATTTGATTCTCAGAATCCCCTACTCTACTGTTAAATCTTGTTATATTATTCTTTATTTCAGTCAGTTTATGCTTAATTTCTGATTGGTCTTTTTCCATATTTTTTGGAGGTTTCTAAAAGATTTGTGAGTAACCTTATAACAGTGATTTTGAACTCTATATCCAGTAGTTTGTTTTCTTCCATTTCTTTCATTTGTGACATGCCTCTCTGTCTATGCATTTTGGCTGCTTCCCTGTGTTTGTTTCTATGTATTGGGTAGAGCTGCTATGTCTCCTTGAGTTGGTAGAGTGGCCTTGTGTAGTAGGTATTCTATAGAGCCCAGTGGCTTAGCCTCCCCAGTCATCTGAGCTGAGCAATCTAGGTGTGTCCCTTTGTGGGCTGTAAGCACAGTCTTGTTATAGTTGAGACTTGATTGCTGTTGGTGTCACTGTGGGGAATTGACCTCCAGGCCAATTGGCTGTGAGGACCAGCGGTGACTATAGTGGGAGAACTGCTGTGCAGGAGACACCTCTATGGAGCAGGACTTGCTTCCGTGGGGCTTTGGTGCTGAGTCTTCCCCTTGAGTGTATCACTTATGGATGTGTAGAGTTGTAATCTGGTATGGTCTGACACTGACCACTGGGTATACTGCCTCTTGGGTCTCCAGGGAGGAATACAGTCAGCCACTGCCTGATCAGCTCCAGCAGCAGTTACAGAGAGATCTGGAGATTCCTCCTCTTTGTATTGGGGTTAGAAGTGCCCAGATGAGGCCCAGTTGTGAAGCAAGGCAGGCTGGTGCTGGTGCTAGGTCTTGGGCCTTTTATTGATCGGTTTGGGGCTCCCTGACCCAGTTGCAGCTTGTTTCAAAGCTTTTACCCTGAACAAGGACAGGCCTTTCATATGCAAAAGCTGTTGCAGGCAGTGTGGGTGGGGTTGTAAATTGGAGGAGGTGGGGTCTTAGGGAATCACCTGGGTGGAACAAACATAAATGGCTGCCAGTCAGCCCTGAAACCAGGGAGGTCTCAGCATAGGAACAATGATCCCTGTGAGCATGATGGCCTGGGAGAAAGCTGCCCCCATGTTCCTGCCGTGATGCCAGACAATCCAGTTCCTCCTCGTATGTGTCTGTGTTTTCCAGAGCCTTGCACTGGTGCTGAAGCTCAGAGGAAGCAGGATCTTGTAAGTTCAGTTTGTGGTGTCGGCCTTTTAAAGGAACAGCTAGGTCTCCAGCAACCTCTGTGTCTTTGAGCCCCAATACACACTGGTTTTTACAGCCCGTAGTTCTTACTGCCCATAGGGACTTCTTTTCTTATCTCTGGAACCCTGGGCTGGGGGGTCTGCTGTGGGGCTGGGACTCCTTTCTCCTCCGAGCGGCCTCTGCAGAAATGATCTCCCTTCCAATTAAAAAAGTGGCACACATGGTTGTTGAACCACCCCATTCCGTGCCTCTGCACCTCCTACCAATCTCAGTGTGCTTTCTTCTTTATTTCTCTAGTTGTAGGACTTCCATTCAGCCAACTTTCCAGTGGTTCTGGATGATGGTTGTTCTATATTTTAGCTGTAATTTTGATGTGGTTGTGGGAGGCAGCAAGTACAGGTATTTAGCTTCGCCGCCATCTTCAAATCTCTCTAATAAGTAGTTTTTTAAATGAGTGCAGCAGTCAGGCCTCCAAGATCCCATCCTTATGTACCCTTAGAGCTGGGTTATGGTGAATGAGTTGGAATTTGTTCATGAAGCAGTGCTCAAATGAGTCAATAAGTTATGAATACTGTTCTGTTTGACAACAATCTTGTACTAACTTACCAAATTTAATTGATAAATTTATTCTATGTCCTTTTAGGAAAACAAATACAGTATCTTGGCCTTGCTGTGATAATCTTACCTAATGGCTATCTTTTCCTTCATTGATATTGAAATGAACAGTATGAATCCTTGTTGTACATATTTCAAGCCCTGTTTTGTTTTGTTTTTTACATCCATTGATTCTACCTTGGAGATCTAGCAGTCTCTGATTAAGTTGCTTAGAGGCTTTTCACCTTTGTTTGTCCCTCAGAACGTAGTGGTGCTATTTTAAGGTTGCGCCAAAGTGACTTTCACCCTGGTACATTTGTGACACAATTACTATATCTCCTAGTCTCTACTACATATATAAATATATAACAAGCATAAAGTATACAGATAAGAAGAGGGTATCCTTATTAGATGATCAAAACTCAATGGAGTGTCTAACATTCTTTTGGAATATTTACGTATTTTTCTTTCTAATTGGAAAATAGGGATAGTCTTACTTAAAACAGATACTTGATTAGGAGTACATGTAGAAATTTTCATAATCAAAACCATATCTGAGCTAACTTATTTTATATTTTTAAATTTAGAGATCTAAGAGAGAGACCTACACTATACTGAATATGAATGAACTGATTATATTGATTGAAATTAAACTTTGAAGGCTTTATAATAATGTGGGAAAATGCCATATGTTTAAGTGGGGAACAAAAGGAAAAGATAGAATATCTAATTCATATGAAATGATAAAAAATTTAAAAATATATAGAAATATGCTAATTAGAGGGGAAACGTCAGGGTTTGGAGAAGGTGAAGGTATAGCTGTGTTCTTTTCTTTGTCCTCTTTATCATTTTCCAAGTTTCCAGTAATGAATGTATTTTATATTTATAATGAAAAAATACTATTTTTGTCACAAAGTCAAAGTATAATTAATAGTTCTAATTTTTTTGTTGAATTAAAAGGCATTATTAAACTAGATCTTTTCTGTTTAGAAGTTATATGTTTTCTTCTAACAACCAATACAATATACAAATTGAATTTGCTTTTTATAGAATAATATTGGATTTATTCCCCCCATAGGCTATCATAGATTTCCATGGCAGAGTTTGAATTTTTATAAAAGCATCCTACATTAAAATTTTTATATGTTTTTATTGATTTCAGAGTGCGAAAGGGAGAGGGAGAGAGAGATAGAAACATCTATGGGAGAGAAACATTGATCATGCTCCTGCATGCCTCCAACATGCTCCCTACTGGGGATTGATCCCACAACCTGGGCATGTGCCCTTACCAGGAATGGACCTGGGGACCTTCTGGTGCATGGGATGACGCTCACCCAACTGAGCCACCCTAGCCAGGCCTACATTAAAGTTTTTTAAGCTCCAGAATTATCCATTTAAAAAACTGCTTAGTAACCCTACCAGTGTGTGTACGAACAAGTTCACTGCCTCTAGCCTCCAGCATACTTCGCACACACATCAGGCAGCACTCCCGGGAGAAGCCCTTCAAATGCAAACACTGTGGCAAATCATTTGTGTACCACGCAGCCCAGGACAGCCATGTCCGCTGCTCACACAAGGAGGGCCAGGGCCGCTCTTGTGGCAGCTGCAGGAAAACCTTCCCCGATAAAGACGCCCTGTGCTCCCACACGAAACTTCATGAAGACTCCTAGCCCTCAGAGAGGTTGAGGACAAGGAGGAAACTAAGGACTTGGGTTCTGCCTTTATTTTTCTTATGTATGTGTGTGTCGTGTGAACAAATGATGGTTCTACTGAGAGAAGAAACAGAAAAATGGAACTGACCGATAAGCTGCAATGACCAGATTTATCAACTGTGGTTTTAACAGATTTTGAAGAAATGTTTTTCGTCATTTCCAATAAGAATGAAATTTTGGTGAATTTACCGATAAATAGTGAAAGCTGTCTGTTAATAGTTCTTGAGCATCCTGGAAAATAAAAAACCCGGAGGGGGGGCATATTGAATTTCTGGGGTGAAAGAGAAGCCTTTTCTTGCGCCCCCAATTGTAATATGGCTGTGGACATCACCTATTAAGTTTCTTCACTGAATAAATTCTTTGAAAATTCACTAAAATAATAAAAATAAAAAAAACAAACTACTTAGTAGTTCAGTACCTATCATTTTAAGAAAATCAAAGATATATTGTTCCAAAATAGAGGCTGGGTCCTCTGTGTCCCACAGTCCTGTCTAATCCATTCATTGTTAAAATTTTATTTGACCATTTATAGCTCTTCTTACTTTTGTGAAGAGATTTTTCAGACCGTTTCAAATTATCTTCAAATTCAAGCAGATTATCTAATTTCACACACTGCCAGAAAAGAGTTTTAAATTTTTTCTGTACTTTTTAAGTCAATAACTGGTTAACTTTAGTAGACAATTTAGGAAAGCTAAGCTTCTGTGTAATTTCCTCCCCTCCCCCCTAAAGATGTGATGAGACAAAACACCTATGGCACACCTTATAGAAGGAAATGCTTTCTTGGTGACTTTTAGAAGGTACTAATTTAAATGTCAAAGTAAGTTCTTTTAAGGTTTTTATCTTTAATTCAAGGTTGTAATGTCTCTTACCACTTCATTTACTTAGTTTGGATGGGTTTCAACAAGGATTTGGTTTAAAAGTAATTTTCTATATGTTTACACAGGAGAAATTGAAGCATTTCATAATCTCTTGAACTCAGCAATCTCTCCCCCCAATTACTTCTTATTATTTCTGTGGTTTTCTCATGTACTGTTATTAACTGTTTGAATTATTCACTTGTTTATTTGTCTGGATCTTCTCTCTAAAATACCATAAACTCCTTGAAGCACAGACTGTGTGTGCTATGAGGTATATAATGTGTAGTAAATTTTAAGTAAGACCGGGTTCAGAGTCTGACTTTCACTTACCAGCTATGGGACCTTGGGTAATTATTCTTCTGGCCTCAGGCCTCTTATCTATGAAATGAATATAGTAATCTCTAACTTGTGGGGTTACTGAGGAGATCAGTGATAAAATACGTAACATTCCTGCCTATAGTAGGCCTTCAATACATAATTAGTTATGTATTCAGCAATAATTGAGTGAATGACGTATATCAGTATGCTTGGGCTGCTAGCAAAAATATCATAGGCTGGGTACTTAAGCAACAGAAATTAATTTTCTCACAGTTCAGGAGGCTTAGAAGTCCAAAATCAAGATGCTAGCTAATTTATTTCCCCTTCCTGGATTGCATATGGCCAGCTTCTCACTGTGTCCTCCTCACATGGTGGGAGGAGAGAGAGAAGTAGCATCAAGCTTTTTGGTGTCTCTTCTTATGGGCACTAATTCTGTCATGAGGGCCCCACCCTCATAACCTAATTTAAACTTAATTACCTCTCAAAGGCCTCATCTTTAAATACTATCACCGTGGGGGTTAGGACGTCAACACATACATTTTGAAGAGACATGATTAAGTCTATAGAAGACTGCTTCAGGGAAATCTTGATTACTAAAACAGCTATTAAAAACACACACAAAATTTAATCATAATCAAAATAGTTTAGAGAAATTGACCATCAGATTATAAAGAAGCCTTGTAAGGAAACTGAAAAATAGCAAATAAAGAGATGGGCGCAAACTCTATAAAGTATTGATTCAGTGGAGAAAAGAGTGTCAGAAAATTGGCATGGTTGACAGTGGCAGATTCTATAGGGAAGTCAAGTGAAAGATGGTTGAGAATTGGTCATCTTTGAATTTGGTCATGATTATTATTTACCAGTTTCTCTGGGTATTTTTTATTTTATTTTTAAAATTGATTTGAGAGAGAGAGGAAGAAGAAAAAGAGAGAGAGAAAGAGAGAGAGAGAGAGATTTGTTGTTCCACTTACTGGTATTTATGTATTCATTGATTACGTTTTGTATGTGCCTTGACCAGAGATTGAACCTGCAACCTTGGTATATCAGGACAGTGCTCTAACCAACTGGCCAGGATCTCTATTGGTATTTTTTAATGATCATTGTTGATAAAGGTATAGGGCTGAATATAAGACATGCTGGAAGGAAAACTGTTTAAAAGGTAATTGCATCAGTTAACATATAACAAAAAAAGAGAGATCTATCTTACTGCTTGCTCCCTGCTTCCTCATTCCTGGCATCTTGCCTCCTGGTTCAAGCCACAGAGATCATAGCTGGCCAGAAGGAGAGAAGAACAAGAAGAGTATGCCCCTCCCCTTTCAGAGCACCTCCAGGAAGTGGCACATAGCACTTCCTCTTTGGTTAAAATTGAGTTACATGGCCACAACTAACTGCAAGAGTAGCAATCAGGAAATACTGTCTTTTGGTTGGTATTATCATGTATCCAGCTAAGAATTGGGGTTGTTATTACTAGGAAGACGAGGAAAATGGGCAATGAGGACAGTTAGCTATTGTGCTGCAGTAATCATTTTTATTTTGAAGTATTGCAATGTTTATTAGGCAGTTGATAATTGTTGGCTTTTTCTGTTTTTCATTCTAAACAACAGAAAATTTTAGTTGCTTCAGATCACTCATGGAATACATTTTAGTTACTAGTCTGGATCGACAGAAGGTGATGAGTGTGGCCTCTACCCCTGTTTTGCTTTTCTTTCTCAATATTTAAACTTTCAATGTCCTTTCAAAATCATTTAAAATTATTATTTTACAATTACACTAGAATGCATTTTCTTTTAGAAAAAAATCAGAAAATATAGAGGACTAAAAAGTAGAAAAGTAAAACTACCTATAATTTTACTATCCACTATTAGCATTTCTGGTATATGCCTGTTGAGACTTTCTCTCCTTTCATGTCAGAATTCATTGTTTTCATGTAGTGGGTACAGAGATTACATTTGGGAAGATGAAAAAGTTTGGAGATAGATGGTGCGATGGTTGCACATCAATGTGAATGTTTCATGCTACTGAACCGTATACTTGAAAATGGCTAAAATGGTAAATTTTACATTATGCATATTTTACCGTGATAAAAAAATTTATTATTTGCAGAAATGAGATCATATTCAACATCTTATTTTATAACCTGCATTTTATACTCAACAATGAAAGAGAACCCCTTTCCCCATAAATAAATATGTTTTGCACTGTGATTTTTGTGGCCAAATATTTATTTTATCCTTTGGATGTGCCACCTTTTATTGAGGGCAGTGTTAAAGCAAATAAAAAGGAGTATTAGCCCTTTCCTTTCTAAGTGGATTCACAGAGAGCTTTGTGATGCATGGCAGAGGACTGGGGAAATAACCAGATGGTGGAAACTGAAAACCCCCCTGGGTCCTTAAACTGTGTCTGCCTTGTTCGAATGACTCTCTAAATAAACTGCTTTACTGTTCTGATGTCAACATGGCAGCTTCGCTTTTTTTTTTTTTTTTTTTTAGCCAAGTATAATTTTTTTTATTTGTCTAAAAGGATGTTTATTCCAGACCACTGGTTCTCTTGGATTTCTTCCCTACTAAGTTAATGTCATATTAGAGGAATCACGGCAAAAGAGAAGCATAGATGGAGAACATCCCACCTTGAGAAATGGTTCCTTCACACAAGGATCAGATGCCAGTGATGGCAGGCTCGTCTGAAATTTCAGCATCGGTAATACACTCTTAGGAGGAGAGTTTCCTCCCGAAAAGGTCTGGCTCTCCCGGGAAGCCATTGCCCCTGTAGCCTTTCTGAGGGGATGCTCATCACTTTCCTCACCTTCACTGTCACAGGATCGTTGTCCTCCTCGGTCCCCTACCACTTACAGACCACCGTCTCTCTGCCTGCTGTGAAACATTCTGCTTCTTTGAGTATACTTTTGCTACTTAGCTAAACCAACTGTTATTTCTTTTCTGTGCTGTCATGTCCCCTACTTCATTCTTTGTCTTCTTATACAGTAGTCCCTCCTTATCCATGGGGGATATATTCCAAGATCCCCAATAGATTCCGGAAACTGCAGATAGTTCCAAACCCTATATATACTATGTTTTCGTGCTATATGTATATATCTATGATAAAGTTTAATTTATAAATTAGGCACAGTAAGAGATTAACAAAAATAACTAATCATAAAAGTAGAACAATCATAACAATGTACTGTGATAAAAGTTGTATAAATGCGGTCTCTCTCTTAAAATAACTTATTGTACTGTACTTACTCTTTTTCTTGTGATGATGTAATCAACCCGATGAGATGAAGTTAGATAAATGACATAGGCATTGTGACTCCGCAGGTTACTATAAGGGTTACTTAACACAAGCACCGTGATATCATGACAGTTGGCCTGCCAATTGGGGTGGCTATTAAGTGACTAAGGGGCAGATAGCATATATAGCATGGCTATGACGGACAAAGGGATGACTCATACCCCAGGTAGATGGAGCGGAATGGCTTGAGATGTCATCGTACTACTCAGAATGGTGCACAATTTAAAGCTTAAACTTATGAATTGCTTATTTCTGAAAATTTCCATTTAATATTTTCAGGCCATAGTTAACTGGGGGATAACTAAAACCCCAGAAACCAAACAGTGGATAAGGGAAGGACTACTATACTTGTACTGCCATTTCTCCCATTCTTCTTCTTTTACTACCCTGGTCTTTCCATTAAAAAAAAAAATCACATCTTTGAAACCCTTTTCTTCCATGCCACTTCCTTACGCTCTTTTTACCTCTCTTCTGAAATTCAGATGTTTTCCTCTTTGGCCAGAATTTCTTTATCTTTCCAGTATTATCTTCAGCCTTATACCATAATCCCAATTGCCTAAAATAGGACCCAATAGGTAGTGGGCACTCAGAAAATTTTGTTCAGTGAATGAATGATAATTTCAGTATTTTCTACTCTTCTCAAATATCTTACTCATTAATTCTGTCTTGATACTTGGCAAATGACTAGTTTTAGGTCAATAGAAAGATAGAAATCTTTAGATGGAAAACTCCTTCCTCCTCTGCCATCAAAAGTGTAAATCTCCCCATGTGGTTATTTGTCCTCTGTCCCTTCTGTTATGAAAATAGATTTTCCTTCATTTCTTAAAGTCCCATCCTTTTCCACCATTGAGGGATCTTGATTTCACTCTAATCCATCTCCCAAATCCTGTATGTAGTCTAGTGATTATGAGCATTGGGCTTTGTAATCAGAGATACTTAGATTCAAATTTGAGGTCTGTCTCTGTGAAATCTTGGGTATGTTATATAATCTCTCTCAGTCTCTGTTTCCTTGTGAGTTTGTTTGGAATAAACATACCAATGTCATAAGGTTGTTGTGAAGATTAAAAGAGATAATATTTTTTCCCTGGCTGGAGTGGCTCAGTTGGTTGAGCGTGGTTGAGCGTTGTCCCATGCACCAAAAGGTCACCAGTTGGATTCCTGGTCAGGGCACATGCCTAGGTTTTGGGTTCGGTCCCTAGTTGGGTGCTGTACAGGAGGCAACTGATCAATATTTCTCTCATCAATGTCTCTCTCTCTCTCTCTCTCTCTCTCTCTCTGTCTCTGTCTCTCTCTCCCCTTTCTCTTTCAAAAACCAATGCAAACATAGTAAAAGGGCAGGAGCAGGGTGGAGTGAGGCAAAGTGTGTGTGTCGGGGGGGAAATTAGGGAACATCTATAATAGAGTCAACAATAAAAACTTTTTTTTAAAATTAGAAAAAAAGGTAATATCTTTAAAGTGCTAAGCTCTGCCCTAGCCGGTTTGGCTCGGTGGATAGAGCGTCGGCCTGCGGACTGAAGGGTCCCAGGTTCGATTCTGGTCAAGGGCACATGCCTGGGTTGTGGGCTCGATCCCCAGTGGGGGGCGTGCAGGAGGCAACCAATCAATGATTCTCTCTCATCATTGATATTTCTCTCTCTCTCTCTCCCTCTTCCTTCATCTCTGAAATCAATAAAAATATATTTTAAAAAAATAAATAAAGTGCTAAGCTCTGTGGCCGGTACAAAGCACTCAGAAATAAAGGCCCTTGTATTATTATTATTGTTATTATTATTATTACTACTACTTCCCTTTCTACTGGCTCCTAAGCTTATTAAGTTTATCTTTAAAAATTGTTCTAGTTCGCCCTGCTGGTGTGGCACAGAGATTGAGTGTCGACCTATGAACCAGGAGGTCACGGTTCAATTCCCAGACAGGGCACATGCCCGGTTTGGGGGCTTGATCCTCAATGGGGGACATGCAGGAGGCAACCAATAAATGATTCTCTCTTATCATTGATCTCTCTCTCTCTCTCTCTCTCTCTCCCTTCGTCTCTGAAATCAATAAAAAATATTTTTTAAGAAGTGTTATACTTCAACTGCATATTTAGCACTCAATCTTTTTCTTCCCCATCACATCTATTCTCTACTTTTTACCTCCTGCTCACTTTGGAAGCCACTTCAGTCTGGCTTCCCAAGCATTTCGAATTTTATTCCCAATTGTGATCTCATTACTTCCCCTCCCTCCCTCTCCAAGCTTCTGCCTGCAGTGACTTCATCTCCCAGTGGTTCCAGTCAGAAACCTGGAAGATACCCTTGTCTCCTTCTTCTCCTTCCCTCCCTCTATTCCATTACGAAGCAGAATTCTGATAATTTTGCCTCCTAAATATTTCCTGAATTTTTCTATATCTCTTTTACTGTAGAAGCCACCATTCCAGTCCAAGGAGCTATCATTTCTCACCGAGTGGTGACAGTAGCTGCTGCCATTTACTCCTGCACCGCACTAGTCCATATCCTACACTGTACAGATCCACTGCAAAGCTGGTGGTGTTATTCCCCTTTCTGAACATCGCAGGGGCTTCTTATTGTCCTCGAGGCAGAGACCCTTTTGAGCAGGTCCTGCTTATCTCTTCAGCTCTGTCTTGCACCACTGTTCCTCTTGTCCATGCCCTCACCTTGTTGAAGTTAATTTTTTTTGCATTTTGTTCAACTGTCTCTTAACTCTGAGCTATCTCACATACATGTTCCTCTGCCTCTTTTATCATCTCTTTAAAAAAATTTTTTTAAAATTGATTTCAGAGAGGAAGAGAGAGGGAGAGAGTCAGAAACATCAATGATGAGAGAATCATCGATTAGCTGCCTCCTGCACCTTCCACCCCCACCAGGGATCGAGCCCGCAACCCCAGCATGTGCCATGACAGGGAATCAAACTATGAGCTCCTGGTTCATGGGTTGATTCTCAACCACTGAGCAACACTGTCCAGTCTCATCATCTCTTTTTGTCTAATTCCTGCATAGCCTTCTGGTCTCAACCTAAACTTTGCTTTTTCAAATAGGTCTTCCTGCCGCCTCGGCATCCTTGTGGTCTGTTCCATGTGACCCATCATCTTAGTGTTTGTTACATGTTATGGTTCTCTGGCTCCTGGCAAGATCCCTGATGGCAGAGCCATGCTCTTTTGTTCATCAATGTATTTTGTAGTAGACACTCAGGAACATTTTGTTAATTATTGTTGTTAAATAATTAATTCAGCGAAGAGAAAAGCCATCCTATATCACATTTGTTAGGGTTTAGAGCTACATATGGTATTCCTGTGTTTAGCTTTGAATATTTCTTTAAACATAAGTAAATGTGGAAAATAATAAGCCTGCATCAACACATGCTCTTATTTTTCTGTCCTTGCACATTCTTACTTTAAAGTCTTTTAGTATTTGTTTTTATTCTGTACT
>NW_005369967.1:2107928-2140254 GCF_000412655.1 Myotis brandtii
AGTGTAAAATGCCACTTAATATCAGCACTTCTGCCAACATTTATTCAGTCTTCCAGTTACATTTGGGTGATATTTCCATGATAATTTTGTGAAGTTTTTCAACTAGAAGTTGAGTTTAAATTATGCAGCTTCCAATTCTGTGCATCCTAAAAGATAATGAATTCTACTGAGCTGTCTTGTTCCCCAACAAGCTAAGTAGAAAGCACTAGGAGGGCAGAGGGCTGAGGCCCTTTCATAGCCAATGGGACCGGCTGCACACCCAGAGACCGGTCAGCGGGCCCCGTTGATGGATTGCTGGTCCTCTTCGTCCCAGTCACCATTGGGCTGAAGTAGGCAGTGGAGCTGAGTCATCTCTGACATGGAAACATGAATACCCGGGAAAGACCTGGGCAAATAAACCTGCTTTATTATGAAAGCTTTATTGTGGAAGGCAGTTGATACTTAATGTGTTTGACTGTGTTGTTCCTAGGACAGATTTCTTTTTTAAAAAAATCTGAGATACAAATGGGTCATTATACATTAGTTTTCTTTGCCTTACAAATATAACCACTAGCTGTTTGACTATTTGATAATATATTCTGGGGGGGGCTTTTGTTCCTTTTTTAGTGCATCTTGGATAAAAAAATATAAGTACAAAAATTTTACAGAGAAATATTGCTAATCTCGCCATTACTGGGCCTTTCATGCCATTGGAAGCTCGGGTTTGTTGGAACTCTTTTCTGCCCCAACACAGTTTATACTTTTGTTTTTCGATCAGTAACTATTATTTGCCTTTAAGTTAAGTCTATAACAGCAATGTTAGGAAGATAGTTTATTTATATAACCCTGTTTGATATAAAATTATCATCACCTAGAGTTAATTAAATAATGGTTGTTCCTTGTGCAGTTTCAGGCAGACTGAGCTACCATTCCTAGCATAACAGGTAAATCTGTTGTTTTAAAGTCCCCCGGAGGAAGGGCATGCACAGTTATGAAAAAGTCCTTTAGGGAGACAGACGGAGCCATTCCATTTTTGTCAAATTCTTCTCTGACAATTGTCTACACCCAGAGAACTGGACGGCTCACTGGAAGAGCTAGGAAGGGATTCCTAATATTTCAAATTAGACGAACTTAACCCCCATGCACCTTGGATTTCAAGCCGAAGCGGTAAGGGGATATGAGTGAAAGGACTGACTTTGGGTCTCCAAAGTTAAATAAATTCATGCTGGGATAGGTATGCTTTCTGTTTGCAACAAGATCTCTGATTCTTATGGACTCTGAGAATTTAATGTAGCCAGTTTTCCCCCTTATATAGATTAAACTGTGGAGAGTTGTATTCATGAATTTCATCATTTTATCTTTTATTTCCAGAGGCTGACTCTTTTTTTCTTTTTTTATCTGTTAAAAAATAAGAAGGTGTTTGTATATTAGGAAGGTTGGCAGGATGTCAGTTTTAAAGTGTTCAATAATGAACGGTTTTTTGTTTTCTGTACATGCTCAGATACTTGGTGAAAACATCAATAAACAAATTAAATTAATTCAGGTCTTTAAAAAGTGAAGAATTACTTTCTTGCAGGTTAATAGAGTCTGAGTTACATTCTTGGGTTGGATGCGGAGATAAGCAAATATCATGTTGATCTCCCGTTTTTGAGTATTAATATGCAAGGGAAGCGTACCAGTTACTCATTTACAGCTGCAACACTGCAGAAGGTGGAATCTGGCTGCCGTTTGTAAAGTTAACTCTATTTGTATGGAAAAAACGCTATCCCGAGTTACATAGGGAGCAGCAATCAGAACAGTTTCTGCATCTCACCACTTCCCTTTGCTTGATCGTGGTAGGAAGTCCGGGGCAGCAGAAGCTGCCACTGATATGCTGGACACTGCGAGGGCCGTGCCTCCCTCTGATAATACAGGAGACACTGCACACTGGTGGCAGGTGCCATGGCAGAGCGAAGAAACACACACGTTGAAAGCTCAAATCCCTAGTCTGCAATTTACTGCCCTTTCTGATACTCAGAGAGATGAAATGACTTTGAAATTAAGAGTGAGAAAAATTATGACATTTTATTTTTATGATCTGATTCATCAGGTAGAGCCGTGCTTCCTGTTACAGAGCATTTTAGACACGATCTTCAGAGGTCTGTTACTATCATTCCCTATTATTGACCTTGATACCAATTAATTAATGACATACACTAAGATTTATAGGAAAACAACATTCAGGTATCCTGGTAGCACAAAGAAAACATCAGAATCGGTTAAAGCTGGAAGAGTTTATAAGTGATCTATCACTCTTTCCTAGTAGATGGTAACGATTAAAGGTTGATTATATGGTAGATTTCAAACCCTAAGGATTAAGCTTGTCAATGGAACAAACACATATTAAGTCAAAATATAGATGTTTTTCTAAGATTGTTTAATACTCAGTTATTTTCCTTTTTTATGCTGTGTGGTTTCATGTCACATTATAAATCTCTAAATGCTGTTTTGTTGTCGTATAGTATGTTAGTAAGAATCTGGCATTTGAAATGTGTGGCTATTGTGAATCAAATGTCTAGGGAAAGGAGGAAAGAAACTGTTGCTATCATTATATGTCTAATAGTTAACAAATAGAAATTATGTATATTACAGACACAAGAGACTTTGGAGAGAAGGTTCCATTGAAACCATTGTATCCAGTAACTTAAATGCTAATACTGGCATATATCCAGGAATTAAGGTCAATGAAGTGCAATTGTTTCATCTTGCAAAATCGTTTTTCCACCAAGAAATCTTGGCAGCCATGTTGATGACTTCTCATGAGAGAGTCAGATGGGACTGTAAAGAGACCCGAAATCTACTTTTTAAACTAACTTTCTAATTCCTCATTTTTTTTTAAATGTCAAAGAGGAGCTAGGCGTAGGGATCCAGCACCCTGGTTATTCCTCTGGTTTTCCAATCACGAGTCTAGATACTCTTACCTGCTCAGATGTTATAATTTGTAGTGATGGCATAAGTGGATGTAAAAGAAGTGAAAATTGGATATGATCTAGATGGCAGATTATGGGCTTAGTTTCAAAGGCCATTTTTACCTGGAGAAGAAATAAGAAGCGTGAACAGGCATTTTCCAGTGATCAGTGGTTTATCTGTTCCTTGTGTTCCACCTTGACTTCACAGTGCAGTCTCCGGACCCTCTCAAACCTCTCCTGCCTATGTCAGCACTCATTTTTCCCCCCTGAAGAGATCAAAGCTTTTATGGGCATTATTTATTGTAGCCTCGCAATTCTAAGGAGCTAAGGAGAGGCTATGTGGCTCCATCTTGACTTTTAAAGCCAAGTAAGGGACAGATAAATCTCTTCTCTGAGGTTACAAAGTAAGGCCTTGCTAGAGGCAGAAATAGCCTCCTTAGTCAGAAGCATAACCTAATTCTGGCCTTGTGTCGCAGATGCAGTAGATTGTTTGGCCTTTCTCTAAACAGGCCTTGACGCTTAGAGTGTGTGGAAAGTATGCGCTTCCGTCAAAGAGTTTTGCTTGTTTGGTTTTTCTTTGCCTGTTAAAGTAATGACCAGAGGACTGAAGAAAATAGAAAGAACATCCAAGCCTTATTTCAGCCTCTGCACTCGGTACATGTGAGCTTTGGACAGAGAGTGCCTTTATTTCCTTGGGATTGCTTTTCTGTCTTTATACTGGACTTAGAATTTTTCTTCATGGCCTTCGATATTCAGAAATTTGGGGGACATTATTTTTTATTAAAACTTTATGTGTAAAAATTAGACTTTTGAAATAATGTATATTTCAATACCAAACCACCCTGAAAGAGGATTTGGGGAGATTACTGCAAAATTCTGTACTTTTAAAATGTAGGTTTAGTGCCTTTTTTACTTTTTTTAACCTAAAAGTCATTGCAAAATGGATTCTATTTTAAAATCGCCTTAATTTAGCAATTTATATTGCTATGCATTAACATTTTTAATAAACCAAATTATTTGCTTTATGAAAAATATTTGGTTAAAATGACTTTTACCTGTATTTTTCATTTGAGTGCTTATCCCTCAGCAGCTATTTAATTTATGATTTCAATTGTTTTACTTCATTTTTTTTATTTTGAGAATCCATAATGCTTATTTGGAATTTTTAATACAAGACAGGAATTGTTTTTCTTCTTTCCTTTTCTTTAAGGGCTAGTTCTCAAATTAGCCTGCATGCCTAAACCTGTGTTATAGTTCAGAAACAACAGTGGAGTCTTTCGCATATAATCTTTTTGTAAATCCAGGTTAGCACCACTGTCCCCCTGATCTCTCCAACATTATAAACTTTGTAAACTCTTCCATGGGCCTCCAGCACCCCCAGCTTGTGAACGAATCTCACTATATTTATCCCTGTTGTGTACGTCCACATGTTTGTTCTGCAGTGTGATAACACTTGACAGTTATAAGTTTTTCCATATGCTCCATCTTGTAGAGATAAACAGTGTGTGCGCTATACATTTCCCTCCGCTTTGAAGACTTGCTTTGGACATAAACAGTTCCATAGGATATTCCAGTCGGTTTGGAAAGTCATTCATGCAAGCAGATTCTCCATGAAAGGGAAGGTAGTGGATTTTCACCCTTTTAATAGTAACTGGTTAATTGAACTTTTTAAAGGGATTGAGAGCAACTTAACTGCTTTTAGTTTTTCAAAGATTTACCAGGGCAGTGCAGACCTGTGTTTGAAAGTCTCTAAAAGTGCTACTTAATATTATAAGTGACCATTTTGTGAAATAAATTCTTTCATTCTCTCAGTGGTTTACTTTTGCTAGAGGGATTAGTGAAATAGCTTTGGATTTCCTCATAATTTCCCTTTTATATTTTACAAATTAAAACGGCATTGAAATGTAATGATGACATCTAAAGCATTTATATCGTGGTGCTTGTTTGTCTATAGGAAGAATCTTTATGATTCATTATAAGAGTTATTCCTTTTTAAAAATTTTATTGATTGATTGATATTTAGAGGTACAGAAAGGAAGGGAGAGAGAGAGATATCAATTTGTTATTCCACTTATTTATGCATTCATTGGATGCTCCTTGTATGTGCCCTGACTGGAGGTTAAACCCGCAACCTTCTCATATCTGGAAGATGCCAACTGAGCTACTCAGGCCAGGGCCTAATCAGCTATTTCTTTTATTTTTTTATTTTTTATTTTTTTAAATATATTTTATTGATTTTTTACAGAGAGGAGGGGAGAGGGATAGAGAGTTAGAAACATCGATGAAAGAGGAACATCGATCAGCTGCCGCAGCTATTTCTTTTATTTTTAGTTCTCTTTCTGACCAGTTTTATTTGTGAAAATTGATATAGATATCTTTATTCTTAGTTTGATGTCACTTTTTACCCAAGCAAATATCTATTGCCTGCATTTCTTTCCCCCAAGATGCCATGCTGCTTTTATTAGTTATTTCCTAAGGGCTTTGTTGAGTAGATGTTCATAAGTTTTCTATTGTTAACTACACACTTGGATGCATACAAAATGCATATTACAATATCTGAGGTTTTTTGCTGTTGTTGTTGTCTCTTTAGCACATAAAGTTTGCTGCATTTCTCCAAGAGATTTTCACATTAGAAAATTCAAGTAATATACAAGGCTGGCGGTGTTAGCAACAATATGTGAGATGTGTATGTGGCCAGTGGTGTGCTGGAGCCAGCCCCCACAAGCTCCCAAGAACTAACCATTCAATTTTCAGAAATTTTGTGAGACTGTTATATTAAAAATTAAACTATATGCAATTATAATTAAATAAAAATCATGCAACACTCATCACTTCATAATTATTTTTGCCATGTTTTATTGTTATCTCTGCTCTGGAAATAATTTGTGTGTATTGTATCTGTGTTTGCAATACTATGCAATGATGAATAGTATTGCACATCTCTTCCAGCTCTGTGTTCACTATTGCTTGCTGGTAACTTGAAAGCAGTCATAGAAGTATGAACACCATGGAAATTGGCAAATGCAGCAAATCAAGGCTTGATTTATTGTTTTGTTAATTGTCTAGACTTAAGAAAGTGATGGAAAAAATGTCTACAATGCAGATTTAAAGGAGTATGTCACGTGTATAGCCATTATGAATTGCACACACACACACAAACCTTGAGAACATACTCTTCCAGCATTTGAACCTGTTATGGTGTTTCACATCGTGGATGAATGAATGCGTGAAGTTCTGACATGTATCTATGTTCACTTCTTTTGCTCACTAACTTGAACAAAACGAACTAACTACAGCAGAATTGTTCCAAGTATACCAGACAGTAATGCAGATTTAAAGGAGTGTGTCATGTGTATAGCCATTATGAATTGCACACACACACAAACCTTGAGAACATATTCTTCCAGCATTTGAACCTGTTACGGTGTTTCACATCGTGGATGAATGAATGCGTGAAGTTCTGACATGTATCTATGTTCACTTCTTTTGCTCACTAACTTGAACAAAACGAACTAACTACAGCAGAATTGTTCCAAGTATACCAGACATCGGATGCTAAATACATCAGTAAGCCTTTTATGGTTCTCTTTTGAAAACCATGCTATTCACAAACATGCTGCCCCTTTTCCAACTCATATGACTTCAGACTTCCTCTCTTTGCTCTATAGGTTGTTGTTAAAGGGTATGACAAATTCGTTTGTAAAGCAATCAGTCACTCACATCCATTCCTTTGACCACAAATTACGTTAGGGTGGTTTTACAAAATGTTGGTGGGAAAAGAGAAACATCATAATACTGGATTTATGAAATCATAGCTGTCCTTCCTTGGAGGCATAATTCTATTAGCCCACTGTTGGGAAGTAGTTTATATTGGTTAATTTGTGTATTAAAAGGGGAAATGGCTTTATTCTGTGGAATTTTTGTTTTTAGCATTATGGATAGTTTGATGATCTGTGGTTGTATAGTTATGCAATATGCAGAAGTATGGGTAAGAATATAATTTGGTTAATGTGTGGTCAGTTGGAAATACATTCAGAACTCTCTTACATACCTGTTCCTTATAATGGGCTAATCTGGTCAAGCTCCTGCCTTTAGAAATTTAGTAATCTTATGTTAATTGATGTTTCTCAAAGTTTAGTCAGTTGAGAATCACCGCCATCATTTTTGTCATATCCATGTACCTCTTGTACCTTTATTTAGTAACTAGAGGCCCGGTGCATGAAATTCGTGCACTGTGGGGGGGGGGCTGAGTTTAAGGAAATTAGGCCCATGGGGAGCAGGCCTAAACCATCAGTCGGACATCCTTAATGCTGCCACGGAGGCAGGAGAGGCTCCTGCCACTGCGGCTGCGCTCACTAGCCCTGAGCCCGGTTTCTGGCTGAGCAGCGCTCCCCCTATGGGAGTGCACTGACCACCCGGGGGCAGCTCCTTTGTTGAGCATCTGCCCCTGGGTGGTCAGTGCGCATCATAGCAAGCAGTTGAGCGGCCTTAGCATATCGTTGGCATACTACGCTTTGATTGGTTGAATGGCCAACTGGACGACCAGACACTTAGCATATTAGGCTTTTATTATATAGCATTTTTAAAATTGACTTTTTTTTTTAACCTTAGCTTTATGTTAAGTGATAACACACATGAAACCTTGAGTTTAAGATAATGGTTACTTTTTTCCTAATACCAATTAAAATATTGCTTAACGATTATAAAGTTTAGAAGTTTGTTCTTGTACCACCAATGGAATGTGTACCACACTGAGGGCAATATTGTGCAGGTGATGGTAATAACTAGCTATTAGGCTAACTAGTTGTATTTCTCGTGTCAACTTTATGAGGTAGGCATTACTACGTCCATTTAATAAATGAGGAAACTGAGAAGTTAGAGCAGGTAAGTTACTTGCTCAGGGTCATGAGACAAGCCAGAATTTACCTGACCAAGATTCGTGCCAACCCTTGCTACTCAAACTATAATGTTTGGAGTGGCAGTCTTAGCATCACCTGGGAGTTTGTTGGAAGTGTAAAAACTCTGGCTTTACTCCAGATCTGATTAATCAGAATCTGCATTTTAACAAGATTCCCAGGTGATTCTCATGCACAGTAAAGTTTGAGAAGCTTTGATCTAGACCCCATAGCTGTCAGCCTCCCAGAAGAGAAGGTGGATGACTTGGCCATTGGTTTGGCTGGGCTCCTTGTCTCTGCAGTGTAATTTCCTACATGCCTTGCTACTCTGAGCCACAACTATTTTAAATTTGGTGTTGATGGGAAGGTGATAATGTTCTCAATCATTTTGATTGTTTTTCTCTCTTAAAGTTATCTTTTGTCTGCTTTCCTTAATTGGTGTAACAAGATTAAGTTGAGAAGTCGTCATTTCTATTCTTTTCTCTCTTTGTTTCCTTTCTCAGCATACACAGATCAATTTCTTGCCCTTTGCAGTGGCCTTGTGCTGCTCCTTCTCCTTCTCCTTCTCCTTCTCCTTCTCCTTCTCCTTCTCCTTCTCCTTCTCCTTCTCCTTCTCCTTCTCCTTCTCCTTCTCCTTCTCCTCCTTCTTCTCCTTCTCCTTCTCCTTCTCCTTCTCCTTCTCCTTCTCCTTCTCCTTCTCCTTCTCCTTCTCCTTCTCCTTCCTTCCCCCCCAAACCTACATAGCCCTGAGAAATGTCAGTAGAGCTACAACTAATTTTCAATTATTCTTGGATGGTTTTAATGGTATGTATACCATCCTGACTCTTGGCTTCTTAACTTCTTGCTCCTGCTCTCTGCCACTCAGATATTTTGCTGCTTGCTTTCTTTTTACGAAGGTGTGCCTTGGCAGTCCTAAGGCCTCGGTTTCCATTCTACCATGGGTCTCACTCTTGCTGTTCCACAGTTGTAAGTTTAATACTGGCAGAGCTCAGGAGATCCCATAAAGACAATTTTCTGGAAATGGTCAAAGTGTTGGGAATTTGATGGTTGGATCTGGGAATATCAGGATTGGCAGTGACTGATGAGTGTAGCTGGCTGTAAGTTCTGAAGTATTCCAGTGTGTCATCAGTATTTCATCCGTGTATTGTCTTTGTGGTTTCTTCATAGAGTTTCCCTGTGAATCCTATGCCTGGAGCAGGATTTCTAGACACCTCGCCCAGTTTGTACATTTACGGCCCTCTTTCTTAGTATTTACATAGTTGTTTATTCTGTCTCAGAATGACTAGTTACTTGAGATGAATAGAAGTTGGACCTATTCATGAGGCCAGAGCTTGCCTTCCTGCTCACTGGCGGCTCCACACAGGTTATAATAGTATTTTATTTTCTTAACTTTGAATAGTGTTAAAGAAAAGTTGACTCATTTGAATTATACGAGGTACTGAAAGAAAACTACATTATTCATTATATTTTCTAAAGTGATAAAGAGAAATAGTTGCTTCTTACCACAGTAATTCCAGACTCTGAAAGATTTATCAGCCAACTGTAGACACACCTATCCCAACCCAGATTTTTTTAATACGTCTTCAGCTTTGCAATCATTTAGAACTGAGGGTCTTTCCTTCTTTCTGCCACATTTTTTTTGTACACACCCTTCTCCCCTCCCTTTTGCCTTACTTTTGTTTCTTTGAGAAAAGGAGAGTCCCTCTTAGCGTGTAGAATAAACATTTCTTTGTGAAGTGTGACTTATTTATGCTCCAGGGGTTGTCAGTGTCTACACAATAGAGAAGGTGATGGAGGCTCCTAGACATGCCAAGTCAGCACTCTGTGCGTGTTAAAGCCAGAGAGCACGTTAAGCAGGCTGAAAAAATTTTTAACAAGTCAGAACATTTTACCATTTCCATATTTATCAAGCTTGTCAGGGTATGGGATCACAAAGCCTTCCAGGGATTAACTGCCTTGAGGACGTGAACTGTTTTATTAAGATGGAGGAACCCAAGTTCTCAACACCCCATGATTTGCTCTAATAACCACAGGAGTTAGAATGTAGGTGATCTTTGCTGAATGAAAGGTAATCCTGGGGCTAAAACACTCTTTGAATGGGGGAAAAAAAGAGTCTTCTCTCAACAGATGAACTGTATGTGAATCTACTTGACAGAGCTTTGGAGTTTAAAGTTTATTTACTAGAGCTTCAGCTTGATTAATTCTTTCGTTGGTGGTTCTTGACCTTTGACATTCAAGGACTTAGAAGATGAAGCCTAAGTAGGTGTTCAGAAACACACTTTCTCAAAGAGGGGTGGCCAGTGGCTTTTTGGAGCTTGGCAAAGCCTCCTACAGTCATTATTTGTTTTCAAATGTTTGGGGTTTGGCAGATACTAATATGCATTTTGCCAAGCACTTTCCTTTGAATTTTAGTACAGGATTATCTTGGATGGAATTTAATTGCTTTATTGGTGATTCATTTGCGTTATATTGATCAGAGTGCTGTTTTGCAAAAGGTATTTGATGACAGAAATATTAGGAACTTTACAAACAGTGTTTTAGTACCAACTTTTTCTTAGATGGGGATCAAATTGGAATTCAAGCCCCAAATAGTTTCAGTAAGATCTGGAACTTGGAATCTTTAAGTAGTGCTTTCCAAATTTGTCTGTATCACTTTTTCCACAAAAGCAAACCAGACTCTACTTCTCTGGCTTGGTCTGCAAATCTTTAGAAAAGTTGCAGAGTTGATCTGCAACCCTGGACCAACACTTAAATGGAAAATTAATGTTAAAAAAATGTTTTCAATAAGTAGTAAGAGAGCAACCCTCAAATAAGTTGGAATTGGAACAACAACCCTGGGAGACTAAGCATAGGGTAGATTTTTGGTTTTAAAGCCAAATTACCAGGGATGACAAAACCCCTGAGAGGACTAAAGTTATATAAGGTGCCACGGAGTAGCTTTTCCATTACAGTTTGTAGGAAAGGTTGTAAAAGAAGGTAGCATGCTGAGACTTTACAAATGAGGACTAAGCCATAAACGTTTTAAAGAACCGGGAAAGGACCAGACTACGTATGGCACTGAACTTCTTATTGCCCAGCAGGTCACAATGAAGCATGATGATAAAAACAGGTTTCTGACTGTCCGGCAGCTTCCTATCTTTTGTAACAGGCCCAGAAAAAACATTGCCAGCAACTTGAATGACTACTCACCATGTTTTCGAGAAAACAGTGCAGATAAGCATCCAGCGGGAGAAGGAAGAAGCATGGAAACAAATTGACTTGGATGTTTCACATTCAAATTATTTTGAAGCCAACTGGTAGGAAGTGTTGGGAAATTCTAGTTCTGAATTGTGCAAGCCAGTGTAAGGAAAAGGACACAGTGATGCAGGCTCATATTTGCTTCAAATAGTGGAGTACAGGAGGTTATAGGCATATCATCGGGCTAGTGTTCAGGGTTTTCTCTTCTCCCTTAATACACATGTTCTGTAAACTGTTTACAATGTCACAGAAGCAAGGCCATCTGTTTTGAGTGCGTGTCTTTATCCTGGCATTGGTGTAGCTGGTGAGAGTATTAGGTGGTCTGCCGAGGTCCACGCTGGTGTAGCTCTAAAATGTTTCATTTGGGCCAACTTTCCATGTATTTCTTTAAGTAATTCTAAGTGTTCCTCACAGTGTAAGAAAGAATTTATGCTTTTTTTCTTAAGCTTTGGTCCTGGTTACTTTAAACAGACAAGTTATTAGTAAAGATAACATTTTCTTTCTTATTTTTCTTCATTCTCATTCTCTACCCTTCTTTTCGTGTCCCTCCCTCCTTCCTTTTCTCCCTGGTTATACTCTAATTAGTAAGTGTTTATGATGACCAGTGGGAACATTGTGACATTTTACTCTTTGCCCCACTGGGGTCTGTTCTAGCAGGCAGGATTTGTGTGAAGTAGGGAGGAAAAGATGGATCCCATGAGTCTGATGCTATTACTTGTTAGAAAATTGAAATGATTTGTCACATTGTTGAGAGCCTACCTTAGGTTTGGGTAACAGAGAATATAAGGAAACATTTTAAGGGCAGCTCTTGTTTTATACTTCTTATCTCCCACAGTGCCTTTTAAATAGAAGCTGAATTTTAAAAATTATTACTGATTTTAATTCAGTTGATATTTTAATATGAGGGAAGATTACTTAATTCTGTGTCGTAATATGTTCAGGAGTGGTGAACAATTTTCTGCCCCAAATCCATTTATCTTACATGAAACAAAAACCAATGAGGATCATATAATGAAAAAATAACTTAATTTAGTTTTTATAAGTTGCTTTTTTAAGAGAGAGAAGCATAAAATATTCTGTACATCTGCATTTGAAATTAAAATCAAGGAGCAAAGTATTCTCATGAGTAAGTATATCCTATATAATAAAATCGTAGTATGCAAATTGTCCCCTCGACTGGAAGGTCCTCGGGAGTTGGACCAGGGGGTGGGGCTGACCGGGGGAAGGGAGGGAGTACCTGGCTGGCAGCTGGCAGCCACTAGGGATCCTACCAGTGCACGAATTTTGTGCACTGGGCCTCTAGTGAAACAATAATGTGAAACAATAATGTTCTGTATTTATTGCTGTTCTACAGTCGGTATTGGTGACTGGGGGACAATATGTGATAGGAGAAAAGAGTGTCTTATCTCAGGTTGTTATACAAAACCCCTTAGACTGGATGGCTTAAACAACATATCTTTATTTCTCCTATTTCTGGAGACTGGGAATTCCAAGATCATGGAGCCTACAGATTCAGGTCTTGGGGAGGGCTCTCTTCCCTGGCTGCAGACAGCTACCTTCTTGCTCTGTACTCACATGGCCTTTCTTTGTGCATGTGTATGGAGAGAGAGAGCAGGATCTCTGTGTTCCTCTTCTTATAAGGGCACCCTACCTTCATCACCTAATCTAAACCCAATTACCTTAAAAAGGCCCCGCCTTCAAATAACATCACATTGGGAGTTTGGACTTCAATATAGGAATTGGGATGGGGGCACATTCAGCCTACACTAGAGAGCAAGCTATGTCAGCCCTCATGGATAATTACTTAAACTGCTTAAAAAGAAAAGCCTTGCAGTTTTCTTAAGGGTTTTACATTATTATGTTTAAAAAATATAAGTATTTTAATTTTACTTCAAATCTGGAAGTGGAGGCCTTCCTCAAATTTTCTCAGTTTTTCTTTTTTTAGATTTAGCAGCAGCAGCACAAGAAGCCCTGGCTTCCTCCTATGGCAATTGCAGAGTACCATATCTCATGTGGAGAAAAGGTTCTGTGGAATAGCTTGTTTACCTTGTAGCCTTTTGGAACTTCTAAAAAAACAGCAACAAAAAAACAAAACTTAAAAAATACCCACAAAACTTTTAAAGGCATCTACAAACTTTGTGATTTTCAGGATAAAATGGGATTGTTGACACTTCTCTACAAATCAGAATTATGCTTTGCTCCAGCTCATTGGATGAAAGATCTTCCATTCTAGTATAGTGTTTATAATATGTGTATGTTTTTAAAAGTTTAAAAAAATAGGATAATAGGAATCTGGGGATTTTTTTTATTCTAACATTTCTTATATTTCTGCCGCATAAAGAGGCCATGTCACATCATATACTCACTATTGGAGACTTTTATTAAAATATGTCATGTTCCTACATAAATAAGATTTCTACTTAGAAGTAAGCTTCTTTAGAATTAATTTTTGTTCATTCAAAACTTTATTCTTTGAGATCAGAAAGCAAAAGAAAGAATAGTAGGTAAACAACTTTCAAAGAAGTAAAAGAAACAGTGGAAGGAAAATAAAGTTATGAGAAGAGATTAAGGGAGTCAAGATGTCCGGCAGCGGGAGAAGACAAAATTCTACCAGTCTCTGCTTGCCAAGAGCAGTAAATTCCTCTCATGGCTCCTTTTCTGTGCAAACTCCTGTCACTATTAGATATTTTCACATTATGATTATAAAAGTGTGTAGAACTTGAAAAGAATGAGTAAAATAAAGAAGAAACAGCAACCAACCATTGAACATTACCACCTAGAGATAATGACTGTTTTTTTATAGTTGCACAACTTCATTAATATAATTTATTTATTCACCTTTCAACTTTATTAAACTGTAATTGACATATAACATTGTGTAAGTTAAGATGTACAGTGTAATTATTTGATACTAGAGGCCCGGTGCACGAAATTTGTGCACTGGTAGGGTCCCTAGGCCTGGCCGGCGATCACGGCCAATCTGGGCCTTCTGGCTGCCAGCTGCTGGCCCGGGCCTCCCTTCCCCAGCTGCTGGCTGCTGGCTGGGGCCTTCCTTCGTTCCGCACCGCCCCCTGGTGGCCAGTGCACATCATAGCGAGCCATCGAACTCCTGGTCTCCCTGTTGAACTCCCAAGGTGACAATTTGCATATTAGGCTTTTATATGTATGTGTTGAGAAATGATGACTAGAATAAGTTGTTAACACATGCATCACCTCACATAGTTATAAGTTCTTTTTCAAGATTTATTTTTAAGATCTATTTTCTTAGCAACTTTCAAATATACACTATATTATTGTTAACTATAGTCACTGTTCTATGTATTAAATCCCCAGAAATTATTCATCTTAAAACTGGAAGTTGGTATCCTTTAATTTCCTTCACACCCCTATCCCCAAGCCCCTGGCAACCACCAATTAGCTCTCTGTTTCTAGGAAAACATTTTAAAATATATATTTTAGTACTTTTTAGTGTTGATAATATTACAGATAGCTCCCATTTCTCCCCCCCTTAACCCCTCTCTTCCCAGCCCCCACCCATCCCCCCATGTCTTCACTAGGAATTTTTTTTTTTTTAGATTCCACATATAAGTGAGTTCATACTTTGTCTGCCTGACTTATTTTACTTATTAACATAATGTCCTCAAAGTCCAACATTTTGTCACAAATGGTAGGATTTTGAGATATATATATCTCAATACCACATTTTCTTATCCATTGATGGACACTTAGGTTTTTTCCATGTCTTGGCTGTTGTACACAATGTGGCAGTGAACATGGGGTGCAGTTATATATTTGAGATAATGATTTCATCCTTTGGACATATACCCAGCAGTAGAATTGCTGAATTATATGGTAGTTCTATTTTGATTTTTTTTTTTGAGGACCCTCAATACTGTTTTCATAGTGGCTGTATCAATTTACAAACTCACCATAGTATACAGGGTTCCTTGTTTTCCACATTCTTGCCTGTACTTGTTATCTCTTGTCCTTTTGATAAGAGCCATTTTAACAGGTGTGAGGTGATATCTCATTATAGTTTTGATTTACGTTTCTTTCCCTGATGACTAATGATGTTGAGCATATTTCCTGTTGCCTGTGTGTATGTCTTCTTTGTAAAATGTCTATTTAGGTCCTTGGCTCACTTTTAATTGGACTATTTTTTTTCTATTGAATTGTATGAGTTCATTATAGATTTTGGATATTAGCCCCTTATATGATATGTGATTTGCAAATATTTTCTCCCATTCGGTAGGTTTTTATTTATTTATTTATTTGCTGTGGACTCTTTTTAGCATATTTCTTTCTGATCTTTTCCCATGTAATTTAATATAATTGAAATCAAGCTGAATAAAGCTATTTTGGGCTGCTTTGTTTTTGTTGACCACTTTTTTGTGTTTTCATTCTGAGTAATTACAGTGTGCCAGGCACTGTGTTGAGCATCTTATAATGATCTCCTCTTATCAACACTATGAGGATAGGTATTATTATGCCTTTAGCTTGTGTATCAGGGAAGGTCTGTAAATAAGTTGGCTTCTTTAAGTAGGCCTCACTGTCTGAAGAGAATGTAGACAAAAGGAAAGAAAGCTAGACATTTTTCATGTATGCTTTCTCTTTCTCTCTGAGGTTTTATTTTGGAGGGAAGGAAAAGGAACCTGACTTATTTAAATTTTTTAAATTGATTTGAGAGAGAGAGAGGAAGAGAGAGAGAGAGAGAGAGAGAGAGAGAGAGAGAGAAGATATCAATTTGTTGAACAACTTATTTATGCATTCATTGGTTGCTTCTTGAATATGCCCTAACCGGAGATTGAACCAGCAACCTTGGCGTATCAGGACTCTAACCAGCTGAGCTACCTGGCCAGGGTGGAACCTGCCCTCTCTTTAAAAAAATAAGATATTTTTAACTGAAACCATATCTGCTTCTGTCAACAAGTTGTAAATTGTGAAGATGTCTTATCAGAAGAAATGCTGCTTTGAATTTGATAAGGGCATATTTATTGAGTGTTCACTTCTCCAATGCCGAGATGAAGTATACAATGGAGCAACTGTGAATTTTACAATATTTAGATAGCTATATAGTGAGTAATCAAAACATTCCTTACACATTTAATAGGTTAAGATCAGCCTATGTAGAGCTTACATAATAAACTGAATCAAGGACTCAGTAACACGGACACTTTGTTAGCTGTCAGAGATGCTACACAGACCCTGGGCCAGGCCAGCAATTCCCTGTAAAGTTCCAGGACACGTCAGAGTGCATAGAGACTGACTGATACTTACCTCAGAAAACCTATCCAACAAAGTGCCCCTGCTCCTCCACCAACACCCAAGGCCTCTCCATCTTTCCTTCTCAGAGTCACTTCTTGCCCTAGCCTTCCTAATAAATTGGTCCATACTCCCAAGGTTCCAAAATAAACTTCAAGAGCCCATTTTTTCATACATAACTCAACCTTGCAGAACCATTCATGAGAAAATACCCCCCTCCCCAAACTACATCTAAAGATCTAAAATAAAAGCAATCCTCCAGCTTCCCACTTCTGAAAGGACTATTCTATTAGAAAACTAATCAGTATTTAAATGGCAGCACCCACAGCTCAATTAAACATGAAGGTAAATAAACATTCTTTCCAACTGAATGGGCAGTAGAATTGCTGACATGAATCCCTTTTTCTATGGATGATCAAGTTTAGGTAGGTTAAATATAAATATGGTTACCTGTACTAGTAAAACTAATGGGTGCTAAGACACAGAACAAAAAGAGGCAGAAAAGGCACAGTTTGTGTCCATATGACAGGGAGGCATGGAAGTGAGAGATATAAGGAAGACACTAAGACAGAAAAAGGAATGAGGGTAGAAAAGGAATGCCTAGGCAAAACTTTGACAAGAATAAGGTGTCTTTGTGGTTATCCAGTTTCCCCAACACCTTTTATTCAAGAGACTGTTCTTTTCCCATTGTATATTCTTGGCTCCTTTGTTGTAAATTAATTGACTGTATATGCACTGGTTAATTTCTGAGTTCTCTATTCTGTTCCACTGACCTATGTGTCTGTTATTATGCCAATATCACACTGTTTTGATTACTATAGCTTTGTAATATTGAAATTAAAAATCATGATGCCTCCAACCTTATTTTTTCTCAAGATTGCTTTGGCTATTTGGGACCTTTTGTTATTACACACAAATTTTAGGATTATGTGTTCTATTTCTGTAAAAAATGTGTTTGGAATTTTTATAGGGATTGCATTGAATCTGTAGCTTGCTTTGGGTGGTATGGTATTTTTTAATGATATTAATTCCAATCCATGAGGACAGAATATCTTTCCATTTATTTGTGTCATTTTCAACTTCTTTCATAAGTGTCTTATAGTTTTTAGTGTACAGGCCTTTCACCTGCTAGGTTAAATTTATTCCTAGGGTACGGCTGGCATGGCTCAATGGTTGAGTATTGACCTAAAAACCAGGAGGTCTTGGTTCAATTCCTGGTCAGGGCACATTCCTGTGTTGCAGGCTGGATCCCCAGTGTGGGATATATGGGAAGCAGCTAATCAATGATTCTTCCTCATCATTGATGTTTCTATCTCTCGCTCTCCCTTCCCTCTCTGAAATCAATAAAAATATATTTTAAAATTTTATTCCTAGGTATTTTATTATTTTTGATGCAATTATAAGTGGAATTGTGTTCTTCATTTCTCTGTCCCATAGTTCATTAATAGTATAATAGAAACACAACTAATTTTTGTATATAGATTTTGTATACTGCAAGTTTACTAAATTTGCTGATTAGTTCTGACAGTTTTTTTGGTGGAGTCTTTAGGTGTTTCTATAAATTAATATGATGTCATCTTCAAATAGAGACAGTTTACACATTCCTTTCTGATGTGAATGCCTTTTATTTCTTGCCTAATTGCTCTGCCTAGGACTTCCAATACTATGTTGAGTAAAAGTGGTGAGAGGGCATTTTTGTCTTGTTCCTGAAAAGCTTTCAGTATGATATTAGCTATGGACTTGTCATATACGACCTTTACTGTGTTTGGGTACTTTCTCTATATCCACTTTGTTAAGAGTTTTTATCTGAATGGATGTTGAATTTTGACAAGGTTTTTTTCTGCATTTATTGAAATTGTCATATGATTCTTATCCTTAGTTTTGTTAATGTGGTGTATCATACTTATTGATTTGCAGATGTTGAACCATCCTTGCATTTCTGGAATAAATCTTACTTGATCATGGTGTATGATCCTTTTAATATATATATTGTTAAATTCAGTTTGCTAATATTTTGATGAGGATTTTTGCATTTAGTTAATTAGGGACATTGGCCTGCAATTTTTTTTTCTTTTAGTATTCTTGTCTTATGTTGGTATCAGGTTAATGCTGGCCTTGTAAGATGATTTTGAAAGTGCTTTCTCCTTAATATATCCATCAGGGATGAGTGAGTATTGATTTAGTTATGTATTTATGTACAGCGTGATTATCTAAGAACTCTCGTGATATTTCTGATCTACAGATAAACAGTATTAGTTTATATCCTTTACTATCTACATTAAGAGAGAATAATTTTTATCATGAAAGGCAATAATTCTCCCCTAAAATTTGTTCTGAAAAGAGGTTAAAATGCCAACAAATTGGACAACCTAGAAGAAATGGATAAATTCCTAGAAAAAAATAAGGTCTAACCAAGACTGAATCATGAAGAAATGAAAAATCTAAACGGAAAATCTAAATGGAAAATCAATTGCTAGTAAGGAGATTGAATTTGTAATCAAAACCTCCCAATGAACAAAGTCCAGGAGCAGATGGCTTCATTGGTGAATCTTATCATGTGAGATGGAGAGCAATCATGTGATAACAGCAGCAAAAGATCAATAATGCTAGACATAGAATTCTTATTGAAGATTAAAAAATATAAGATCATATCTTATATCTTTATAAAATATAGAATAAACACACACACACTCTCTGGATATTTATAATGCCTATTAGAATTGGGTTACAGTATTGTTATTTGCCAGTAGATGCCACTGTCTGATATGATATTCTCTTAACAATCAGAATGTTATATTTCTTACATTCTAGGACTCAAATACTCTTAGAAAGTAAGTTTCCTCCATAATCTATTTTATAGAATTGAAAGTCTATATTTCAAGTTTATGGAAAATGAAGGTTATTCCAATTATCTTAAATATTTAGTATGTACTTCTGCCTAAACTCTGATATGTTTGAGAAAGCAGAGAGTATCATAGTAGTGTTTTTCCCTTCATTATTAGTTGTAGTATACAGGGTGAGGCAAAAGTAAGTTTACAGTTGTTTGTATGGAAAATAATACAATAATTAATAAATAATACTACAAGAATAAACTCTGTTTCACATGCTCAAAACTGTAAACCTACTTTTGCCCCACCCTGTATATTACTAACAGTGTAAATAAATAGTTTAAAATTAGAATGAGCCAGCCTATCTCAATGAAATCTAAACCTTTAGTTGATTTTTATTTTATTGCTGCTGCACCCATGTTATATGAATATTTAGTCAAAATGCATTGAAAGTATGAAAGGTAAAAAACAAAAATTTCTTAAAGTGTGTATTTTTTCTCACTGTATATGCTATTAGACTACACCTATATCATCTATTTTAAAATGAATTTTACCCATTTCGATTTGTTTCCCAAAAGATTGCAACTCGTTTCGTCTCTCTCCATTCCCTTCCCCCTCTCCTTCCTCTTCCCCTTCCCCTCCCCCTCTCCCTTTCCCTCTCTTTCTCTCTGTCTCTCATGCATGTGCGTTCACACACACACACACACACACACACACCTTCCCAAAAATCAAGGACCATGTATTTTTCTCCTTTCTCCTTCACTTCTTTTACACCTGGCTAAAATTATACTCTGTATGCATGGAGGTGATACTTACATATTATCTGGTAGTTATTAAGTAGTTCACAAATTTCCTGAAGAGCAGGTAGGAAAGACAAAAGGGGATCTTCTAGGATAAACAACGATTAGAACAGTAGAATATGACATTGGGAAACTTGGTGTTCTTAATCATTACTTTTATAACCTGTAAATTTTTTCCATTTTGTTACATTTCTGCTTCATGCCTTGATTTTTCTATTTGCAAAATAAAGAGGGAAAGAGTTGCTTCCCATTTACTTCATAGATAATTTAAGGTTAAATGGGCTATTGTTTTTGCCCCCAGATGTATCAACTTAATCTTATTTGTATATTTTCTGTCCATACTTCTGATTCCATAATGCTCACTTGTGTATATATTTTCCATTCTTTATTTACATTCTTTTCCTTCTCTGGGATTTTTCAAAATCAAAGCCTGTTAATCATATTCCATAATGCACTTGAGTATTCAAGATACTTTTCAAATATGGGCAAATGTTTGAGTAGCTGCATTTGTTCTTTGAGTGTCTGTCAAAACCCAGGCCCCAGACCTTTGAAGGGTATACCAAGGGGGTGGCCCCAACTTGAAGTGCAGATAGTTTCAAGGCAAGTGTTTCAGCCTTTTCTGAGAGCCTTTCTCTGGGCTACTCAGACATCTTCTGCTAGATGGTCGTTTATGAAACAATGCTGTGCCTGAGGTTTGAGGTTTGAGTTTGATGGTCTCTTCAAGAGCATTAACTGAAAAGTCTAATTTCTCATCTGAAGGACAGATGTTTTCCCACAATCCTGAATATGTAAATGCCTGGTCTGTCTGATACCGATTGAAAAAAAGAATAGGTTAGTGGTCAATGTATGGTGTCACCATCAATTACTTATAAACTATTAACAGTTAAATTTCAACATAAGTAAAAAAATAAAGAGGGCATTGAAACTTACACATAAACTATTCTTTGATAGAATTTCACTAAAGGTCAGAGCCAAAGCAATGCCTTACCATTTATTAGGCTGTCCAAAAACTGGGCCGAATCTGATTTATGAAGTCCAGTGAAAGTAAGTACTTAGGTGAAGAGCCAGTGTTCTTTAGCACTAACATGACCTGCAAATATTTATCTTGTTCTGGTAGCTTTTGAAGTCAGGAGTTCACAGATATAAGTCTCTATCACTTTAATAGAGAATTCAAAAAATTTTGTCCTATAATGAGATGCATTAAAAAGTGTGGTACCTGCTCTGGCCCATGTGGCTCACTCAGATGGTTGGGCATCATCCCATGTACCAAAAGGTTGCTGGTTTGATTCTTGGTCAGGGCACATGCCTGGTTTCAGGCTCCATCCCTGGTAGTGGGGCCTGCACATCAATGTTTCTTTCTTTCTCTCCATTAAAAAAAAAATCAATAAAAATGTTTTTAAAAAATGTATGTAGGAAAGACAGTTAATAGGGGAAAAAAGCCATTAGAATGGATATATATTGCATTGGCTTGATGGTTACTTGATTAAAATAGAAATGGAGAGTACTATATTTCTTATTCTCAATTGTCAAAAAATCAGTTTTTATTCATGCAAGAAGCACTTTGATTTAGGTTTTTTGTTTTCATCTTTCTTTTCTGAGAGAAATAGAATGAATTCATTTATTTATTTTTTATCTTAGGAATAGGAAGCATCAACAGGTACTACAGACAATAAAACATATTTACCAACTATGTTATGATTGGTTAAATAAGAGTAGAGAAGATAGAGAGAGGATGTGAGGGAGAAACAATCTTTTTGTTTTCCAAAGCCATTAAAAAACAAAGATAAAACATCGTGTATGTGCATATACATGTTGGGGTATTTTGTTATTGTGTTTATTTTTGTCGTCAGTTCATAGAGAAAGAAAACCTTCAATAAAGAAATGAATAAATCATATTGGAAATATATATATATAAATTTTATCTCCAGAGCTGGAATGTTAAGCCATTATTTAAATTTTATCTCCATTTTTTTAAATTGGAGAAACCCATTAACTTTTACTCTAGCAAGTGGAATGTGTCATATTTCATTTTACAGAGGAAATAAATAGGTTTATTATCTTATTTTGACATCCTGGTGCAATTTGGAACTAGTGTTACTATGGTAGTGCCTTGTTTTTGTAACTGGAGGCTTGGGCATTTTTGACATTTAGGGCTGGATAATTCCTTTTTGTGGGGGATTGTTCTGTACATTGTAGGGTATTTGGCAGCGCCCCTGGCTTCTATCTTCTGGATGCCGATAGCAACACCCTCTGTGGGACAGAATCATTTCCAATTGAGAACTGCTACTGTAGACATACCTGCTAGTTCTACACAGCCAATTTAACGTGGATCCCACACAGTATTCAACAATCTCCAGTATTCAAACACCTCCCTAGTGTTTGTGATCAGGAATGGCAAAGCAACACAAAGACACAAATTTGGAGGCATTGTTTTTTTCCTAAAACCACTACTCAATTTTTAGTAAATTTTCCAAGAAACATTAAAGCTAACCCTGGGGCTCTGAATTAATTGGTTGATTGATCAACTGATAGATTCATTTATTCAGCAAAAATATATTGAGCCCCTGCTGTAGGCCAGTCTCAATGTTGGTGAGTTGTGTGGTGCTGTGTGGCTCTTGTGGCTGCATGTAATGAATTGGCGGGTAGTGAGCCTGTAGGTAGACCAGTTAAAAGCTGTTGGGTGTAATATAAATAAAAAATGATGTTTGCCTGGATTTGGGTAGTGACAGGGGGATGATGATAATAGATTTTATGTAGAGACCAGAGGCCCGGTGCACGAAATTCGTGAACTCGGGGGGCGGGGGGTGTCGTTCAGCCCAGCCTGCACCCTCTCACAGTCCAGGAGCCATCAGTCGGACATCCTTAACACTGCTGTGGAGGGAGGAGAGGCTCCCGTCACCACTGCTGCGCTCGCCATCTGTATGCCCGGCTTATGGCTGAGCGGCGCTCCCCCTGTGGGAGCACACTGACCACCAGGGAGCAGCTCCTGCATTGAGCATCTGCCCCCCTAGTGGTCAGTGCGTGTCACAGCGACCAGTTGTTCAGCTGTCAGGCTGAAACCAGCTCTCCGACATCCCCTGAGGGGTTCCGGATTGTGAAAGGATGCAGGCCAGGCCGAGGGACCCCACCAGTGCACGATTGGGGCCTGTGGGGGGAGGGACACAGGAGGTTGGCCAGCTGGGGAGGGACTGAAGGAGGGCTTCAGGGCATGTCTGGCCCATCTCGTTTAGTCCCGATCGGCAGGACCCCAGCAGCAAGCTAACCTACCGGTCGGAGCGTCTGCCTCCTGGTGGTCAGTACACATCATAGCGACTGGCTGGTCAACTGTCTGCCCCCTGGTGGTCAGTGCACATCATAGCGAGAGGTTGAGCAGCCTTAGCACATCATTAGCATATTACATTTTGGTTGGTTGAATGGCTGACTGGACGACTGGACACTTAGCACATTAGGCTTTTATTATAGGACTAGAGGCCCGGTGCACAAAAATTTGTGCACTCAGGGGGGAGGGGGGTCCCTCAGCCCGGCCTGTGCCCTCTCACAGTCTGGGACCCCTCAGGGGATGACCACCTGCTGGCTTAGGCCCACTCCCCGGGGGATTGGGCCTAAGATGGCAATCAGACATCCCTCTGGCAGCCCGGCAGCCCTCGGATGATGGCTGTTTGCAGCTGGTCACACCCCCTTCAGGGTGGGGGTCCCCACTGGGGTGCCTGGCCAGCCTGGATGAGGGGATGATGGCTGTTTGCAGCTGGTCACACCCCCTTCAGGGTGGGGGTCCCCACTGGGGTGCCTGGCCAGCCTGGATGAGGGGATGATGGCTGTTTGCAGCTGGTCACACACCCTTCAGGGTGGGGGTCCCCACTGGGGTGCCTGGCCAGCCTGGATGAGGGGATGATGGCTGTTTGCAGCTGGTCACACACCCTTCAGGGTGGGGGTCCCCACTGGGGTGCCTGGCCAGCCTGGGTGAGGGGCTGATGGCTGTTTGCAGCTGGTCACACCCCCTTCAGGGTGGGGGTCCCCACTGGGGTGCCTGGCCAGTCTGGGTGAGGGGCTGAGGGCTGTTTTCAGGCTGGCGGGTGACTGAAGCTCCCAACCTCTCCTTTTTTTCTTTTTCTTTTTTATTCTGGGATTTATTTACCTTCTATGGCTGTCACTGGAGCTGAGAGCCGGCTTTAGCTCTGAGGCTGGGCTTCAGCTCTGAGACCTCGGCTGCTGAAAGCAGGTATCTGGGTTTGTTTGGCTTCTATAATTGAAACACTGTTGCAGCTCCAGCTCTGAGGCCCGGCTGGCCGAAAGCAGGTTTCTGGGGTTTGTTTAGTTTGTATAATTGCAACATTGTTTCTTAGAGTGCAGCTTAGAGGCCGGCAGCAGCAGGCGGGGAACCTTGGCTTCCTCCATCACTGGAGCAAGCAAGCCTCCTGTTCGCTTCAGGTGCCTGGCTGCCGGCCACCATCTTGGTTGGCAGTTAATTTGCATATCGCCCTGATTAGCCAATGGGAAGCGTGTCAGAGGTATGGTTAATTACCATGTTTGTCTATTATTAGATAGGATATTTAGGAGGTAAAAACATTAGAATTTGGTGATTCATTGGAGAAAGGGAGGAGTCAGAATAATTCCCAGGTTTCTGGCTTATTTAAAACGATAAAGAGTGGTGGCATTCATTAAGATGTGGAATAGAGTGGGAAGAATGTTTTTTTTTAGGTGTGGGGGGACAGATAATGATTTCAGCTTTGACACTTTTCAGTTGGAGATGCCATGAGGACCTCCAAGAGGATGAGCTAGACAATGAACTTGGGAATTGCAGGAATCATGTCTGTTTTGTTCCTTGCTGAATCCTTCATTCTTTGGGTGGAGTCTACATTTCCAGTGATGGAGACAGATTTAGATTTGGTATTCTTTGGAATATAGCTAGTTTGATTAAAATCAAGGTAGCAGCTGAAATTGTCCAAAGAGAATGCCAGTAGGGAAAAGAGGGCCTAGCATTGCAACATTCTGGGAGGTATGTTTGTTCAAGGAACTCAAGAGGAAGGGCTGGAAAGTGTGAGGAATATCAGGAGCGTGTGGGTCTGGAAGCCAAGGGAAGAGAGCATTTCTAAATGAAGGGAGTGTTTAATGGTTTTGAATTCAACTAAGAGGTCAAGTAAAATGAAGACTGAGAAGACCATTGACTTTTGTAACCAAACAGTATTAAATTCTTAGAGCCTTTTTGGTAGACCAGTGGTTGCAGGAATTCAGTGTATTTGTTTAAAGTGGAAGTGGAAGGAAAGTGGATAGAATCAGCAGGTGCAGGTCATGCTTGCATTGTTCTGGTTATAAAGAAGAGACTTAAGACAGTTTATGAAGGAAGTCTAGGCTGGGGGAGGTATGTGGTGGGCTTACATATGTTTAAATACTGATAGGAAGGAAACAACGGAGACAGAGGTTGATATAGGGATGGATGAGTACAGAGCTCAGGGAGAAGTACTATTCTTAGATAGGGATACCAGGGATCTTGTTAGTGATGGAGAAGGTCCATGTTCTTCTGGAATTAGCTTCCAGTCTTGTGTCCTTTCTAGGGAAATCTACTTCTGAGGCTTCCTGAAGTTTCAGAGTTACAGAGGCGTTCAGAGACTCCTGACAGAGTCCATACAACTTACAAATTCCCTACGGTCTTTTGGTCCTCCAAGGCACCATTCATTTAGTGGCTCTCTTTATTTTGAGTAGCAGGCATATACTAGAGTTGGATTCTGAACCTATGGATTAGGTGAGGGCTTGGGGTCCAATCTAGTCTAAATAATCTGAGATGCTATGGAAACGCACCCAGCTGTTGAAGTACATCCTGGAGGTCACCTATAACCAGTCTACTTTGATTAGCAAATATGTCATTCTCATTAGGACTTTTGATTATTACTGATCTATATGATTGATTATTAATTGTAGAAAACTCTGGGTTATTGTAGTATTAAGCTTAAAAATCTATACTGTTCAAATGTGAAAGGGTTTTATTACAGCTCAGTTTCTTCTGTGGTTTAACAAAGGTAGGCTTTGGAATAAGAAAAAATTGGGTTAAAGTCCTGGCTTCATCATTGACTAAGCTTAAGTGGCCTTGAGCAAGTCGTTTACTGTATAACATCCTCATTGTGATACCTGGTAATGTCTAACTTGCCTCCTGGTTGCAAAGATTAGAGGTCATGGATATATGCCAGCACATTGTTGATATTAAATAAATAGGAGCTGGCATTATTTTTTAATTACTTAAAAATAATGTATTATTTGCTATTACAAGGCCCTTAGCGAACATACTCTGAATTTGTTGTTAGAATTCCAAATCAAAATCAAGAATCTTATTTCTCTGTGAGTCTAAGAGAGATTAGTGGTGACGTTCTTGGTCTAAGTTTTGGGAGGGGCAGAAAATTACATAAGTAATCCTGGGCCAGCTGAAAACATCTTTTATTGGCCTACATGTCATTACCGTAAATAAAGAGAAAATAATTAAAATTCTATTTTCTTAAGGTATATGGAAGTAAATAATTTTTTTTATTGGATCCCTGTAATTTTTCATTAATGTATCTCAGAAGATGTTTTTTCTTTTTTTACAGAGTTAGCTTCTTCAACCGTCTTTTCCTCTGTCTAATAACTCCTTTTCCCTTCTTGTCCCTCTTCCTCCTTTTCTTCAGATTATTGGGAACTTTCTCATGTTGCAGCATTTGCTGCAATCAATCATGCCAGGAAAGCTCCCTGTGCCCAGAAATGCTGTGGGATGTGTGCATGGAAGAGAGAGGGGTGGGGGCAGGGAGAGGAGTGGGGGAAGTTGGAGGGAAGAAGGGAGAGAAATGGTGTCTGGGGTACTTGTGCTGGTATCTCTTCCTCCCTGAGAGAAGCTTTAGATGTCTGCTTTGCTCTGGCTCCATTGCTCTGTGGGTGCAACCGGAGAAGGGGGCTGAAGCGGGGAGGAGGCAATTAAAGCCTTGAACACTGTAAAGGCTCTTAATTAAGTGGTGAGGATGGAAAAATAAAATACCTTGGGCTTTATTTCTGTTCTCCTTTTAAAAGTCTGCTGAGGGATTGGAGTTCACATCCCTTAGAAAACATAAAGTTCAAAGTGACAACACTGGGAAAAATATTTATGTGCTTTTCAGATAAAGTCATCTTTATTTGATTTCTCTGTATCCTCCTCCCCGCCTGCACCATCTCCAACACTGAAGCATGGCTTCTCTGGAGTAGCAGTGGAGACACCTCCAGTCTAACTGCTCCTTTGTTCAGCTTGCCTTTGGTCCTTGCTGGGAAATGCTCTGAAAACCGAACCGGCTACTGCACACAAAGCCCGACCTGTGCTGTCCCTCCCTGTAACGCACCGTGTGACTTGTTCCCACCTCCTGTTCATGACTCATTAGTCCCTAAGTACAGAAAAGGTTGCTCCTCTGGAATAAAAGGAAGGGACCCGGCTCGGAGTCCTTTTTCGCCTTTTCCTGTGTTTTATTTGGGTGCACTCACAGTTCTCCACTTTCATTAGTGACCTGCCAGGGGGCTGGCACGGTGCTGAGACCAGCTTTTGCTGGCTCCCTGGGGTGTATCAAGATCTCAGAACTCAATACCCTGCTACAAAAATGAAATGCTGTGCTTCAAACGACCTTTTGATGGAACAAAGCCATGCGTCCCAATCTGCCTGGGCCTCTCAAGTTGCCATCCTGGCCAAGAGTCGCTCTTGCATTTTGCACAGGCCTCCACCCTCAGCTTCCCCCTCCTCTGAATGTGGTTCTTTTTTGATAGCCCCTGTGTCAGGTAAATGTTTGTGTGTGTGTGAAAGTGCAGGCTTGGGGACCCTTTGTATTGAAAGCATACTGCAGGGTAGGAGTTTCTTATGAGCAATGTGGGAAGCAGATATTTGTGGGCTTATATGCCCCAAGTATTATTCATTTCAGATTTATATGTAAAGTTTAGGAAAGAACTTGAAAACTAGAGATGCTCTAGAAAGCTGAGTTACATATTTATAACTCAAGTTTTATTCCCTACTTTCCCAGAGTGACCAAAGAGTTGTTTTATTTAAAATCCGCAGCCCTGGTGGTGTGACTCAGTGGTTGAGTATCGACCAATGAATTAGGAGGTCAAAGTTCGGTTCTCAGTCAGGACACATGCCCGAGTTTTGGGCTGGATCCTCAGTTGGGGGCGTGCAGGATGCAGCCGATAAATGATTCTCTCTCATTGTTGATGTTTCTATCTCTCTCCCTCTCCCTTCCTCTCTGAAATCAATACAAATATATTAAACAAAAAAAACAAAACAAAAAAAAATCCGGCACCTGGAGAACTTTCTCTGACTCCACAGCCATATGTGTGTGGAACTCCATAATGGAGCGCGACACGAACAACAGTGCCCATCAAATCTTTCTTTAAAGCACGTGGGATATGCAGAGCATTGCGCCTTGGTATGCTTCCAGCAGTTGTGTGTTTAATTCCTGGGAACTGATTAATATGCTTATTTTTAAGGTAGCATGGGGAAATAAAAATAGGAACATTTGCTATTAAAAGACCAGTATAACCTTAGAGAACTCAACTTTCTTACCATTTGGTTATTACCACATCATAGCTATAATACTAGGGTAAGATTTGCAGTTTTAATAAATTGTTCTAAATTCCTTAAATACAGTCTCAAAAGTAGATTGCTATTACATTTAAATAATATTATTCCTGCCTGGCTGGTGTGGCACAGTTGGTTGAGCATCGTCCCGTACAACAAAAGATAGCAGGTTCGATTCCCGGTCAGGGTACATACCTGGGTTGCAGATTTGATCCGGGTCCAGGTGCATTCAGGAGGTGGCCGATTGATGTGTCTGTTTGTCTGTCTCTCTCTCCCTTCCTCTCTCTCAAATCAATTAAAAAAAACTTTAAAAAATATTATTCAGACTGAATGAGATATTTAGGGCCTTTGTAGAGAGTATTCAGTTAATTTAAGAAAAATTCCCTTGATTCTATAGGAATACAATAAACATTTGCAAGTGTGAGATATTATTTTTGTTTTGTGCTTCAGGTGTCCAGGCACGCTCTAATTTTCTACAGAAAGTTTGTGATAGACTCTTTCTTTCAAAGAAGTTTATAGAGATAGATATATATTGTCATAGTCTGGGTCTACACAACTGTATATGTCATAAAAAAGAAGTGGCTTGTCTCTTCTTTTCCACTGTCACAGTGGTGTGAGGAGCATCTCTCTACTCTCAGGCATGTGCTCAGGAGTGGGACTGCAGGGTCGCCAGGAACACACATTCTGAGTCACTGGCTGCTTCCTGGGAGGGCTGCACCAGTCAGCCCACCAACAGCACGTGGATGCTCCTTGCCAAGATTTCATATATCTAGACTTTCTCATATTTCCAAACTGAGGGTGTAAAGTGATATTTCATTTTAATTTGCATTTCTCTGATTACTAATGAAGTTGAGCATGTCTCTATAGGCTAGTTATTTGGCTTTTACTATCGTGACTTGATTGAAGGCTTTATGTTGACGGAGACCATTTTGGTTTTTCAAATATGTCATTTTTTCTGTTTATTTGGCTTTACTATCGTGACTTGATTGAAGGCTTTATGTTGACGGAGACCATTTTGGTTTTTCAAATATGTCATTTTTTCTGTTTCTTTTCTTTAATCTTACAGTTTATGCTTTTAGGATTCAGAGCCACAGGATTCCCCTCTGATCTGACAGCTCTTTTCTGTTTCACGCCTTACACTTAAACTCTAATCATGTCAAGTCCACTTTGGGATGTAGCAAGGTTGTTTGAGGTCGCAGATTCATGCTCTGGAACACCATGCGACAGTCTGATCTGAACTAAAGGGCATACTGCCTCATGGTTACAGTTTGGAAAGATGATTTAGTGGGGGGGAAAAAAGGCTGTGCATAGTACATTACCAAGTTATGAAAAATTTAAAACGTGTAAATTCACAAAAAAATCCTTTATATATTTCAAATAAACAATCCTTTTCCAAAGACAGATGCCAGACAATTAAGTGTTTGCTCATGTAGGAGGAGAGAATGAGGATTGGAGACAAAGGCGAGGGGAGGGGGGTTAAAATAAAATAATAAAATCCCCAGTCTATGCAAGAGAGGGGCCTTGCATAGAAGGATAATAATAGTATACTCTGGACTGAGAATTGTGACTAACCCCGAAGTCTGGGGATAGGGTGAATATAATTTAGGAGAGATGACCAGAAAATAGGTTAGGTGACCAGCCAAAAAAGGCTAATTGAAGGAGAAGAAAAATACAATATTTTAATGTTATGATTTATAAGTAAGATGTCTGTAAGGGGAAAAAAATGCTCCTAAATAACTACATCTGGTTGTGCTTTTTTTTTTTTTGGCTTTTGAAGCTTTTTGGGAGAAACAGGAATTTCTCTTTTCTTCCTTAGGAGAAGATATCTGTAAGAAGGAGAGCAGATGTTACTTTTCAAGTGCATGTGTGCACCTGCCGTAGGACAAAATGAGTAGTTACTATTGAGAACAGGCTCTGGTTATTTTTTTAAAATGTTGCTCGTTAAATTAAAATTCTTTTCCTGGCAGGTATAAGTTTATAATTAAGTCATTTATCATAAGTGTTCTCTTGGCTGCATCTTACATTTGATGACATACAGAAGTGATATGTGGGTGGTTACTTAGAAATTAGATGAATGAGTTATTTTATTGGCCTTTATCACTTGATATATAGGTTCTTCCTATTTATAACAAACATTGAACACTGATGAATTATATGTAAGGGAAGCAAAAAAGATATTGGTCTAGGACTGTGTTCTCAACTGATTTTCAACCCACCAACATGCTTGAGCAATATGATACAGTCCCAGTAATAGAAGTTTGCTCTCTAGGCTTCATACTCGGTTATGTTACAGTATACACTTTCTTCTCAGCCAGATGTGGATTCCAAATTTCCCTCTCCTGACTGTCATGATTACTATTGGTAGTCTGCCCTGCACGTTCTCATTTATTTTATGTTCACATACTCAGTGCTATTTTTTATCTCATTTATTCCTCATTACAACCTGCATACTATACACAGAGGAAACAGATTCACAAAGGTTAGGTGATTTTTCTAGGGTCATACAGCAATCAGTAACAAAACCAGGATTTGAAGCCAAGTGTCACCTTATTTCTACCTAAATACACTATATTTTTCATGGAGTGTCTTCTACAAATCCATATTTGTGTAGAGTGCAATGTCTTCATTAGGCCTCTTAATTTTTAAATATATTTTTATTGATTTCAGAGAGGAAGAGAGAGATAGAAACATCAATGATGAGAGAGAATCATTGATTGGCTGCCCCCTGCACACCCCCCACCAGGGATTGAGCCCACAACCTGGGCATATGCCCTGACTGGGAATTGAACCGTGACCTCTTCATTCATAGGTTGACGCTCAACCACTGAGCCATGCCGGATTGGCAGGCCCCTTAATTTATAAAAGAGGACTTGAACCCTATTCTGTTCCAGCTATTTATCGCTGAAGGATATGGGCACCTTAAAGTTACACTACAGACAAGTCTGTGTTCTGGTTTCTTTGAGAAAGGTTTGAACTGGGAACTCTCTGCTAACTGCTCAGAAACCTGTCTGTAGAAGATGTTACATCCTGGCCTTCAGTGATGGATGTTCAGCAAACAGCTGGATGAAGCTCACTATTTGGTCTGGGGTGGAGTTTCTGAGGAGGCCATGGAGGACACCGCACCTCGTCATCTTTGAGAGACCTGGAGATGGAGTGTCCCTCAGTTCTCAGGGTCAGGAAACACTAACCTAACCATAGCTTTGCTGGAGAACTTGACTGACTCTGCTGGTCTGATTTAGATGCCTTTTCTCCTTGCTCTCATATCCCTTTATGCACAGTGTCACAACATGTCCATATTAAACTCCTAAATTATATTCACCCCATCCTCGGACCACTGGATTAACTTCCTTAACCAGAGGCCTGTTCTTAACATAGGTTCTTTAGTCCTAGATAGTGTCCAACATTTAGTGAATAACCAAAAATTGTTAATTGATTTATTCTATGAACTAGAATAAGTCTTTAGGTTATTATCCAGTCTAATCATGTATTCATTCAATGCCAGATATTGCTTGAGAGGCTGGGCTTACTGCAATGAACAAAAATAGTATGTACCCAGACAATTAAAAAGTAAGCAAGAGGATATACAGTGTTCGGAAGTGTTGAGTGTTGTAAGGAAAATGAAGAGGGATAAGGAGATTCTAAAGCATACAGTCAAGTAAGGCACGTCTAAAGAGGAAGCCTTTGAGCAGAGACCTGTATGAAGTGAGAGAGGAGCCATGTGGTCATAGTTTTTTTTTCTCCCTAACTGCTTATAGCTTTCTTTCTGTTCTCAGAGGAGAGCATAGCTACTTATTTATTTATTTATGTATGTATTTATTTATTTATT
>NW_005369967.1:2140540-2142532 GCF_000412655.1 Myotis brandtii
TATTTCAGAGAGGAAGGGGAGAAGGAGAGAGAGAAACATTAATGATGAGAGAGAATCATTGATCGGCTGCTTCTGGCATGTCCCCCACTGGGGATCAAGGCATGTGCCCTAATCTGGAATCAAACCAGACCTCCTAGTTCATAGGTTGATGCTCAACCACTGAGCCACCCTGACTGGGTAAGCTTACACTTTTTATGCTTTAGAGGCTCCTAACACAGTAGGATACTGATTAAGGTGACAGACTCCAACCTGTCCATATTTAATCATGGTGTTCAGGGTTGTGTGAAAGTGTCTTTGAGTTGATCTGAATTGTGGATGTATGTAAAATTCCGTTACCTACGGTTTCCTTTTTTTTCTAGGCCCCCAATCCAGCCCACAATTCTGGACAAAACCTTCTTAGACCCTTTGACCTCAGTGAGACAAGAAACCATAATTTTTGGATGCTATTCCTCATTCTGTCTCCTGCTTACTGCCCAAGTTAAGTCTGTTCTGTGGCAGTTTTCCATTTGTAAGAAGGGTACCCTTCCAGTTAAGTTGTAAAAATCGATGTTTAAATAAGCCCTCATGCCCTCAAAGAGTAGGAGCTACAAAGTCCAAAGAGGGGGAAAAAAGAAAGAACATTCCTAAGAAAACTGTGTAAATTTGCAAATTTGTTGGTCTCTGGTGGCAGTGACAGGTGGAGTGACAACCCAACCAAGTAACAGTGGGGCCATTGTGATAGGAGGGCACTTAATATTGTTATTGTTCCGCTTAGATGATGCTGGTCGGGGCTCTGCCAGCTCTCGTATTGAGAAAGCCCAATCAGGCGGAAGACCTTTCTGTTTCTGCAGTCAGAGCGGCCACAACTGAGGAACACCGATGAAGTCAGGAAGGTGGCTAGCTCACTTGACAGGCTTCTCCAGGCGCCTTTGAGGAGAATGAAAGATAAATAAATACCACGTTTTACGAGAGGAGTATGGGGTGAGAGGGAGTGCCTGGACAGGAGTTAAAATTTCAAAGGGCAGGGGACAATCTCACTGACTTTCTTCCTGATCAGACTTGTCTCATGACCTCGTTCACGCTCGGATTAGAGCCGGGCCTTGTAAACATGTGCGAGCTCGATAGGAGAGGAAGGAGATGGAAGTGCATTTCCAACAACCCCAACTGTAGAGGGCAATGATCAAATGCAAATTTCTTTATTAGGAAAAGATGGCTTTTAAAACTTTTATAAATCACATTGAATGCTCATTTGCCTACGGAACATGTAAAAACTCTGGTCTGTTACACAGACGTTTCATTTTGAAAGTCTGTCATTTCTTTAGGAAAAGTTTATGGACTTTCATATGGTCCTTGTTCCAAGTTCAGTGAGCTACCTCAAGGTCAGAGGGTCCTTAACTCCTCTCTTTACCAAGTATGGACCCTGTGTTCTCGTCCTTATGGACCCTGTGTTCTCGTTACTTATTTTTGAAAATTCTTTATGAATAATTTTTACTTGTGTCCTGCCATTGTGCCTTGCTTATTTTTGAAAATTCTTTATGAATAATTTTTACTTGAGCTTGACCTACTTAGAGGGGCCATGGATATTTAATTGGCTAAAAAGAGTTCATTTTCTTTTCACATATTGATAGAGCTTTGACCCACCTCTGCCACCTTGCAAAGAGTAAACTGAAGCGCAGAGAGGTTAAGTGGCTTGCTTGGGGGCATCCAGCCAGCAAATAGATAAATGCAGGTGATGGGGCAGAAATGAATGTTGGGGACCAGCTATAATTGTATGAAATATTAATCATACTCTGATAACCATGATTGTTTTGTTTTGATTTTAAAAAGCACATTCTAACTTGGCTGGGAGTTGCATGTGGGACTTGGGAGCTCACCTGAAAATGCAGCCCATCCTCCCCATTAAGGAGCTGCCTATTAGCATGGAAAGATTAACAGCCTTGTGGCAGAAACCAGAGCTGCCAGCTCTTTGAAGACCCCAGCCCTTGGCATATCACTAGCCCTTTGAAGACACCC
>NW_005369967.1:2142574-2183872 GCF_000412655.1 Myotis brandtii
TTGCATACCCACAGGCCTTTGCAAATCTCCAGCCTGCATTACCTGTTAACTGCCCATTTGGCATACCCTTTTGCCTACTTCCCCATGTAATCTTTGTCCTTCTACCCAATATAAGCAGCTGGCTTATGGTGGGGTGGAGAGCAGGTTTTTGTGGATGGCCTGCTGCTCTCCCACACTGCCGGTAGTATTGGAATACATGCTCATATATCTGTCTCTGCTTAATTGGCTCAAGTAGTGACAGGCAGCACGGACCCAGTGATTGTCCGGTTACACAGGGGGCTCTAATCAGATCCTGACCCCAGTGTGCTTTCTGTCCTGTACCAATGCATGTCTTTTTAGCTGCTTAGGCTTCAATATTACGTACAGTGGAGAGAGCTATAGCAGTTTACTTTCCTGACTTATAAAGAATAATTAATAAAATAATTAAAGGCGTTTCTTGTATAATTCAAAACTTCATATGAGTCACCAAAATAGTTTCAATCTTTTTTCCATCAAACCTTTTATGAGAGCAACTAGGAAATAAATTACCACGTTGGGTTTCAATTTGTTGTGTTTTTCTTCCTGCTGCGGAGAATATTGTGATTAAAAGTAATAAAACGAAGTAGCCCAAAGTTAGGCAACTGGGAGGTAAAGAATGAAACCAAAGGTTTTAGGTTATTAGGTGCCAGTAATAGAGATTCTAAACTGTTACTCCTATAAATATAGCGTGGGTTGCTGTGACTACTGTTACAGTGTTTTGTATCTGTCTCCACAACCTGCAGTAATTTCTCACTCTCTTTTCTCCAGCGTGCAAAGTTAATTTAAGATGTTAGTATAAACTGAGGAAGACTTTCTAGATTTTATTAGTGGGTAGCTGAGTAAGGATGGGTCCTTGCCCCAGCTAGGATAAAGAAGAAGCTCTATTATCGACTACTTCTGACATCACTTCAGACAGGGAGCAAACGGATTTTTTAAAGAATCAATGAGAAAAAGGCATTAGTATAAAATAAGTCCTCAAAGAAAGGTGCCTTATGAATAAAAAATGTAGCTAATTATGCCCGTAAAATGCAGGAAATTGTTCGGGTTCAATATATTTTGTTCCCTATTAGAAGTGATAGTCGGCATTTGTCGGTATTAGTTGTGGTTTGCCTGCCCATCGCCCTCCTGTCTTTGTTGTAGGGAATAGAACTCCCGAGTCCCAGTGTTCAGAGGACTGATGTGGCCTCCTTCAGTGTGACAATCTTGTTGTTTTTGTTGGAGACAAATCCCAGAAACTCAATGTAACAACATACACAGAGTGAGAGAGTATATGAGGAGGTTTTTATTTGGCATTTTTACTGCTAACAATCTACAGAAGCTTTAGTATTTAGTGCCAGGTCAGGCTGAAGGGGCAGTTTCTGTAGCTGTGTGATTTTGAAAGGTTTAAAGAATCAGCAACAGATTACATAATAATAATAGAGAATGGAGAGCCTGACTTCTGTAGCACCTTGCAAAGACAGGAGGGAAGGCAAACAACTGCTTCTTGTTCTTGGTCTTCTTGTTTTTAATTAAAAGAACTCAAAAAGAACAGTAAGTGTTGTGGTTCTTTGAGCAAGGCCTTTGTCAAAAGTCTCTGAAACCCATCCCCTCTCCAAACTAATAAATACTTTTGTGATCAATGTAAAAAACAGGTAAACTGAGAAACAAAGCCTAGGAGATAGGCCTGGGTTTCTTGCTGTGATCAAAACAATTCCGTGTCTTAAAGCTCCGTTATCTAATCTGCCCCCTCCATTGCTTCTTCCGCTAGCATTTTGAATCAAGAGTCTTTTCATCACTTTAGAGTTTTGCTGTGAACAGGGAACAGGGTTATCTCTAGACTCTGTTGACATCATGTCTCTGCTCACATACCAATTGGGTGAACATAGCCCACATGATTCTTGTAAGCAGATTACAAGGAATCCACGATAGATTTCATTCACTTCTGATGAAACCAAGACCTTTCTTTGGTGCGCTTCCTAACGAGATACCCTTATTCATTTATTACTCGAGGTACATGTTGGGGCTTGTTAGCTCTGAATTCTTAGGCTCTCAACCGAGAAAATCAGATCCATCATTTTACTGTACTTGCACAGGAGTTAGCTAAATTCATAAGGTTTCCACTTTATTTTCACTTGTTTCCATAAGACTTCAGATGTGCATAGGGCTGTTGAGCCTGCCCGGGAGGCAGAACTGTTTTGGATGAAATGGAATGAAATCCCCCCTGATGGAGTGAGAGGAGTGAAACAGTGGGAGAGACTTTAACAGTTCGTATCTTCTTCAATTTAAACTAAACTTCAGGAAGTTTATTTTTTGGTTTGAGAAAGATGTTCTAAGGTCCATTAGGAGATAATAATGCTTTTAAAATCATGCAAGGAAGAAAACACTACAGCGGTGAGTTAGGAATAGCTCTGGGAGTTAACTAACTTTGAACAAGTTGTCTAATTAACTGAGTTTCAGTTTCCTGAGCTATAAAACAAGGAGATTGGCACATGTTGTCCAAAGTTGCTTCAAGCACCTGGGTTCTCTAATTACTGTATTGCAGTCATATACAGATAATTATAAAAAATTAGGTATATGCATAATTTTATGTTTTAATAAAGGGGATTGTTTATATTTGTCAGTAATAGAATTGCACTTTCTTTTGTGTGTGTATGATTGCTTATACTCACAATGCATGGAAAATTTCAGGTTGTTAATAAGGTATAGTTAACAGTGGTTTCTTTGGGGGAGTAGAGATACAGGTCTGTGGGTAAGAGCAGGAGAATTTTACATTTATTTTATACTTTTTGTTAGCTAATATATATGTGTTATATATAATATGGATTGTTTATATTTGTCAGTAGTAGAATTGCACTTTCTTTTGTGTGTGTATGATTGCTTATACTCACCAATGCATGGAAAATTTCAGGTTGTTAATAAGGTATAGTTAACAGTGGTTTCTTTGGGGGAGTAGGGATACGGGTCTGTGGGTAAGAGCAGGAGAATTTTACATTTATTTTATACTATTTGTTAGCTAATATATATATGTTATATATAATATGTTATAACATATATATACATATATATATAGTATGTCCATGCATTATTTAAAAGTTAAAAAATTAATTGGTCTTATTATTTTTAAAAAGATAAAAAGAAAACTCAAATCATCACAGAGCATACCAGGATAAAAATATTTGGAATTTAATTCCAGACTCCAAATATTTTATCTAACCTTAAAGTATTATTTGAAATTGTCAGTGGATTTTTGCTTTTATCATATTAATAAAGGTCCTTTAAATCATGTCTATCAAAGAGAACAGCTACTTTTGTTTGATGAGACAAGTAGCTTTAAAATCACAGCAGCAAGCTTTAGCATGTTAATGACAGGATTACAGAGCTTCTATTTATTGGTCCTCTGACGATCTTATTATTTCTTTATCCTATTTGTGACAGTTCTAGAATCATCTTTCTTGGATTTGCAGCAATGGGAGTGAAAGAGGTGGGAAAATATTGGTTTTCAAACCAATTAGTAATGAGGAGTGTCAAGTTTAGAGTGCCTCAGTCTTATTGCCAGTCTTAAATGTAAAGCAGTAGCTCCCTCATAATCTTTTCAGAAGATAAAACTACAGGAAATGAAAACGCAGCCTGTTGAAACATCAGAAGGCATTTTTAGAGGCTGCACATGGCAGCTGGACTTGAATTTTGGTTTCAGCATTAGTTTTTGTCCTTTTCCCCTATGTTTATAAATGCTTCCATGAAGTTTTAAGAAACTGTAAGAACTAGATGTTTTTAGCCTGACATATTAGTGGATTTCTTTTTCTTTTTATCTTTTTTACTTATCTTTCTTTCTTTTTGAAAAAATAAACTTTACAGAGAACCTCAGGAACATTCCATCCTATTTTTTAAAAATTAGAGTACTTCTTAGCACTGTTAATGTATTTATCTTATAATTAGTATAATATAGACATGGTAAGTTTTTTATTTCCAGTTGTTCTATCAAAACTTTAACATTTCCCCATATCTGACACAATCTTTTTTAGAGTTTCCCATATTCAGCAATAGCAAGTAAGCAAAAGCTAAAAATGAACTGCCACATTGGTGTTAAAGTTTTCCTTTGTTCTTATCAGATTTGCATCATCTCTGGCTACATTTATTTGTACTTTCACTTCATTAAAGTTATGGTATCACTATAATTTGGTTTACTTATTACTTCTTTGGAACATTAGGTTATTTATGCTAATGTTGATAATCTCATGAAATGATGATTATAACTATTGCTGTCATCTATTAAGCCCTTAATTTTGCTAGGTACTATATCAGACATTTTATTAATTCATTTAGCAAGTACTTATTGAGTACTTTCTATGCCCAGGCATTGATGTAGGGCTGATTATATAGCAGTGAATAAGACAAGACCCTTAAGAAGCTATGTTTCATATATTGTTTCTAATTTAAAAAATTGTACAAGGTAGATTCTGTCTTAATTTTTAAATGAAACAGATGAGGCTAGAGAAAGAGAACATTTTCCAGCATTCTGCAGTCTGTAAGTGATCACGTTTTAGTTTGAACCCATTTCATTTGATTCTCGTCTGCATTCTGCTCCATTCTATTGCCTCATGATAATCAGTACTATTTCCTTCTTCATTAAAGATGTTTATAAACATCAGTGTTGGTCTATGCATGCTTGACTATGAATGTAATTATTCCTTTTTAACCTTGGTGCTTCAACAAAGCTAGAAGAGACAGTAAAACCTAATACGTTGAGCATAAAAAAACACACAAAAATACACCTAAGAATAAATTTAAACTAAAAAAATTTGTAAGATTTATACACTGAAAACTATAAAATATTGTTGAAACAATTAAAGAAGCTTAAATAAATGGAAAGAAATCTCATGTTCATGATCAGAAGACTCAATATTGTTAAAGTGGAAATATTTCCTAAATTGATTTATAGATTCAACACAATCCTTATCAAAATTGCAGCTGACCCTAAAATTCATTGAAACCCAGAATAGCCAAAACAATCTTAAAAAGAACAACAATGTTGGAGGACTCACACCTTCCAATTTCAAGGCTTACTACAAAGCTACAGTAATCCTAATAGTGTGGTGCTGGTATAGGCTAGAATTATAGATCAATGGATTAGAATTGAGAGTCTACAAGTAAACTTTCATTTATGGCTAATTGATTTTTGACAAGGTTACCAAGACAATTAAGTGGAGGAAAGAATAGTCTCTTCAATAAATAGTACTGGGACAACTGGACAGTCACATGCAAAAGAGTAAAGTTGAGCCGTAGCCAATTTGGCTCAGTGGATAGAGTGTCAGCCTATGGACTGTAGGGTCCTGGGTTTGATTCTGGTCAAGGGCACATGCCCGGGTTGTGGGCTCAATCCCAGTGTGGGGTGTGCAGAAAGCAGCCAATCAATGATTCTCTCTCATCATTGATGTTTCTCTTCTCCCTCTCTCTCTCTCTCTCTCTCTCTCTCTCTCTCCCTCCCTCCCTCTCCCTTCATCTCTGAAATCAATAAAAAAAAATATATATGTTGTGTGTGTGGTGTGTATGTATATATATATATATATATGTATATATTAAAAAAGAGTAAAGTTGAACCCCCTACTTCACACCACATACCAAATGAATTAGTGACTTAAATGTAAGTTATAAAATTCTTAGAAGAAAACATAGGTGTAAATCTTCATGATCTTAGATTAGCCACTATTTTTTTTTTTAGGTAAAACAGCAAAAGCATAAGCAACCTAGGTAAAAAAAAAAATTGAACTTCATAAAATGAAAAATGTTGTGGTTCAAAGTACATTATCAAGAAAGTGGAAAGACAGCCCACAGAATGGGAAAAAATAATTGCAAATCTTATATCTGATAAGGATCTAGTATACAGAAAACATAAAGAACTCTTAGAACACAACAGTAAAAAGAAAAAACCCAAATAAAAACAAATAAAACATTTGAATAGACATTTTTCTAAAGAAGACATACAGATGGTCAATAAGCAGATGAAAAAATGCTCAACAGAATTAGTAATTGGTGAAATACAAATCAAAACCATGATATCACTTTACACTATTAGGATGGCTTTAATAAAAAAGACAGTCTATAATTAGTGATGGTGAGGTGTGGGAACATGGAAATTTTCATACACTGCTAGTGGGTGTGTAAAATGGTGCAGCCACTTTGGAAAACTCAAAAAGTTAAACATAGAATTAGCCTATGACCCAGCAGTTCCACACCTTGGTCTATGCCTAAGAGAATTGAAAACATGTCCACAAAAAAGTTTAAATGAATATTCAAAACAGAATCATTCATAATAGCCCAAAAGTGGGAACAACCCAAATGTCTGTCAGCTCGTGAGTGCATAAACAAATGAGGTGGTATATCTATACGGTGGAATAGTATTAGGCAATGAAAAGGAATACAGTATCGAAACATGCTGCAACATTATGTTAAATGAAAGGGGCTGGTCACACACAGCTACATATTGTATGATTCCATTTGTATGAAATGTCCAGAATAGGCAAATCCATAGAGACAGTAAATAGATTAGTGGTTGCCAGGATCTAGAGAGAAATATGGGCAGGGTCTACTAATGAGTTTCTTTTGGGGGTAATGAAAATGTCCTGCACTGAGGTATTGGTGATGGTCAGAAAACTGTGAGTATATGAAAAAATACTGAATTGTATACTTTGAAAAGTGAATTTTATGGTATGTGGATTACTTCTCAATAAAACAGTTATATGTATTTTTAAAAAGCTATTACTTTGGTTTTGGGGGTTTGGATTCAAATGAATTATCTGTTTCTGTTTGAGTTATTTCAATTTGAGTACAATGGAAAATAGACTTTTATTATCCACGAGGGCCTTTAATCTTTATTTTTTTCTGTTGGCTTACTTTATACCAACTGGCCTTATTACACAGGCAAAATCTGCTAAAGAACAATATGATGTCATTTTGTTTATACTTCCTTCTTGATCCTTTCAGAGACAGGAAGAGAGAGAGAGAGATGGGTAGAAACATCAATGATGAGAGAGAATCTTTGATCAGCTGCCTCCTGCACGCCCCCTACTGGGGATGGAGCCCACAAACTGGGCATGTGCCCTGACCTGAAGTTAAACTGTGACCTTCTCATTCATGGGTCAATACTCAACCACTGAGCCACACCAGCCGGGCTTGATCCCTTTTTTAGAAACCTTAATGTTATATTAATTTTCAAACCAAGAGTGGCATATTGTTTCAACTGTGTCACTTTGAAATGTGTTTATTTTCAAGAGTATGAATTTGATTTAGACACTGCTTTTTTTTTTTTTTAATTGTCTGGCAAGTGTGGCTCAGTGATTGAGCATTGACCCATGAACCAAAAGATCACCAGTTCAATTGCCGGTCAGGGCACATGTCCAGATTGTGGGCTCAAAACCCAGTAGTGGGTGTGCAGGAGGCAGTCAATCGATGTTTCTTTCTCATCGATGTTTCTATCCCTCTCCCTTCCTCTCTTTCTAAAATAAATGAAAACATAAAAAAAGAAAAAAAGAAACTGCTTTTTTTGTGGCCATGGCACTTGATGGTCACACACTTGAAATGCTCCCTGGCCAGACCAGAAGAGTTTTTGGCAGTGGGGTGTGGGTGTGGGTGCAGTGTAAAAATGCTCATGGTTTGATAAAGTGCAGGCGGGTTGAATATGACTTTTATAGTGTGGCTGTGAGCCTAGCTCATGGGGTGAATTCAGACATGTCTCTTTTATTTGTAAACGTGGAATTGAAGGAGGTTTTATTTCTTGAATGTCCTGGCATGGTGCTACTGAGAAGTGTGTGTCCAACTCAAAGTATTGTGTGACAGGAAACAGAGTTTTCTGAGAGAAATAAGGAACTTGGTAGGAAGAGAAGATAATCTTTGCTGGGGGATAGTTCTTTTCCATTGAAAGTCCCAGTGCATTTTCCCAGGGTGTGCCTGGGATCTTCTGCTGAATTGCTAGACAGTGTTCCCTGGTACCCAGATGACTGGATAAAGGAACTAGTTACTTGGGGCTTGGAGTGTAGACAGCAAGGAGCCATGGTTCTGAATGTGGTATCTGGCCCAGGCCTTCTTGCTGGGGATGGCCGCATGTGCTGGGCAGGACAGAGTGGGTGGCAGTACTTGACAACACCAGGCATTGGCATCACCAATTTCATTTCTGGTCTTCCCTTTCAAAATAGGCCATGGCCAGCCGTGGGCAAACTACGGCCCGCGTAGTTTGAAATGAAAAAAACCAAAAAACTAAAAAAAAAAAAAAGACCGTACCCTTTTATGTAATGATGTTTACTTTGAATTTATATTAGTTCACACAAACACTCCATCCATGCTTTTGTTCCGGCCCTCCGGTCCAGTTTAAGAACCCATTGTGGCCCTCGAGTCAAAAAGTTTGCCCACCCCTGTGTTAGCCTCTTGTCAAATTGAATGCCAAGTATCCCTGTTGCCATTTCCTGGCAAGTCCTTGATATATTTGGAGAGGATTCTCTAAAGCAGTGTCATTTCCATCACATTTGGATTGTTCATTGTAATCGATTCTTTCTGCCCAATTCAAGTGATAGCAACCTCCAAATTTACCTCCCCAATCCCTGACTGACCCTATAGTTGTTGCTTTCAGTGGCCCCATGGGCAGTTGGCATATTTTAAAAAATGTTTATTTTCTATTCTTCAAAGCAGTTTTGAACCTAGATTGGTATGTGATCCATGTTACTTAAACTAGCATAGATTACTCAACTTTTCTAGGTGGCTGTTTGTTCACCTGAGTTTCTAAACGAAGAGGTTTCATGCTAGAAACACTTTTTAATTATTACACCATCCTGGAATTGAATGGGATCTTGAGCTATCATTCACCCTCTTCTTCCTAACAGAATGCTTTAGCTAAAATCATCCTAGGAAATGAACAGTCTTAAGTAATTTTAAAAACCTCTTAGATAACTCATTCCAAAGTTTACCAGTTTCCACTATCAGGAAAATTGTGCTCTAAATTTTTGTTGTGTTGTTAATCCTCATCTGAGGAAATTTTTCCATTGATTTTTAGGGAGAGTGAAAGAGAGAGGAAAAGACAGAGAGAAACATCAATGTGAGAAAAACACATTGATTGGTTGCCTCCTGCACAAGCCCAGACCAGGGCCCAGGCCGGGGAGGAGCCTGCAACCAAGGTATGTGCCCTTGACTGGAATCAAACCCAGGACTTTTCAGTCCTCAGGCCAACGCTCTATCCACTGAGTCAAACCAGCTAGGGCTGTGCTTTAAATTTTTTAAAATTAATTTCCTTTGGAAGTTTAATTTTGTTTTCTCATTAATTTTTCCCTATTATCTGAGATAGATGTTGTACATATTCAACCTGAAGCAACTCATTCTTTTCTACTTTACACTCAATATTTCTTCCCAAAATAGGGAAAAATCCTTTGGACAAGCAGCTTTGCATTCACCCTTGGGTTCACGTTGTGTTTAAACTATACATAGAAGTCTGGTTTTATAACCTGGAGAGATGCTGAGCCTGAAGTATGAGAGTCTTTAACACCAGATTTTGCTGAAGTTCATAACTAGATGCCTGCTGTTCCCAAGGACTGTTACGTTCAGGAGCTACTAAGAAATGGAAGAAGTAAGTTTAGTGTGTCTTCTGTGGAAGGTGGAAGTTTAAGGGCAGAGGGGTGTACAAGGGACAGCTGGCCTGTTCTTTGAGGCACCCTTTGGCATTTGAGATGGGTTAGAACAGCGGTTCTCAACCTGTGGGTCACGACCACTTTGGCGGTCGAACGACCCTTTTATAGAGGTCGCCTAAGACTATCCTGCATATCAGATATTTACATTACGATTCATAACAGTAGCAACATTACAGTTATGAAGTAGCAACGAAAATAATTTTATGGTTGGGTCACAACATGAGGAACTGTATTTAAAGAGCCAGAAGGTTGAGAAATTTTATGGTTGGGTCACAACATGAGGAACTGTATTTAAAGGACCAGAAGGTTGAGGAGAACCACTTTAGAAACTGAGAGAGGTACGAGCATCAGGGGCTTGAAAAAAGAAGTGGAGGATGAGGAGATTCTTAACTGTGCTGAAAGAAGTCAGAAGGTATACACACTATTCCACAGTCCTCTCTTCTTACCACCTTACTTAGGTGAAAGTACAAAATGGAATTTCCTCCTTTTTCATGTTTACCTCAAGATCGTTTCCTACGTTAGATGGAAAGGAAGTGGGAAGGAAACAAAGCAGCATAACTGATTTTAGTTTCCTGTTTTTAGGTCTTTGGGTGCCAAAGTCTTATTGATAGTCAAGTAAGGTTTTCATGAGCAAAAGTAGGAATAATAATTATTACCATTTATTGAACACTAGAGGCCCGGCGCACAAAATTTGTGCACAGGTACGGTCCCTACGCCTGGCCTACAATCAGGGCCATCTTTCCCGGCTGCCAGCCGGCTCCTCCCCCTGCCGCCAGTTGCCCTCTGTGTGTGGGGCGACTGGTGGGATGGGGGCCTTGGCCTGGTACTGCCTGCATCTGCTGCCACTCACCCCGGTTCCCTGTTCGCCATCAGGAGATCAGAGCCTGCCGGCTGGGGGAAGGAACTGAGAGGTTAGCTGGCAGGCAATTGGGGCCTGCGGGCTGGGGGCAGCTCCTACGTTGAACGACTGCCCCTGGTGGTCGTTCTACTATTCGGTCGATTTGCATATTACTCTTTTATTACATAGGACTAGAGGTCCAAAGCATGAAAATTCATGCAAGAGTAGGCATTCCTTCCCCTGGCTGCTGGCACTGGCTTCCCTCTGGCACCTGGGACACGGGTTGCTTTCCTCCTCTGCTGCCTGCAGGCACCCAGGACCCGAGCTGGCTTTCCTCGGGCTGCCTGCAGGCACCCGGGACGTGGGCTGGCTTCCCTCCGGCACCGACTTTATCAGGAAGGACGTTCGGAATGACATCCAGTCTAATTAGCATATAACCCTTTTATTATTATAGATAAGGATTGTGCTGTTGCCTGTTAGGTACAATCTTTTATTTATCTATACAGCTCTATAATATAAGCATTTCTCTAAGTTAATACATGTAAAACACTTAGAATAGTGCCTGAAATATAGTAAGAGCTCAATAAATGTTAATACCCATTTTGGAGATAAGAAAAATATATCTTAGAATAGCATTGGTAGAATTTGAATCCATGGCTTTTAAACTCCTTCAAGAATATAGCCTCCTTTACAAAAGTCTTTCCTGATACTCTCCTCTATGTACATACTAGGATCATACATGTTTTTAATTCTATGTTCTGACTTGTTCCAATTCGTGAGTTCTATCTCCTTCCCCCACCCCTGCATTTATCCCCAGGGAAGTTCATTTTTCAAATTATCAAGGTCTGGACCAAATTTATTTAGTGAGAATGTAGAATTTTTCTTACAAGATTTTAAAAGGACAAGTCAGATCATTACATGAAAGGGTCTGTTTAGGCTCTTTTTGCATGGCAGGGGGTGGACCAAATAACCTTTGGATCACTTCCACTCGTATAATTCACCGTTCCAGCAGGACGGCAACATCTCAGGCCAAAGTTCAACTTTTTTTTCATTATTAAATTCTTTTATCGTCGCCAGGAAACTAGAGAAAATGAATTCTTCACAGTGTGCTTGTGCGTGCAACATGAAACGGTTTGCACACTAAATGAAATTAAATGAAAGACAGCTGTTTGGGAAAGAGCCGTCAGAAACTGATTGGGTTCTATTAGAGGAGAATAGAGGCTGGGAACACATTTTCAGAAACAGGATATCAGTGGCTTAAAAAGCAAGCAAATTTACATGCACCAAAGCTCTCCTGCGGTTGTGCTGTTGCCTGTCTCTTCAGTTCATCTACCTGAAATTATTATTTGCTCTTGGCGAGTGGGTGTCTGCTTTCAAGGCCTCTTTGCATATATCAAATGTGTGGCAGTTCTTTCTTTTCTTAGAGGTAAACACAGCACAATCCCACCACAATGCCTTTTTTAAGTACTTTGGTTTTGGCTTAATTGCAAACCAAACCACTTCCTTTACCCAGACCTTTTTGTTCCTGTCAAAATACTAAAGGTTGCCAGAGGTGCCACCAGGTTCCCCTGAAATGGCTACCAGCAAGAGGGGAGCAGTTGCACCTCAAAACAGACTCAAAGCAGATGGTCACCTGTAGTGATACGGATCACAATGTTAAGCCTTGATTTGTGACTGCTTGTACTTTCCAGGCACTCAAGGTGTGTTACCGTGTGATGCTCCTCCCCACCCCACAGGACCTCATTGCTCATTGTTTGGGCATGTGCTCTTATATCTTACCCTAAAGCTCTGCTATGCTGACCTTCCCACCTTCCTGCTAGATGGTAGCTCATAGTAGGATTTCAGCCGTACAGTGTTACACATGGAACTGCCTTTAAAGGAATTTTGTTGTTGTTTTGTTTTGTTAATCCTCACCTGAGGATATTTTTTCCATTGAATTTTTAGAGAGAGTGGAAGGGAGGGAGGAGTTGGGGGGGGGAGAGAGAGAAAGAGAGAGAGAGAGAGAGAGAGAGAGAGACATCGATGTGAGAGACACATCAATTGGAGACACATCAATTGGTTGCCTCCCGACCAGGGCTGGGGATTGAACCTGAAACCCAGGTACCTGTCCTTGACCGGGAATTAGATCTGGGACCCTTTGATCTGTGGGCTGACGCTCTAACCATTGAGAAAACCAGCCAGGGCTAAAGGAATTTTTTTAAAACCCCAAAAGGGTTTACTATTGAAGCATAACCTATGCACAGCATAACCTCATACAGGAAATTCAGTTAGCATTCAGAGTTAGGAATCCTCGTATAACAGTGCACTCACACAGCCTTAGTCTCTGGAGGCCCTGCTTACATTCAGTATTTACATTTTGACCCTTTTTAACAATGGTCTTCCATAATTCATTGAGGCCCAATCTCAACTGCCTTCCTTCGAGATCTCGCTTGCTTATCCCCTCAGTATCTTCTTTATTTCTTCTCATTCAAAATACAGCTTCTTCCTTGGCTGAGATTAAGGAATCACGCCATCATAGTGTGACCATCAACAGTCCTCCCTTAGCACAGTGTATATCGGGTCACCGCTCCTGGGGCACTTGGACCAGGTCTCCAGGAGACGTTGAACTAAACGTTCCAGGACCTGCTGTATATGAATAGACTCCCACTGATCACAGCTCCTACATTCCACAAAGTAAACGGGCCAACGCCCGTTCAGAGGCATCCGCAAGGTTCCCCATCATTAAAATGATGTTCACTTCCTTTTCCTTCTGGTTACGATCCAGTGTAGATACTAAAAATATTCCTCTGAATAATTAGGAAGTTCTCGAGCGCGCATTCTGTGAGAGGATGGTTGGAAGAGACAGTCTGTAAATTAGGAATATTCTACTTACTGTTTCTGCAGCACATGAAGTTTCATATCATCAGACTTGTCCCAGAGTCACCTAGTTTGAGACTTAACTATTGTATAACTTTTCTCATTCATTCAGAAAGCATTTATTGAGTCCCTGTTTGTATGCTAGGCACTGTGGAAGGACTGATGTCAGGAAAATGGGTAAGCTGCGTTCCCTGCTCTTGGGAGCTTATGGTCTGGTGAGTTCTGGCGAGAAAGTATTTTTCTGAGTGTTGATATGATTACTTGCTCTTAATGGCATTTATGTCAATAAAAGGCCTTAATAATATATTTTTCTTCTTTATCTGGACAATATATTTATTCCCTTTACAAAAATATAATCAGCCCCTTTGTCTATCTGACCTCAAATGAGGTGACAAAATGTACATAAGGATATGTGATGACACAGCCACAAACATAATTCTTTATGCAGATAGTCTTTCTGAATTCTTGGTGAATTGAAAATTTTTATTGTTGTGAGTCTTAGCCATAGTCATTCAGATTTCATTATCACGTGATCAAGCTGGAGTGATTGGTTTTAGTGCAGCCATAGGAAATCAAAGCTGACAGCTGGGCTGCAGCTGTGTCCCAGCTGGTTCTGTTGAGCTGTATTCAGAGGGAACAGTGGTGGCAGCTCCCCGGGCTCCCCATCGCCAGGAGATGGTCTCTTTGGTTACTCAAGGCAATACCTGCCAGATGCGTTTGAAGCCAATGCAATTAACACTCAGGAAGTGAGACTGCAGTGAAATGGTATGAAGAATATAGTGCTTGTTTAGTGGCATGTCATTATTGCTTTCTTCTTTACAAATTCAATAAACTCACTACATAGAAAGAATATTTACCTTATATAATTAATGAGGCACTATTTCCCCTAAATTACAAGGATATGCTTTTAAGATTGGCTGTCTTAAATTTCTTTGCACTGTCATAAGATTTTTGCCTGGAAAATCTTTTATAGATTCTTGTGGGTAGAATAGCACACTCACGTTTAAAATATACTCAGTTGGTTTACTGATTTTATTAAATCTCACCAGAAATTGCATTAGCTGCTTTTAGTTTTCTCGGAGGAAAGATATTATTTGTAACTCAGATTAATCAATGTTGTACCTATTATAAATGATACTGTAATGAGAGCTGGAATAAAAATTTTGCAATGCATAACAAATGACTGGTCTATTTAAGCAGAGAATTTGAGAGTCATGAGATTATATTGTGAGCCTCTAATTTTTTTGTACCTAACTCTGTAAGTCATTCATGGCTGGTACAGACCCTAACTAGAAATGCTGAGTGAATGTGCTTAACTGTTACTAAGGTGCATTTAGAACATGCACAGGCTGCAAGCATTTGTGAATACCGCTTGGTTTTCGGTTAGTTGTGTTTGTTCCTGGTTCTGCGTCCTGTTGAATTGGAATTTGCTTATATAAAGAAGTGTCTATAAAACCACAGGCAAGTAAAGTTGGAATTTCTTCCTTGGGGAAATCTGAAGTGTAGAGTTATAAGCAAATATTAAGGTTCAAAGTAGGCAATATAATGAGCACATTCAAGGAATTAGTAAGTATTTATGTAACACTTCATGTGTGCAAAATGTTTTATAGCCATATTCATTAATTTACATAAGTCCCCTGGAAGGTAACAATGTTATTACATCTGTTTTATAAGCAAGACGGGCAAAATATAGGCAAATTAAGTGGCTGAAAGGAAAATAAATTAAGACATTGATTCTAAGGCGTGGTCCTATATTGTATGCCATGTTGCTTCATTAGGGAAATAAAGAAATAAAGTACTTCCGTTTTTGGTGTATGTGTGTGTGTGTGTAATCTTTATTGTTGAGATTATTACAGAAGTCCCTCTTTTTTCCCCCTCATTGCCCCCCTCCACCCGGTTCCCGCCCCACCCCAGGCCTTCACCACCTACTGACTGTGTCCACAGCTAAGATCTTCCCTCTGAGATTCGTCAGTCTGCCCCATGCCTCTGATTCTGTTTTATTCACCAGTTTGTTTTGTTCCTTAGATGTCTTGTTCGTTTATTTTGATTTTTAGACTCGATTGTTGTTAGATATGCATCTGTTGCCATTTTATTGTTCATATGTTTTTATCGCTTCTTCTTCCTCTTAAAGAATACCCTTCAGCATTTCATGTAACCCTGGTTTGGTGGTGGTGAACTCCTTGAGCTTTTCCTTGTCTGTGAAGCTCTTTATCTGACCCTTGATTCTACATGAGAGCTTTGCGGGGCGGGCCCAGCTGTTGTTAACCAAAAGCCCAGAAGGTCCCTCTGCCCATCCCTCTCCCTCCATCCTTTCCCCTTCCCTGCGGGACCACATGTGGGTCAACAGCAAGCAAGTGCCTCAAATCTCCGAGGCAGAGACCTTCGGCCGTGGAAACATTTGGAGAAAAAAACAGGTGGCGTGGTCTGGGGCGAGCAGTCGAGAGGAAAAAGAAGAAGGAGAAAAAAAACTCTCAGAGGAGAACCCACCACATGGAATTCTCATTTGCATTCGGCTCTCCGGTCTTTCCACGCCCCCTCGAAGGTTCAGGTTCGGCTCTCTGACCGAGTGCTGTGAGTAGGTTAGAGCAAAGGGTGCGTTTTCCCTTCTGGCTTCAGGCTGGGTACTATTTCATAACCACATGATTGCAGGGCTGAGCTTGCAGGGCTGCAGTTAGGAGTCACTCGCATATCCATCACGGGGCCCACATTTCAAAGGCTGATAAAATATCGCCACGGCGATGGAAGAGGAGCTGGTGATAAAACACAGCCCCTGCTCTCTCCCATTTCTTTTATTTGCGACATGCCTCCATGTCTCTGCATTTTGGCTGCTTCCCTGTGTTTGTTTCTATGAATTGGGTAGAGCTGGTATGTCTCCTTGAGTTGGTAGAGTGGCCTTGTGTAGTATATGTCCTATAGGGCCCATATGCTCTAGGTGCACCCCTTTGTGGGCTGTGAGCACAGTCTTGTAGTTGAGACTTGATTGTTGTTGGTGTCACTGGGAGGAACTGACCTCCAGGCAAGTTGGCTGTGAGGACCAGCTGTGACTACATTGGGAAAGCTGCTGTTCAGGAGACAACCCTATGGAGCAGGACTTGCTTCATTGGGGCTTTCATGCTCACTGAGTCTGCCCCTTGAGTGTGTCACTTATCGATGTGTAGAGTTGTAATCTGGTATAGTCTGACACTGACCACTGGGTACACTGGCCCTTGGTTTTCCAGGGAGGTGAAAAGTCAGCCACTGCCTGAGGCCACCCAGCAGGAGCTACAGAGAGATCTGGAGATTCTTCCTCTTTGTATCAGGTTTGGAAGTGCCCAGATGAGGCCCAGCTGTGAAGCAAGGCAAGCTGGTGCTGGTACTGGGTCTTGAGCCTTTTACTGATAGGTTTGGGGCTCCCTCACCCAGTTGCAGCTTGTTTAAGAGATTTTAGCCTGATTAAGGAAAAGGCATTCATATGCAAAAGCCACTACACACAGGTTGGGTGGGGTTGTAAATTGGAGGAGGCGGGGCCTTAGGGAATCACCAGGGTGGAGCAAACAAAAATGGCTGCCAGTCAGCCCTGAGACCCAGGAGGTCCCAGCCTAGGAACAATGATCTCTGTAAGCATGTTGGTCTAGGAGAAAGCCACCCCCGAGTTCCTGCCCTGATGCCAGACAATCCAGTTCCTCCTCATATGTGTCTGTGTTCCCCAGAGCCTCGCCCTGGTGCTGAAGCTCAGAGGAAGCAGGACCCGGTAACTATAGTTCATGGTGCCGGCCTTTTAAAGGAACACCTTGGTCTCCAGCAGCCTCTGTATAACTAAGCCCCAATCTGCACTGGTTTTTATAGCCTTTTGTTCTTACTGCCCTGAAGGGACTTCTTTTCTCAGCTCTGGGACCCTGGACTGGGGGTCTGGTGTGGGACTTGGACCCCTTGCTCCTCCAGGCGGCCTCTGCAGAGATGATCTCCCTCCTGATTAAAAAAGCGGGTGCCAGACCAGCCAGTTCTGTGCCTCCACACCTCCTACTGGTCTCAGTGTGCTTTCTTCTTTACTTCTGTAGTTGTAGGTCTTCCATTCAGCCAGCTTTCCAGCGGTTCTGGATGATGATTGTTCTGTTTTTTAGTTAAAAATTTGTTGTGGTCACGGGAGGCGGCAAGTACAGGCGTTTACCTATGCCACCATCTTCCGAAATCTGTGTGCTTCCATTTTGTTTAGACTTGGGCATAGCGCCTATTTGGGTAATTGTTTATCTATATTTACATTATTTTATATATTTTCTTTTACTTTTTCGTTATGTAGTACAAAGGCCTTCCAATGCAAATCCCAGTAAAAGGATATCTGAGGTTATTATCTGATGGATAAGATTCTGGATTAAACATTCTCAATAAAATGTTGTAGCTGTGATGCTCAGCAGATTGGTGAATATGTCCAGTGGATGCTTAGTATTGATCTTGGTAGAATACACTGTGAGACCAACAGAGGTATGAGCTTGTTGACTACACGCTGCCTGTAGGCAGCTCTCTCTCAGTCACTCTGTGTTCTTTTTACTTTCCTTTTCTCCCCCCAAAATAGCAAATTTATGACAGAGAGTAATACGTTTGCTTATTCCCTCAAAAAGGTAAAACGAGAAAATCTTCCATAACAGAAGAGATTAAAAAATCACCCAGACTCTTGCATTAGAAAGCAGGAAACATGGTAAATTATTGCATTCAATTAACTTCTCGTTTGCTTACTGAGTGCACAGAAACTGCTTTAACACTCTGAGGTGTGACCATAAGGTAATGAAGAGTGATTTTTTAAAATAAATATACCTTCAGGTACACTGTTTAAATGAGTGCTATTCTTCCACATAGCCACTCTACACTAATCCAACAATGCTGTCACTGCAAAAAAAGTATTTTTAGAACTTGTCCTTTTGAATTGCCTTTAGAAGGCATTTATGAACTTTAAAAGAAAACAGTCTTCTATTTACTTAAAGTCACACCATGTTTTCTTAATCAACCCTTCCCCTGCAAAGAAATTTGTTACCCAGATAGATTATTGACCTTATAAAAATATTAACTTTTTTTATTTTGAAATAATTTAGACTTACAAAAAAGTTATAAAAGTATATCCTTCACCCACCTTCCCCTAATGTTAACATCTAACTTAAGCCGAGTGCAGGTATCAAAATCAGGAAACTAGCATCAATAAAATACTATTTGTTAATTTATAGACATTATTTAATTTCTCCAGTTTTCCCCACTAATATCCCTTTTCCACTTCTGGACATGGTCCCGGCTACCACACTACATTTAGTTGTCATGTCTTCTTAGTCTCTTCTGATCTGTGACAGTTCCCAATGAGAACATTTAAAAGAAGTACCCCCTACCACCACCACCTAAAAAAGAAGAGCCGTAGAATCTGAATGTCATTCCAAAAACATCTCTGTCCCTGTCTTGTCAATCCTTTCTCTCACATATGTGAATTGTGAGCCTACCATGTGCCAAATTTGTGCTGATTGCTGCAATAAAAAGAAAAGTAAGATATGCTTGGGCACAAAGGAGCTCCCGGTCTATGAAGGCAACAAGCCAGGTGTATATCAAGCTCTCTGGATTTTTTTCATGATGCTCAGCATCTCTGCCCTTCTTTCCACTTCTTCTGCCATCACCTTAATTCAGATTTTCACTCCCTCATGCCTTATCTATTGCAATTGTTTTCTAACTGGTCTCTTTAGCTATAATTCCCCTCCCCTCACCAATTCATCTAAAATACCTCTTTATATGTATTCTCCCTCTATTCAGTACCTCTTTGTAGCTCTCCCCAATTTTAATTTCTTAATAATGATCCATTTTCTTAACTTAGCAGCTCTAATCTTTCTGATAATCACTGGGACTACTCTAATAGCTTCCTAATTGGTTGACCCACATCTGCTCTTGTACCCTCATATAGGCGGTGTTATCTTCTCAAAATACAGATCTGATCACATCATGTTTCTGTTTAACTCTTTCAGTGGCTTCCCATTGTTCTTAGGATGCCATCCAAAATCTTTGGCAAGACCTATATGCCTGTATGATATATATAATATGATTGCCTCATAGGGCTTTTGGAAGTGTTAGAGCCGTTAGAACTAATAACATGCTTAGAAAAGAGCCTAGAATTATTTCACTTGTATGTGGAATCTAAAAAACAAAATAGATAAACAAGAGGAAAGAAACAGACTCATAGATACAGAGAACATTTGGATGGTTGCCAGTTGGGAGAGGGTGTGGAGGATGGATGAAAAAGGTGAAGAGATTAAGAAGTACAAAATTTGTAGTTACAGAATAGTCATGAGGACATAAAGTTCAGCATAGGGAATATAGTCAATAATCCTATATAATAAAAGGGTAATATGCAAATAGACAAAACGGCAGAACAACTGGAATGCCTGTGGCCCCTTGCCCTGGTTGGCCTCGCCCCCACAGCGGACCCACCCACCCCAATGGGGGTGGGACCAGCTGGCAAACCACCTGTGGCCCCTTGCCCTGGCTGGCCCCACCCCCTGGTCAGCCCTCCCACCCCAGCCAGCCCATCCCCAGTGGCCCCCATCAGGGGCAGGCCAGCTGGACCCCACCAGCGTAAAAATTCATGCACCGGGCCTCTAGTATTGTAATAACAATGTATGGTGTCAGATGGATATTGGAATGATGACTTAGTTATATAATGTCTGATCACCTGAAACTAATATATTATACTAGAGGACCGTTGCACGAAGAGATTCATGCAATAGGCCTTCCTTCCCCTGGCTGCTGGCACCGGTTTTCCTCCGGCACCCGGGACCCAGGTCTTTGGTCTGGTCGCAGCGGAGAAGCCAAGCCTCTTCAGTCTTCAGTCTTCAGTCATCTTCAGTCTTCGCTCCGTGCCTGCATATGCAAATCACCCGCCATCTTTGTTGGGTTAATTTGCATACTCATCCTGATTGGCTGGTTGGCATAGTGGAGTGATGACCAATTTACATGTTTCTCTTTTATTAGTGTAGATGTCAACTGTAATTGTACAGGAGGCAACTGATCAATATTTTTCTCTCACATCAATGTTTCTCTCTCTCCCTCCCTTCCTCTCTCTAAGATTAGTAAAGAGCCCCCCAAAACAAAAGCCACTCATTGTGAAAAAAATTATTTAAAGTAAAAAAATCTGAAGATAAAAAATATGAATAATAAAACAACAGCAAATACATATCTATGAACAATTACTTTAAAGGCAAATGGATTAAATGCTCCAATCAAAAGACATGATGGCTGAATGGATAACAAAACAAGACCCTTACATATACTGTCTACAAAAGACTCACTTTAGATCAAAAGATACACACAGACTGAAAGTAAAGAGATGGAAAAAGATATTTCATGAAAATGAAAACAAAAACACAAAAAACTGGGATAGCAATTCTTATACCAGACAAAATAGACTTTTAAAACAAAGGCAAAGGCCACTGTTCCTTTGTTTCAGAGACAGTGAAGGACCCAGCAATTCCACTTCTGGGTATTTATCAGAAGAAACCCAAAACACTAAATCGAGAAGATATATACATCCATATGTTCATTACGGCATTATTTACAATGCCAAGATATGGAAGTAACCTACATATCCATCAGTAGATGAAAGGATAAAGAGGAGGTGGTGCATACATGGAATGATATATGACTCAGCCATAAATAAAGAATGAAATCTTGCCATCTGCAACAACTGGATGGACCTAGGTGGCATTGTGCTGAGTGACAGAGAAAGACAAATGCCATATGATTTCACGTATATGTGGATTCTAATAAACAAATGAATTAGCAGACCAGAAACGGACTCATAGATACAGAGAACTTGAAGGTTGCCAGATGGGAAGGGGTATGGGAGATGGATGGAAAAAGTGAAGGGATTAAGAAATATAAATTGTTAGTTACAGGATGATTGCAGGGATGTAAAGTGTAACATAGGGAATATAGTCAATAATATTGTAATAACCATGAATGGTGTCAGATAGGTACCAGATTTATTGGGGTAATCACTTATTAAGTTATATAATGACTAATCACTGGGTTGTACACTTGAAACTAATATAGTATTGTCCATGAGCTGTCATTGAAAAATAAAACATTATTTAAAAATAAAATAAGGCGCATAATAAGTCATAGTTGAAAAGTTACTATAATGATTAAAGATAATATATGTAAAATGCCTGGTATATAGTAATAATAAGTTATAGCTAGTGTTATTAATCTATGAGATAATAATAAAAAGTGTTCTAATTTGTAATACTAAAGAGATAAGTATAACTTCCATGAGGTAAAGAGATAATGTCATGAATTCAGAGACACTAACTTTCTTATAACACATTCAACCACATCAATTTTTACATGATACCATTTTTAACGAAATGGTTATTAGAGTTCTAATTCTAACAATATGTTAGAATTACAACAATATGTTAGAATTACACCTAAAAATTCTGGTTAAAATATAAAATCTCTCTTTTTAAAGCATGGTTCAGTTGGAGATAAAATAAGAAAACTAACTATAGGCCAGAAACAACATTTCTCAGAAGGAAAAAACTCGAGGATTTTCCCCTGAGAGCAGCTGCACATCCTTGGTGAACTAGAGCCTGGTTTCTACTGGGCACATGACATACTTGTAGCTGGGGGAACAGGACACAGAGCTGGGGCTCAAGCAAGATAAGAAGGTAAAGGAGAGACCTCTACTTATAGCTGAGACTCCCAAAGGGTGACACCCTCAATGGTGACACCCTTCTCAGCCATGGCTGTGGATGGATCAGGGAAAAGAGGTGTGTGTGTGAGGCTCTCATTAAAAAGCAATGCATGAGCTCCTTTGGACTCTAACTAGTGGTCCACAGGTCAGAGATCTAAGATGTGCTATTCAAATCATCTAGCAAATAGATGTTTAGAGGTGGATTTCTCCCCCCATTACAAAACTTAATTTTGTAATGGTGACTAATTTTGTGATAAGCACGTATGAAGATTGGAGCCATCATTTTGGAACTGTCCTTAAATAGAAGGAAGGAATGTAAATTCAATCCTATCCTGTAGTGCAAGTCAAGCCATACTTTTTCATCCCTACTGCTGACCTACTGGGTAACTCTGAGTAAGCAGTTTCATTCAATTTTGACCTCAAGCCTTTGTATTCCTAATGAAGGAGCAATCCTGTTGATACCTTTCTTATGCAGAGAGTGGCAGATTAATGAGACTGTGGGCAGTTTCATCATTCTAACTAGACAAAAAGGACTTTTGTATACAAGATGGTGTGATTTGCACCTATATATTCATGTGACCATCTTTGAGGCTATATAAGACAGTCTTTCCTAAGGTAAAACAGTGAACTAGCTCCTTGATGTTTCTGAGTTTGCAAACTGTTTTGAAGAGTAAATATGCCTCACAAGTGAATAATAATAAAAAGACAGGTTTTCTTACTGTCATTTTAATGATGAGATAACAGTACAGTTGAAAGAGATTAGGTAACTTTCTCAAGGTCTCATGACAAACAGGTGACAAAGCTAAATTTTCCCACATAATGTCATACTGGGTGAGAAATGTGTCCTTATTTAAAATATTACATCAGCGAGTCGTCGACTTTAGGGAGCTCTCAACGCCAGCAGTAACATTTCTGAGCCCCTACTGGTCACATGGCAAAGTGGTCTGAAAATTGGAGAGGGTGCTAGCATTCACTTATATGGCATTCAAAACAAAATTAATTTAGAGTTAAGCAAGTGGAACTGCAGAATTTAAGGGGGTGAGAAACGAATTGTCTGTGTCCACTTCTTTTTTTATCCTCTCATTTTCTTCAGTTGATGTTCTTCTCAGATGCCAGAGACCAGTCATGGTTGCCAGATGCCGGGCTCGGCTGGCTCGTCAAGGGGCTGCGCAGTGCCTGTTTCCATGAGCGCTGGAAGAAAGATGCAATGGAAAAAGCACATGCAGCCGTTTTTAAGGAGCTGGCTGGGTAGTTCTCTGTCCCGTGCTCCTCTAAATGGGAACTCGGATTGATCACTCTGAGAATTGCGGCTTCATGAATACCAGTTTCAGTGCATGTGGGCTGAGCTTCAGTGTGAGCAGGGGCAGAGCGCTGTGGTTAACCATGTCCACACCCAGGATTGTGGGGATAATCTGTGCAATTTGACTTTGGTCAGTTTGATTGCCAAGAGGATTGGATATGCCTGGGAAAAGACATCATTGTCCCATGGCTGGAGATATTGTAGCCATGTAGGTGTTTAAGAGATGTATGTTTTAAAGGTAAATCTCTTTTTGGGTAATCAGACAGTTGGTCTGCAATGTCATGCCATCTGCCATGAAATTTGATGGTAGGCTCTGTTCTTAGAACTGTAGCTCCGTCAAAGCGCATTCTCATGGTGACATTTAGAAGTGTAATAAATAAAATAAGGTCCCATAGTATCACATAAAAATGGTGTCTATAACGTAGTTTCTGAAATGATACTGATGAAGTCAAAGCAAGATGTCTCGTCCCCCAATCTGCATAACGACAGTCAGTATTTATGTGGTTGGGAGCGTGAGCTCAACCTTTTCCCGTGGCTTCTCGTGCTAGATCTGACATGAACAATGCAGCTGTAGTAATCGTACTGAAGTGGAGACTGAATTATATACATCTGTGTCTTATAGCCATTCAGTTTCTTTGAACTGATAATAATGTGTGTGTTTTTTTCACATAGTAACAAAAAATCGGTTTTTAAAATCAGTGTTTAAATTCTCATCCTTAGCTTTCAGTGTGTGTGGCCTAATCTTCTGATCACTTTCATGATGTTGGTTCTATTGTTTATATTATTTTTCGGGGGGAGTCATGTATTTCTTGTGTATGCCAAAACACATCGCTCATGCAGCGGTTGCATAACTTCCTTCTTTATGGATTATTCTATATTCAAGTCCTCTAGTCCTAAATCACTGTCAGCCAAGATTAGAAGCAGCAGTGAGAAGTGGCCTAACTCCTTTGAACAATTACATAAAACCATACTCTCTCGCCTCCACGATGTGTTTTATGTTGAGACACTGCCGGTTGGGATGAGACTGCTGCTGGGCTGGAGAGCAGAGGCGCTTTTCACTTCCTTCATCCCAAACGGCAGCATCTGTGCCGGACTCAGAAGCGAACAGCTTGTTTTCCAATCAAAATGAATTCTTCTGCAATTCGACCTTTTTTGGAAATTAGGTATACTTTCCAATGTATATGTTTTGAGGCCCTTGGGTATTTGAACCATTTCCTGGTCTACTTTCCCAGACATAAAAGATACCATGTGTGAAATATGTGGAACGAGAATGTCAAGGTGTTTGGGCGGATTCTTTCTACAGAAAATATATTTGCTTATTGCAGTTTCTCTGTAAAGACTTTAAAGTCAGTGAGGGAAAGTCTAAAAGCACCTCTTCAGAACTGAAATCATTGACGTCTGCTGTATAAATAGAACCTTCCAGAAAGAAGCCAATGAGCCACCTCCAATACCACCTCCTTTATGAAGCCCTCTTCAGTGCCCCTGTGAAAAGAAAGCAGACCTGCCCTGCCCTGCTTTTCCAAAGCATTTTCCACTTCCTTAAAAGCACTTATCTCATATCTCAATCTGCCTTGAATTATATTTTTCTTTTTTTCCCCCATCTACCATTTGAATCAGAGTGGAGATTTTGTCTAATTTTTGTATCCCCTCTATTGCTGCCCCCAGCCCCCTGAATGGAGTCATGGATCAAGCACCCGCCCCAACCCACCTGGTTTCCTCCACTAAGAGGTCTGTTCACTCCTGGGTCTCTGCTAGGATTATGTGCTCTTAAAGCACTATTCACACAGTATTCCAACAATTTGTTTGCATAGCTGTTTCTTCTATTAGACTGTAAATTTCATGGGGACACGGCTATGCCCTCCATGTGTATTTCCCCAGGGCCTAGCATAGTGCTGGGACACAGAGAGTACTCATTAAATTTCTATTGAATGAATGTTGGACTTATTCAGTATACAGTGACCTTGAGTTATACACATGGAAAAGGTAGGGGCCCATTTTCCAAAGTTAGCTTGACGCATAATAATAAGGCATACATAACAAGTGCACATTATAATACATATACATGCCATAGTGGGTTTTATCCCTGAAAAGCTATAAGTACCAAAGAAGTATTCTGCTTCATTATGTTCATATCATCATGACAGGAAGAATATGTTGCTTTTAACTCTAAAGCCCAGAGGTGGTAATGTACCATCTCTTAGAAGGTTAAATAGATTTGATGCTTATGATATTTTTCCTCTGTAACCTGATTTAGACTTGGATTTTTGAGTTCTCATTGTATCTATTGATAGAATTGTCTGTTGATCAGTCTGTCCCCCTGGGAATGTAAGCACCTGAGTGCGGGCACCATGCCTCTTATCCCCAGGTTGCTGACATGATGCCTGGGAAGTATAGATGATCAATACATATCTATGAATATAAAATGGAATGTGATCTACTTAGAAAAATCTATACAAACTCTTTATCTTAACTTTAGAGTGAAAGTTCTTTTTACTGTTTGGAAAGAATTGCTGGGACCACATGCCTTTAAAGAGAAATGTTGGCTCCTTGCAAAGGTGCTGGTATTTACAAGTTAGAACGTGGGTCTGGTGTTGGTTGCTCCCAGATTTCTTCCTTTAGCAGATTAAGCTTCAATTATTTAGAAACTTAATCCTATCTGTTTACCTCTCTCTCTCTCTTGGATTCTCACCCAGAGAAATAGACTTTCAGAAAAGGTGATGTGAGGAGACATCAATTAGATCACAAGAATAACGTTACCAGCAATCAAATTTTCTGTAATTTGCAGATCTAATCTGACAGAAGTGTAGGTTTTATGAATAGGGAGTTTATAGATCTGTTCTGTATCTCTATTCTCACATGAAATGAACTTGCTATTAAATATAAAGCTCTTAATAAGTTAGTCCCTTACTCTTAAAGTGGCACTAAATTTAAACTCTCAAACTCTCTCTTTAAAAGTTAACATGTAGTTTGTCACTGAATTTAACCTCTCTTTACTCCAAGAGATAACTTCCTTGAGATGGAGAGGTAACTAGTCTTTTTTTAAAAAATATGTTTTTTATTGATTTCAGAGAGAGGAAAGAAGGGGGAGAGAGAGAGATAGAAACATCAATGATGAGAGAGAATCATTGATCCGCTGCCTCCTGCATGCCCCACCCTAGGAATTGAACCCTCAACCGGGGCATGTGCCCTGACCGGGAATTGAACCATGACCTCCTGGTTCCCAGGTCAGTGCTCAACCACTGAGCTACCCCGGCTGGGCTCTAGTCTTTTTTCATTTCTTGTGAGATAGTGTATTAACTTAGTCACGTGCAATGGCATTTACTATGGTGAACGAGAGCGGGCACACAACAGGAGACCTCAGGCAGCATCTGAGGACACAGAGGCTCTGAGATGTTAACTGATTTGCTTAAGGTTGCACAGCTAGTCCATGGGAGAGCTGAAACTGGAACCTAAGTCTCTTGATAGCTCATTCAAGACCTTTTATTCTGTGCCTTATGGATTTTCTTTATTTAGTGAAGCAAGAAGCTCACTTCCAGGCCAACACCTACTGCTGAAAGATATCAGAGTTGTATGCGTTGAGAGCTTTAGGTGGCAACACACAGCTAAAATGTAGACTTAAATACATTACATTATTCTTTAATTAGAGACAGTAGGCACCACAGGGGAACAATAGTGAGGTGCTTCTCATTTAATGAGGGAAAGGTTTTTCCTGAGGAGTTAAAGGGGGAATCAGTAAGTACTGGGTCACAGTGGATAGCTACACAATTGTCTTGAAGAGTTCAATCCCAAAGCAAAGAAAGACTTCATTGCAAAACTAAATACCAAGTATTAACACAGCCCACATACCCAAGGGTGTGTCAGTCAGAAAATATGTCGGTCAGCTGTTGAAGCATAGATAAGGTGGAGTCACAAGGCGAAGAGTGCTGTGCTTACTTAAGCATCATGTAGTGGTCCTCAAACTTCACTGTGCTTCAGAATTACCTGGAGGGCTTGTTGAAATAAGATTGCTGAGCCCTACCCCCAAATTCCTGTGGCCCAAGAATTTGCATTTCTATCAGTTCCTAGATGACCCTGATGCTGGTTGGGGGGCTATACATATTCTGAGAATTACTAGTCTATAGGTATATTGGTTTTTTATTGCTGGGTAACAAATTATTAAGCTGTAACCGATTTACAGTTTAAAACAACCCCTATTTATTAGCTCACAGATCCATAGGCTACAGATCTGGGACAGCACGGCTGAGTTCTCTGCTCAGGCTGAAATCAAGGTGTTGTCTGTCAACATCCTCATCTGGAGCTCGGGGTCTTCTTCCAGGTCCACGTCTGTTATTGGCAGGATTCACCCCCTTGCAGCTGTAGGACCGAGTCCTGTTTTCTTACTGTCACCTGGGGACGGCTCTCAACTCCTGGAGGTCACTCTCAGGCCCAGAGAGGCTGCATTCAAGGGAGCAAATACGCTAGTCTGGCTGACTCAAGTGTTCCTGGTTGAGGCAGTATTGACTTTCTCTCCAGAGGTTAATAAATCCGTGTTCTGATCATGTGCATCAGCCTCTGTGAACTTACTTAATGTAAGGTCCCACTCCTGCTGTGTTGAACAGATTGGGGTTTGAGACTGATGAGCTGAGATTCAGATTCTGGATGAAAATAAATTCACCAGATGAAAACCAGTGTTGGAGAGCAGACTGGGCAGCCCTCCTGGGCATCCCCCCTCTCTGTTGCTTCACAATGGTACTTGGTCTTCAAACTTCTCATTATAGAGCATATTCTAGATTAAAGCCACCATTAAAAGTAAAACTGTAATTGTTCTGCCTCTAATTTAGTATTAATGTTATTTTTATTACTAATTTTGTAATAAAAGAGGTTCTATGCTATTTTTTACTATGCCACATAATAAGATGGCCTGCTACATATTAATATACTTTGGTTCTAAAAAACAAAAAAAAGTAAAACGGAAAAGTTATCAGAAATTCAAACAAAATATCTAATGATTTTTCTTTAGCCAGCTCCCCCAAACTCTTTTTACTGAAGCCTTGAGATCTCTGAGCAATATTAAGGCAGGCATTATATATTCATCAGAACAGTCCTTCCCTGCTTACAATACTGCTAAACAAACTGGCTTCCTAACGGAGAAGAGCAACTCAGTTTCTCTGAGTACTGGCCTCTTTTCTCTCTCTGCACACTCTCTCATGTACGTCATGTGAAAAAGTGCCTGAGTTTCACATCTCACATCATTGTAGAGAAATTTTCACTATCACATTTAGCGAGAAAAATCTTGGGAAAAGAGTTGGTCACCAGCTATTCAACTTTAAGCAGCCCAAACAAGGCCACGGCGGGGTATGCTCAGTTTGGTTCGAGTGCCTTTTCTGCACTGCACCGGGCTATGTGGAACATTGGCTCCTGGTAGAACCACAGTTGAGAAAAGCAGCTCGCAGAAGGAAGTGGGATGCTTCTGTCAGGAGGGAATGTGGTGGGCAGGCAAAACATCCGCGTGCAGTGCTCTGTCACTGTGTGTTCAGATGAAGGTTGGATCAGTCAGAGATGTTAGAAGATTCTTATGTTGGTGGGAATCTGAACGGAAGACTTCTGAGATCTTTCCAACTTGGAGATACAAAGATTCCCACTTTCTAGGTGAGGCAGGCACATACTGGTTTGGGGTTATGTCTGAAATTGTATTTTTCTGTGTGTTTTTAACTCAAGGATTACCCTGGTTGGAAGCCAAAGAATGTTTATTCAACTATTGTTTTGAGTTTGAAAATGGAGGAAAGTATTTTATTATTTAAAAATGAATGTCCAATGGAGGAGGAGTCATCATATTAAAAAAAAAAAGGTAAAGATACCTAGGGACTTAAAATCACATAGATTACCTTTGAAGGGACAAAACACTCTTAAATCTGCATGATTTATTTAAAGATAATCGGTTTGTTTGTTTTTAAATTAACTTTTTAATATTGAAACAAGTATAGATTCACAGGAAGGTACAAAGAAATGTCCAGGGAGGTCTTATGTACTCTTCACCCAGCCTCCCTTAATGTAACAACTTTCATGGTTCTAGTACAAGATCAAAACCAGGAAACTGACACTGGTAAAACCCATAGAACTTATTTAGTTTTCACCAGCATTATGTACTCATTTGTGTGTGTGTGTGTGTGTGTAACTCTTTGCAGTTTAATCACATGTAACCACCAACATCATCAAAATACTTAACTGTACCATTACCGCAAGATTCTCTGTAGCCACATCCACATCATCCCCCAGTCCCTAACCTCTGGCAACCACTGATTTGTTCTCCATCTCTATAATTATGTTATTTCACAAATGTTATATACATTGAATTATGAACGATGCATTTTTGAATTGACTTTTTCACTCAGCATAATTTCCTTAAGGTTCATTCAAGTTGTTGCATGGATATAAAATCCATTCCTTTTTATGTCTGAACATTATTCTGTGATATGGATGTACCATCATTGGCTTAACCATTCACCCTTTTAAGGATATTTGGATAGTTTCCAGCTCTCGGACGTTATGACTAAAGCTGCTAGGAACATTCATGTACAAGTTTCTAAATGAAAATGAGTTTTCGTTTCTCTGGGATATGTGCCTAAAAGTACAATCCTGGGTTGTGGAGTAAATCCATTTTTAGTTTTAAAGGGAACTGTCCAATTATTTCCAGAGTGGCTATTCCATCTTACGTTCTCACCAGCAATGTGTGAGTCATCTAGTTTCTTTGCATCCTCTTCAGCATTGGTGCTGTCACTGATTTTTATTTTAGCCATTTTGATAGGTATGAGGTGACATATCATTGTGATTTTAATTTGCATTTTTCTAATGGCTAATGTTACTGAACATCTTTTTATGTGCTTACTTGCCATCTGTGTATCTTCTTTGGTGGAATGTCTGTGGATATCTTTTTGCTCATTTTCCAAATGGAATGTTTGTTTTTGAAATGTTGAGTTTTGAGAGTTCTCTTCATAGTCTAGATAGACCTACTTAGTTGGCTATGTGGTTTGCAGGTATTTTCTCCCAGGCTGTAAGTTATCTTTCGCCCTCTTAACAGGCAGGGTCTTTTTCAGGGCTCACGTTTTAAATTTTGATGAAGCTGATTCCATTTGAAGTAATGAAGGAATAGCTTTTGCATATTGTGATTGATCTAAAGAGTTGTAGATTGCCAGATGACCTGCTCCATCTTATCCTTTTTCAGGTTAGACATGGTTACATTTAAGATGAATAAAATCATTCACTATACAGTGTTCAAGTATAGTGGGATGCCTATGTATTCCAACACCTGTTTTTCTCATCAGTGGTCTTTTAATTAATAAAGAAAAAGAAAATTTAGCTGCTTTAAGGAGGTAGTTTCATTTTGAGTTTCAGTAAGATTTCATTACAGACTGGAAAGAAGACATGTAATTCTACTTGTACCACTGACTTTGCAAATGAAGACACCCCATATTACTAATATTTCCCTCTCCACACACCCCAAACATGACAGTGCCTTGTGTGTACACATTTAGCCTATGGCCTCTCCCTTTGTTAGTGCATTTGTTCATTCCACAAATACTGCACACCTACCAGGTGTCGTGGTTGTGCCCAGTTCAGGGCTGTAATGAGGAGCAGGGTAGAACATAGGTGCTGCCCTCAGGGAGCTTATATTTTCATTCTTATTTCTTACTATTTTTGGCTTGAGTTGTATGTCAGTGTTCCACTGATTCAATTAAAGATTCTTATTCCCCATCTCTATTTGCAGAATTGTTCTCACTCATCTGAAATACAGTTTGTCTAAATCTCAGTGAATGGTTTTAATGCTTTGGGAGTGGTTGCATTCCATTAAGATGAAAACCAAGCTAGGCAAGTAATACTTACAAGCATACACATGAGAATATGTTATGAAGAGGAACATCCTCATATTTAGTTACTTCCTTGCCAATAGGGAAGTTTTTGGCAGAGACTTACGTTACCTTGAGCCTGATTGAAGAGTTTCAAATATGATATCTCAAAGGCTACAATTCACCTTATTCTATTAAATGAGGCCCAGCCATTTAAATGACCCAGTTAATCAAATACCTTTTGGATAGTACATGATTTTAAAATCCTGCTCTTGTATTATTTATAAAAACTGTGATTCCATGTTGGTTTTAGGTTATAAATGAGATATTTTTCCTATCTGTAAATTGGCTGATTTATTTGTAGTGTGGCTTAAATGCAATGTGCCCAAACACAAATGTGCCTAAAATAGGATCTAAACTGTGTTAGTTAAAAACATAAAAAATAAAATACAAATTAGTTAAACAGTCTGAGTCGCAGATTTAATTTTGAATTAAATTTCTTTTGTTACCCAATAGTCTTTAATATTTTGTTTGTTGTGAGTCGGTTCACATATGATAGGTTGTAGATAGATCAGCCATATTTTAAGAAGTTTATTAGAACACTTACATACTGCTTACTCTGCACTGGGCATGTTTTATCTTCTTCACAAATACTTTACTAATTAAGTCATCATCATATTATTAGGTAATATTATTAGCCCCATTTTACAGATGGTGGAACTGAGGAGTAGAATAGCCAGATTATCTGCCCAAAGCCATACACTTAATAGGCAGTAGAGTCAGGATTCAAAACCAGTCCATCTGCCACCAGAGGCTGTGCTGTTAGCCACTACATGGTTTCATATTGTAGCTAATCAATTACTCTTCCTTATAACACAATAAAGGCATTGAACTGAGATTTTCCTATCTTTGAGAAAGTAGTACGGAAAAGGAAGTAACACAGAAGTTTTGGTAGGAGAAACACTGGGCCTAGAGTCAGAAGATTTGAATTCTAGCATTACCAACACAAGCTGGGTAACTTAGGGGAAGGCAACTATGTATATTAGTTTCCTATTGTTACCAGAACAAATTACCACAAATTGAGTGGCATAAAACAATACAAATTTAGTTCTGGAGGGAAGAAGTTTAAAGTCAAAGTGTTGGCAGGGCTGCATTCCTTCTGGAAACTGTGGGGAGAAATCAATTATTTGCCTTTTCCAGCCTCTAGAGGCCCTGCATTCCTGGGCTCATGGTCCCTTCTTCCATCTTCAAAGGGCATCACTCCAACCTCTGGTTCTGCTGTTACACCTCCTTTTACTGTCTTCTACTCTCTACCCTCCCTCTTCTAAGGTTCCTTATAACTACATTCGGCTCCCCTAGACAATCTAAGATAATCTTCCCATCTTAAAATCCTCAATTTAAATACATTTGAAAAAATCCCTTTTGCCATATTAACAGATTCTGGGGGTAGAACATGGTCATCTCTGGAAGGCCTTTGTTCTGTCTACCACAGTTACTTTATTTCTGTGGGCCTCAGTTTTCTCACTTGTACACGAAGGAGCTGAACTCCGTGACCTTTGGGGAAACTCCTAGTTCTGAGAACACTGACCTTTCTAATCCTACCCGGAATTCTTATTGCCTTCATCAGAAGCAGAGCTTTCACTATGGAAATCTTGTTTGCAAATGCAAAATATTTTTATATTACATTTTAATTTTAATATTAAATTAAGGAGGAAAGGGTGACAGGGTAAATGGAAATGAGTAACACAGGGAGAAAGACACTAAGGTGCCTAGATCTGTGAGAGACAATATTCTTTAGCATTATTGTAGCCAAACTTTGGGACCTTACATTGAGGTGGAGAGTTCTTGGTAGATTTTAGTAGTGCATTGACTGCTTAGAACCTTTTTATAAGAGAGTAAAAAATACAAACAAAGCTCTATGATTAGGTTGCATCTGTCTATAAGTTACAAAAGCTTCAACTACAAATGACTTAATAAGGACATTTATAATTTTGTTATTTCACAAAATAAGCATACAGAGTTGACAACAGTTAAGCAGCTTTGTGATTTCATTAAGGATTCCTATTCCTGCCACTGCTCTGCCATCTTTAGTTGTTAGGCTTTTCCCTTAGACTGGCTCCCCTCATGCTCACGAAGTGGCTGCAGAATTTCCATCACCTTCTAAACCAACGTTTCCAAAGATAGAAGAGAGACCTTCTCTTGTGTAACTTTTTTAGGAATGAGGAAATCTTTTCCAAGAGCCATTTGACAGACTTTTTTGTTTGTTTTATTGGCCGAAATTCTCTTACATGCCCATTTAAAAATCAGTTTTGGGCCAGGAGAATAGGATTACTATGTTTGACTAGATCCCACACTGTCCAGTAGAACTTTTCGAGTCATGGGAATGTTTGGTATCTGTTCGGTCTAATATAGTAGGCACTAGCCACACCTGGCAATTATTGAGCACTTGAAATGTGGCTAGTGCAACTGAGGAAATGAGTTTTTAAAATTAATTTAAATGTAAGTAACTGTATGGGGCTGGTGGATAGCATATTGGGCCACATTGGACCAGATCAGTCATTTGGGACGGAATGGACGTTGGGTAGTACACTAACTACCATATTCATTATATCTTTAAATGAAACCACTGTGTATTTGACTTTAAAACTTATATCTAAGTACTGATCCACCTGGGGAGCTTTTTTTGGAGACAAACCAATCAAGCAAATACTTAAAATCAGTGCATATGTTTACAAGGGCTGACAGTGGCAGAATCTCCTGGGATAGCCTGGTATATTAGCATGTGTGAGCATGTGGCATAGTTCAACCAATAGTGGAGGTTTGCTTGGGATAGAATTGGCTGGGAACTCGGCTGGTGAGTGCCAGGCTACGCTTCTCCGTTAGGAAGCTGGTTTGTTTTGCAGTATTGTAAGCAGGGAGTGAAAATCGGGTGAATATATAATGCGAAAGCCTGCCTGCCTTGGAGATTGTACAGGTGGGGAAATACATAGTTAGTATCTGGCAGGATTCATTCAGACAGTAAATATTTAAAACTCACTTGTTTTGTGTCCAGAACTGTTCTAGGTCCTGAAAGACAGTAAAGGAGACTGAGTCCCACTCCTCATGGGACTTGGTTGTTACAAACAAAGAAGTAATACATTTTAAATGGTGATAAGTGTTAAGAAGAAAATAATGCAAGATAATAGGAGAGAGTGAATGAAGTAAATCTTAACAGATGCCTAGATCTGTGACTTTCTTGTCAAATGCTCCGGGTTTTTAAATTTTTCCTCTGGGAAGAGGGCATTTGGTGTATAGGGTTATTTAATTTTACACAAAGATAAAAGGGCTCTGTTTGGATTAGCTCACTGTCAAAAGAAAGAAAAATTAAATTTGTCTCCTAGAAAGCGGTATATTTCTGTTTAAAAATTAACTTTTGCCTGCTAGGGTGAGCCTTGCAAGGCCCAATAATAGGATGAAGTTTATTTCCAGTTTGATCATATTCTGCCTCCTTTGCATTATCGGGAGAACTTTGGCTATTTTAAGTAAACTTCTGGGCTCCAGCTCTCTCAACCACAAAATGGGATTATTATTGATAATTACACATTTTCATTAAGATTGAGCAAGTCATTTAACCTTTCCTGGTCTTAGACTTTTTAGTGTTAAAACATAGTATTCGTAATGTTGTTAAGAATGTTAGTAAACAGATCCTCTCTTTCAGTGCTGGTACAGATGGAAGTTGGTAACCTTTCTGGGCAGCCAGTTGGCAGAATAATTACAAATTCTTTTGAAAACTTGCATAACTTTTTGCTCCAAGGAACAGAACTGAACAAGTGTTCAAAGGTGCGTGTTTAAGGATGTTCATTATACCTTTGTTTATAATAGCAAAGGACAGTAAACAAATGTTGAGCTATAGGAATCTGGTTCAATTATGGTGCATTCCATGTGGTATTCTATGCAACTACTAAAGATGATGATAGTGTTAATAGGTATTAATGGAATTGGAAAGAAGTTCACAGTGAACTAGCATTTGTGGCGATTTATGTCTCTTCACTTTGGGGTACTATAATCAGGGGTAGGAATTATGATCACTTTAAAAAGAATCTAGCAATAATGGCAGATAATAATTGAGCACTATAGCGCTCCAGGCACTACGCTAAGCTTTGTCTGTTATCTGGAAGTTTCATATTAACCCTATTGAATACGAACAATTTGGAACCTCATTTTGCAGATGAAGAAACCAAGGAACAGAGAAATAAAGTAACTTGTCTAAGGCCTTAAATTCAGAGGTGGCAGAGTAAGAATTTGTATCCAGGCATTTGATCCAGAGCCTACATTCTGAAACCCTCGACCTGACTGTAAAAACTGTCTTCAGGTTTTACATGGGATAACCATCACAGGTATATTGTGCAAACTCCTTCACATCCTTTCCTGTTGCAACTGCACTATTATTTGAGAGTACATTGGCCCAGGTGTGTGGCAGAGGAAGGGGTGGTCCACTCTTCAATACTAGCGCAGAGGCCAGCTAACTATGGTCCATGGGCCAAAGCCAGATGCTGCCTGTTTTTGTAAATCAAGTGTTACTGCCTATAGCCATGCTTATTTAGTTAGGTATTGTCTATGGCTGCTTTTGTACTACAAGGGCAGAAATGAGTAGTTTCAACAGAGACCATATGGCCTGCAAAGCCTAAAATTTGTATTATCTTGTCCTTTATTTTTTATTTTTTTATTTTTTAAATATATTTTATTGATTTTTTTTTACAGAGAGGAAGGGAGAGGGATAGAGAGTTAGAAACATCAATGAGAGAGAAACATCGATCAGCTGCCTCCTGCACACCCCCTACTGGGGATGTGCCCGCAACCAAGGTACATGCCCTTGACCGGAATCGAATCTAGGACCTTCCAGTCTGCAGGCTGACGCTCTATCCACTGAGCCAAACCGGTCAGGGCTATCTTGTCCTTTATAGAAGAAGTTTGCTGAGCCCTGCCTTAATACATTAGAAATCTGGAAGTTATGTTTGCCCTATTACAGTGACCACTTTTCTTTCTTTAAAGAGAGTAATTTACTAGTAAAAAACAAAACGAACCCATTTTAGGGTTCCTATCCTGCCCAAGTCCAGGCCACAGGCATACAGGCAATTGCTGATGGGTTTCTGAGCCAAACAAGAGCAGCCTATTGCAGGACTACTGAAGGCCCTCTGTGTAGGGCAGACTGGCATTCTCTCACTGGGCTTCTTGGCCTTGAAGCTCTGCCTGTTGCTGCCCCTCTGAGATGGAATGTGTATTCACAGAAAATGAGGCACTCCATTAGTCATGGTGCATTTCCTGGGCCCTGGAGACATGGGCATGACATCACCAAGGGCCAATGAGAAAGGATCCTCTGGCCCGCAAGCCCTCCGACCTCTTTAGAGGACTGTAGACTGTGTGTTCTGTTCCCGAGCCCTCGGGGTGTGATTTGAGACTGCCTTCCTCATCCAGCCATATTCTGGGCACAAAAGTCTCACTTCCAGACCCAAGGGGCCGGGGCAAGCTCGAAAATCTGCAGAGCTGGAGGCAGATTCCCATTTAGTATTTTTTTCCAGGGCTCAGGTTCTTATTCCCACAGTTTTCCACTCCTAATGACGTTGTTACTTCATGTGGTGAATGGTGGGTGGTGAAAGATGAAGTCTGCATGAGATAAAAGACACTTGGCAGTTAGAATTTCTGGATAAGTATAGGTTGGTAGCATAACGAAATCAGAAGCATATTTTGCCTTTTTGTTACATTGCTTTTGTGTGGAGTTTAACATAATAAAACAACATCTTTTAGCAGCAAAGGCTGCTAGCAAAATTAGTGTGGCTTAGCATAGGGCAATTACCAAAGGAACTTTACTGAGAGGATTAGTCGCTCATTAAATCTTTTATCTTCAAGAAGAAAAGAAACTTTTTTTTCCCAATTCTCTTTTCTTAAGATTTAAGAAAGCATTTTGAATAAAAATCTCTCCTTTTCTATCTATTTATGAAAATGATTTGTGGAATTTAGTCTCAGGAATAATAACTTTGTTAATTCTAGGTACCAGAAAGTTTATTCAAAGACTTGTTTTCTAACTGGTACTAGCTCGGTCTCTTGTTAACAAGCCATAATTGTAAAATGCCCCTTTTAAAAATTATTTAAACAAACTGAGGCTCAAGACCCGATGTGAGATTACACTGGACAGATTTTCATAGTTTAATTCAAGTGGTGCGTTTTCCCATCTCATTGGCAATCTGTGGTTGAACGAAAATGACCCCTCTAGTACTGGTTCATGTTTGCATCCTGTTTTGGTGAAGCCTAAGAGAAATTGGGAAAACAGCCTTTTTTGTTAGTACATTATCTGTGGCTGCCCTACACCACAGAGGATGCCACCCCGACCGCTTTAAAAGAAGAAATTCCTTGTTGTTTCTGCAAGATGAAGATGAATATTTTTTGTAATTATAGAGGCTTTTTATTTTTTAAAAAATCACCTGAAGGCATATTAATTTATTCCTAATTCTTAAGAACAAATATACTAGTAATTAAAGAGAATTTTTCTAGAACTGTGCAATGTACTAAAAAGAGGGCACCTTGGAGATCCTCCTCAAAGACTTGTGCAGTTCACAACATTGGTTATGACAATTTCCAAGTGTCTCTTGGAGATCCTCTAAATGGCATTTTTCAAGCTTGTATAGATGGGGAGACTGAGGTACAGATGGATGCTCTGCCGGGTGTTGTTCAGAGAAGCGGATATGGATGCATAAGTCACTCTCATCAAAACCCTGAAGAGGACATTCCTCTGTGCCTTAAAAAAAAGTTTTTATTGATTTTTTTTTTTAAGAGAGAGAGAGGGAGGGAGATAGAGAGAAACATTGGTAAGAGAGACACATCATTGATTGGCTACCTCCTGCACTCCCCACACTGGGGATGGAGCCCACATCTGGGTATGTGCCCTGATCAGGAATCGAACCAGTGACCTCTTGGTTCCTGGGTCGACGCTCAAACACTGAGCCATACCAGCCGGGCTCCTCTCTGCCTTTACATAAAATTGTCCTGTTTTCCTTTGACTGCTTCAGGCTTTGCCTCATTAACAGCAGTGCTTGTTTTTCACAGCCCTTAGGTTGGGACAAAAGGTTGGTCTAGCCTCCCAGAACCGAGGGAGCCCTGAAAGGGGTCAGTTGTCTCGGGGGTAGAAGTAGGCTCTGAGGGCTGGCCCGCTGCCTCACTCTTGGCAGAGGACTTCATTCTCTGCAACCCTACCCCCAGTTTTTCCCACCTGAACTAATATTTGCCACCTCTCGGAGGGTTGTCACGAATAGTGATGAATTTAATGTTGATAAAATGTGTGAACCTTGGGGAAGAAAAGTCTTGTATAAGCACACCATTAGCACTGGCCCCACGACCTGTCGCAAGTTTCTTGAGTGGGCTGTGGGCACCCTGGGAGTTGGTCAACCAGACCCCCGTTTTGGTGGGGACAGTGTCTGGAATGGGACCTGCTGCTGCTCTGAGAATACACCGCTGGTTTGAAATGTTGAAATCCAAGTAGATCCTTAAAGCAGCTACGCAGTAACATCTCCTCCCTGCTTCTGTTGCCTGCGAATTTGGGGAGCAGCAGATGCCTCCCTCAGAAACCCTTCTGGAGTGTCAGCATACCATGTTCATCATCTCACGGAGCCCCCAACTTTTCCTGCAGAAAAGGCTAGTCCAGACTATGACAGCGAGAGGTCACGACAGGACTGGTTTATGTAAAGTTAAGGATGAGTCACGTCACTCCTAAAGGGATTGGCATCAATTTATTACACAAAATCAAACACTGCAAGAAGAAAGCCTTTAGCCTCATTAAGGAACCCAGACAAAAATCCCACTTAATCCATCTTACTTTTCCTTTTCCTCTAACTCAGCTGGTGCGCAGGTGTAGGGCAGCTTGGCAGGGGCTTTGAACGTTTGGAAAAGGGAGTCATTACTGAAAGTCACTGACACACACTTCCCTTGGAATGCTGCTGATGTCATGGAAAGCTGGGACCTTCGCAGTAACCCCTGACAACCAGAGCTACAGTAAACAGTAACTGTTACCTCCACCAAGGCATTGGTTTTTGAAGAGTTTTAACAGGCGAGGGCTTGCCAGCCACAACTCGTAAAAATGTTCTTATAATTTTGCCCTACTCTCCAACAGCACTGGTGACTGCTGAGGTTTCTCTGCCACTTGGGGATGCAAAGCCAAATTCATGTCAGCCCCAAGGTTCCCTCATCAGAATTTACAGCACTTCTTTTCCAGTCCTTTTCATACCCCCTGCCATGCTCACCGGGTTCGGCCTGGTAGGCTTAAGACTTTTTCAAAGAAGTCTCTTGTCCTACTGAATTGCCTCAATTTCTGGTGATTGGCTGAATCTATGTGTTAGGTTTTGCCTAGTGTTTTATTAGCCTCGTGGTTAACCCAGTCTGGTGAATTTGTAGCCCTCAATCTATAGGTTATAGTCTAACCAATTTGAAACAGTTGGACAAGTGACATCGTATGCTTCAGATTCTGAGCTAGGTCATCGCGAGAAGACAAGCAGCGCGTGCTGTCAGATGGAACTGTCAGGGGTGATTGTTGTCAATAGTTTAGGAAAGCAAACGAAGACACAGAAACCAAGGGATCAGGAGGAGTTTCTCCCATGATTGGCTGCCTTTTAGGAGAAGTTGGTGCAGTATCACCGTGTAAACCAAATGCAGCATGGCTGCTTCCAGGCCTGCCCACAACGGGAAGAAGCAGCATCTCGCACTGCTTTTGCAAGGCATTGTCAGGGTGACCACATAATTTATCCCCCAAACAAGGATACTTTTGAGAGGGAAGGGGCCCTACTAATAATTACTCTGGGACAACAGGAACAAACCAGGAATGTCCCAGGCCAGGGAGCCATACGGTCACCCTCCTCATTGTGCCAAGACCCACCCGGCCTTTCGAGGTGACAGAGAGGGTCCACCGACCCATTCATGCAACCTGGGTTGTCTCAGTTACAAGAAAAGTCCACTCTTAGAATTAGCAGGCTCAGTAATGAAATATGTTACTGCAACATATCCCTAGGTCAAAAATCTCAAAGTAAGCTTGAATTCACACTCTTTATTAACCAAGTTTTGAACATTACTTTGATTTCTATCGATGAGTGATTCTTAAAATGTGGTCTGAGATCTCTGGGGGTCCCAGGAAATCCTTGCAAGGGTGTGTTTGAGGTCATACTATTTTCATCATAACATGAAGACATCATTTGCCTTTTGTGTTCTCATTTCCTCGTGAATGTGTAGTGGAGTTTTAAGGGGACATGTGAAGTATGATATTATAACACCTTGAATGAAAAACCAGCTACCAGGTTCTAACTCTCAGCTAGTAAGTCAGGCGTTAAAGGGATTTACAAGAATGTGAAACAATACCACTCTTCCACTAAGCTTCTTTATTTTAGAAAATATAGTTCTCTTTATAAAAATACATCATTTTTTAAAAGATGTTATGTGTTTATTACTTTACTTTTACATGAATGAATAAATGCTTCAAAAATTCATCAGTTTTAATTTCTAATATGGTGAACACATGCCTCATAAGTAAAAGCTCTTTGAATCCTTAATAGTTTTAAGAGTATGAATGGGCCCCAAGACCAAAAGTTTTGAGAACTGCTGCTCTAGACCTTTCTCTCTCCCTGAGAAGGAACGGACAGGTAAAGTGAGATGATAAATTCCCTGACGAGAGAGACCAGCTTTATTCATTATATTCACTGTATTCATTGCATCTGCTGCCGCACCCAGCACGATGCCGGGCATTCAGCTAGTGCTCTATGTGAATGTGGGAGACAAAGCTCCCGGGACACTCTGAAGAGTGGCCATGCTCTCTCATGTTTGGGCGTCACTTTAACATTAATGTCTACTTTGTTTTAAGTCTTTACCATCTGATATTTAATATGTTCTAGTACTCTGTTAAAAATCTTATTTTGACATAACAGTAATAATGTCATTTTTTTCTTCAAAAGTTTTATGGACTAGATCAAATCCTCCTATGAAACAAGTACTAGTATGTTAGGTAAGAAGACATAAAGAATATTAGCAGAGGGAGTTGCCCTTTTAAAAAAAAAAAAAAAAAAGCATGGCTAATTCTTGCTTTCCTTCATCTCAGCACCTTCTTCAGT
>NW_005369967.1:2183891-2217186 GCF_000412655.1 Myotis brandtii
AGTATCCTTTGATGTGCTAGTCTGGGGCAGTCCATGCACATTTTGGTTTCCCCCAGTTAACTTTCAGTTCCTTTATGTCTGAAGTAGTGTCTTTAATCTCCATATTCCCAGAATTGAATAGTGGTTTTTGTTGTTGTTGTTGTTAATCCTTACCAGAGGATATTTTTCCATTGTTTGTTTTTTTAGAGAGAATGGAAGGGAGGGGGAGAGACACAGAGAGAGAAACATCGATGTGAGAGAGACACATTGGTTGGTTGCCTCCCACACTCACCCAGACCAGGGTCAGGGATTGAGTCTGCAACCTAGGTATGTGTCCTTGACCGGAGTCGAACCCAGGGCCCTTAGGTACCCAGGCTAACGTTCTGTCCATTGAGCCAAACTGGCAAGGGTAAACACTTAAAAAATATCTGTTAGATGAAAATGTACAGAAGGAAGGAAAAGTTAGCTGATTCCCCTAGTCAAGTGTCTCCTCCATCCCACCCCAATCAATAAAGGGCATTTATTACATCTTTAAAATAGCTTTGGAGCCATTCAGCATCTTGTTTCCATAGCTGGACAATTTTTAGATCTTATTTATCAGCCTGCTGAACTGTTTTGTTTTTTTAAAGACATAGTACCATCCCAAAACTTTGATATTCTTGTTTATAACTATCATGGCTTGCTGAATTAAAGCAGCAGAATTTGACACAGGTTCAATGTTGTTTCCTTCAAGAATTAACTCATCTTTCTGGGCTTGAGATACCTTGGGTATGTTTTTCTCCCCAGGAAATTTTGGATTTCAACAAGATCTCTGTTCTGAATAACGATGCTGCTGGGGAAGCGGGCATACACAGGCTTCATCTTGTAACAGAAGCCCAACGGCAGGCCCTTGATCATGTTCAGTACGTGACTGCAGATAGTGTGAACCATAGTCAGTCATTTCTACTCCCCACCACTTGCCAGCCTGGAGCCTCCTTCAAGGAGACTGAGTTCTACGTTGATGTGACTAAAGCCCCTCCTCAGGGTTCCTCTGGGACCTTTCACAACGGTGGTCGCTTCAGAGTGATGTCAGCATTTTCTGAGATTCCACAGCCCCATTGTTGAGAATGGTATCTTCACAGTAGATGCAGCAAAAAGAGGTGACGTTTTTGTTTTCTTAATATTATATAACATGGTTTCCATCGCACTAAAAACTTTAGTAGAAGAAACTAATTTGAGGAAAGAAGATAGATTGCTTTGTTATGATGTTCCCTGTAAACTAATATATATCCACCTACCCCTCCGCACTCACTCTTCTAAGCCTTTAAAGGTTACCTATTTCTGAGAATGTAAATCTTTCATAGTATCAGAAGTTATTTCCATTGGCAAAAAGGGAAAAATTGTGAAATAATTTTTGTAATCCAGGTTCAGTTTTATCATAAATAACATTTCATTCTGTTTTTGTGTTTTTTTCTTATTTACTTTCAAGTGAAGGTATTCTCTTCTGATTTTTAAATTCGTTTCTTGAGCTAGAAACACTATTTTTTCCAAAAAGTACCTGCTTAATTTAATTTAAAAAATGTCTCCAAGGCCTGAAATTAACCTGCTACTTTGTAAATCAATGTGGCAAGATAAACTGAGGTCACGATTTTTTGGATAGCAACATTACCTCATGATTTAATAATTGTGGCAATCTATAATAATAAAAGGGTAATATGCTAATTAGACCAGATGTCTTCTGGACATCATTCCGGATGTCCTTCCTGACGAAGCCAGGGCTGGAGGGAAGCCAGCCCAGGTCCCGAGTGCCGGAGGGAAGCCGATGTCGGCAGCTGGGGTAAGGAAGGCCTACTCTTGCATGAATTTTCGTGCATCGGGCCTCTAGTTATATATAAGTGAAAGTCAAAGTCTGAGTTTATGTAGCTAGTATTTTTAAAAATATATGTTTTTATTGAGTTTTTTAGAGCGAGAGGAAGGGAGAGGGATAGAGAGATAGAAATATCAACGAGAGAGAAACACCATTAATTGGCTGCCTCCTGCACACCCCCTACTGGGGGTCGAGCCCACAACCTGGGCATGTGCCCTGACGGAATCAAACCAGTGGCCTTCTGTTTCCTGTGTTGAAGCTCAACCACTGAGCCACACTGGCTGAGCTATGTAGCTAGTTTTTAATGGCATGCATTCTGTGAATGCTATTTTCTCTGAATGCTATTAGTAATATAAGTTTCCAAGTTTCTTTTTCTCAAGATCCAACATTTTGGATAATTGCTTAAACTTACATGTGAATTTTTTATCAGAAAACAGAGGGAGAGGGAATGCATTACAATTCTCATCAAGTCCTCCTAAAGAAAGGGTGTGTTTGGGGGGAAATTAGCATGTCAGCTGAGACGGAGCCGAAAGGCGCACCGATTTTCGATTTTTGCAGGCAGGACACTGGCTGGATGGGAACGGGACAGCTGGACACTTGCCCTGACTTTGCTGCTCCCAAAACGTTAGTGCGATTTTGCAGATCACCTTACTTCTTTCTCCTATGACTCCTCGCTCCCCCGTCTGTAAGAGGAGGCTGCTTTAGATGGTCTCTGAGGTCCCTTGCAGATCATCTCATTCTGCAGTTTGTTTTGTACCCCTGTCAGGATTCCATGTTCTTGAAGTCCCCAGTGGGTAAATACGGCATGGAAGGAAATGACACAGTCTTGAATAACCAGAATGGATTTTATCCACACTTATGTGCTAATCCCCAAAGAAGAAGAAAACAGACGAGCCAGGGGCTGAACATGAACACGGTGACAGTGAGGCAAACACTGCAGCAGACAGCTGAGAGCTTCGTTTCCTGGCCCGCCTGCCATGAGAAAGGCCGGCCTGCCAAGGCCTCCCAGCAGTCAAGGCCAGAACTTTGGCTCACTCTTATTGTGAGCTCCCCTCGTACCACACACACAAGCCACACAGGAAAATGGTCTCTCTGCCTTCAGATTTGTGCCTTTTGACTACACTTCTGTTCATGCCAAGTCTTCGCCTAAGCCCCGTCCTTGCAGCTGGCACTGTCTTCCTTCTGTTGCTTCCAGGGGCTTTGAGAAGCAGCTGCAGTCGTCAGTGCGAACTCAGGGGTGGCAGCCTTGGTGGTGGGTGTTGTTAGGGTGTGTGGACTCTGGCAGAATCCACAGTCACTTTTACCTGGTTTATAGGCCGTTGGAACAGTGTTCTTACTCTCCCTGCTTGGCAAATGTCAGAGCTGATGGCTTTAATTTTTCCCCTCCCTTTCTCCTTGGGGAGTTTCCCTCCCCCTCCACATTCCTCAGCCTTTTTGTCTGCAAACATCCTGTGGAAGATTTGATTTGTCTTAGGTTCTTTTGCCAGGCTGCTCATCTTTTTCTTTCTTTTTCCACATAAAACATATTTCTCTATCTAGAGAGCTGAAGATGGAGAAGCAGAGCCTGTGTGCTCTCTCACAGCCTAGACATTTGGCCCCTTCTCATGTCTGACAGATGAGTATCTCAGACCAGTAGGTCTCCCAGGCCCAGAGAGCTCTCGCTGCTGGTTGTCTGTCCGCCCCAGCCAGTGTCGTGCCCTTTCACCTCCCGCCTGTGAAGTTTTCCCATGAGCGTGTCTGCGTGCATCTCCTGTTGCCTCTTAGCGATGGCAAGTGGCAACTAAGCCAAGAGGTTCTCATCGTTTTAGAAAACAGAGGAAGAATCAGGAAATCTGATTGAACAACCTTGGCTGAATAAGGAGGAGCCATGTATTCTGAAGGTTTTAAATCACTGTATTATGCACAGACTGATCTTGCTGGCCTGAATATTGAAAGCAAAACAAAAGAAACCCTCCCCAGCCATTGTCTTTTCTAGGAGAGCTGTGTTGGATACAAACTATCCTTCTCTGCCACTCTTTCCAGGGACTCCATCCGTTCTCTTGCACAACACCTGGCAGTGCCAACCCCCCACTTCTGTGTATATGAGAGGAACCGCTATAACTCCAGAACCTTGTGAAAAAAACAAGACTCAAAGCATGTCTGTATTTGGATTTGTCTGATGGTTTCTCATGTCTGTATGTATTTTGTATTTTATTTCAAATAATGTTAAATTTAAATAGGTGAGTCTATTTGATAAAATTCTTTTTCTTTAAAATCTGTTTTATTGATTTTTTTACAGAGAGGAAGGGAGAGGGATAGAGAGTTAGAAACATCTATGAGAGAGAAACATCGATCAGCTGCCTCCTGCACAACCCCTACTGGGGATGTGCCCACAACCAAGGTACATGCCCTTGACCAGAATCAAACCTGGGACCCTTCAGTCCGCAGGCCAACGCTCTATCCACTGAGCCAAACCGTTAGGGCTGATAAAAAAATTCTTTTATTTAACTTTATATGTACTATATAAAGGCTTTTTATTCATATTGGGAATATAATACTATAAAGCCATTTTTATTTCATTTCTTTCTGTCTTCCTCAATCCCAGACTTTTGTGGCTATATTGTTGCTACTGCCCAATTAACCCTTCTGTCTCTCATCCTTCCCCCCTCTTCCATGTTTTTGCATCATCTGTAATATAAACTCATACTGTGGTAGAACATTGGTGCTGGAAGGGCCCATAGATGTTAACTACCCAAACTCTTCATTTTATAGATGAGAAAAAGAAAGCCGACAAAAGGAACATGATTAGGCCAAGGTCACACACCAGCTAGCGTCTAGGCTCCCAAGTGTTTTTCCAGTGTACTAGTCCAGGCCCCATGTGTGAGGAATTTTCCAAAGTACTAGACTAGTAATAAAGACTCAAATGGAAAGGGAATGCATCCTACTGGAAAGGGCACAGATTTGGGAGCTGGACAGATTTGGGTTTGAATATATTGCTCTGCCACCTATTGGCAGAGTAACTGGGGTAAGTCACTAAAGCTTTGGGGGACTCTGTTTTTTTCCTCTGTAATATGGGAATAATTACAGTAATACTTTGGGATTATTGTGAGTGTTGAATTATATAATCTGCATAAAGTGGCTCTTATGTATTATGTTCAATAAATTATTATTATTATAACTAGAGGCGTGGTGCACGAAATTCATGCATGGGGTGGGGGGTGAGGTCCCTCAGCCCGGCCTGCACCCTCTCGCAATCTGGGACCCTTTGGGGGATGTCCGACTGCTGGTTTAGGCCCGATCCCAGCAGTCGGACATCCCTCTCGCAATCCGGGACCACTGGCTCCTAACTGCTCACCTGCCTGCCTGATCACCACTAACTGCTTACCTGCCTGCCTGATCAACCCTAACCGCCTCTGCCTTGGTGCCTGCACCCGGGACCCAGGCTTCCCTCCCTCTGGCCAGCTGCAGGCACCCGGGAACTGGGCTGGCTTCGCCCAGGCCAGCTGCAGACACTCGGGACCCAAGCTGCACTGCTCTGGCCCCGGCTTTGTCAGGAAGGACGTCCGGAAGACGTCCAGTCTAATTAGCATATTACCCTTTTATTAGTATAGATAATAAAATATATTGACCATAGGGATATGTTATATCATATGTATAAAAATGATTTAAAATAGGCATTTTATAATTGCCTATTCTGAGTCTCTCTTATTTAATAGTATTCTCCTAAACTCAGCATTAAGATATGAATGGAGTGAGTTGTCGGGAAATGAATTCCTGAAGGTTATTTATGCTATGACTGTGATTCAAGCATTTCCTGTTTCTTTATGGCTTTCATCTGTGCTTAGCTGCAGTGTATCTTGTCCAAAAATTTTTGTACAAGTTGAACTCATTCAAAGAAGACATCTGGAGTGTCTTTTGGTTTGGTCCCTGCTTTTCATTTAGCTAAACACGAGGATATAAATCTAGAATATAATCTGTAAGGAATGCTACACTCATATTTTTGAGACTTTTGAGATGTTTAGTGTTATTCTGAAACTCATTGAACTGTGTGAAGAACAACCTCCATGTGAAATTGTATGTATCTGTTTGAAGTACAAGTAGATGTTATCTTATGTTCAATGTAAAGGGGCCTAAGATTATTCTGTTAAAAGGAAGCAAAACTACATTGTTGAACCCCATAATATGGGGAAAAGGAATGAGTTAGAAACAAAAACTAAGATTGAATTGACAAAGGCCAGAAGCAACAAAAGAAAGTTTGGAAGCTTTAGAAGAGGTGATTCAGGGGGAATTTCAGTTGAAGGCTTTTCAGATTGCATGGATGTCGTTGGCTGACTGGAATGTACTTTAAGCCTGAAGTGGATGTAAGGACCTTGAGAAACTCGACAGAAAGAATTTTGCTTCTCTAATGAAGAGAGGGCTCAGGAGAAAGAGCTTTGGCATAGATTGTAGACAGAAGTGCAAGTAGAAAGAGGTACTGTGTACTTTTCTCCTTATGGAACCCTTAATTGCGGAGGAACTTTCAAGCTCATGTAATTTGGTCCGTAACTGTGATTAGATACGTAAAAGCTGTAAATACTCTAAGGGTTTCTTTATGATTTTTTCAGTGAAAGTGGGTGCAGCAGTGATGGAGAGTAGAAAGGGTCTTCCTTGTGCCTGTTTGTACCTAATATCACATATTAGCTGAAGAACTGGAGGCCAGAAGTTTCTAAAACATAAAAGTAGGCATCCATCCTTTTGGAGGAATATTGGACAATCAAATATAGCCAGGAAGTAGAGGTGCTATTTTGCTATATTTTGGGTTCACTCAGATGAGATCAAACCAGAGAATTTGGCAAATATTGGGACTCACCACTTAGAACCGCACTGAAATAGTTGTGGTAGCAAAATAATTTCTCCAGGAGTCTTATTCCACTTGAGGCGTAATAGCCAGAGATTCCTGGTCCTTGAGTGGAGAGTGCCAAAGTTGATGAATTTTAGAATAATCCAGTGAAGTCTATAAACTCAGGAGAAATAGTTCAATTAGGTGATACTGGGACGGTGTGTTTCCATAATTGTCATACAGAAGTCATACGCTGAATAAATGTGTCTTGGAATCCACTATTTAAAATGAGCTCTTCCCTAATCTCATATTCTCCCATTGAGATTTAATATATTGCAGTCTATTAAATGAGAAGATTATAAAAGAATTTAACTTTAAGAACTGGTATTTGGCTTATTCTGTTTGAAATTCTGACATATTAACCTTGCTATTTTTTTAAAAAGCTTTCTGGCAAGAGCTCTCCATGACCTAAAATTTGCCTTCCTGTTTAATCATCCTCTAAGCCTTTTTATACTCTAGCAAAGTAAACTACACCTGCCAATACTTCATCATTATCAAGGGTATTACTTGACATCTATCCTATATTATCCAATTATCCCCTTTGAGTACCCAGTGCACTGACTTATATAGAGTCATTGAATGTTTTTTATTTAATGATGAAGTAGTTCTTTAAGTTTTAAACAACTGACTATTATGGAAAGAGACATAAGTATATTTATATGAGTCTATTTCTGGGCTCTCTATTCTGTTCCTGATCTAGTTATCTATTCTTTGACTGATACCACACTTTATAGATTATTGTAGTGTTGATAGTAAGTCTTGAAGTTGGGTAGTTTCAGTCTTCCAACTTGGTGTTGTTGTTTTTTTTTGGTGTGTGTTTTTTTCAATATTGTGTTGACTATTATGGGTTTTTGTTTTTCTGCCTTTCCATATAAACTTTAGAATCAGTTTGTCCATATCTATAAACTGATTGGAATTTTGATTGGGATTGCATTGAAGCTATATATCAAGTTGAGAAGAACCAACATCTTGACAATGTTGAGTCTTCCTGTTCATGAACATAGAATCTCTCTCCATTTATTTAGATTTTCTTTGATTTCTTTAATCAGCGTTTGGTGGTTTCCTCATATAGATCTTGTACATACTTTGTTAGGTTTATGCCTCAGTATTTCTCTCTTTTTTTGTGGTGCTAGTGTAAATGTAGTTATGTTTTTAGTTTGAAATTTCAGTTCATTGCTAGCATGTAAGGAAGTTATTGACTTTTGTAAATTAATCTTGTATCCTATCTTCTTTTGGATTAAATTTTTTTAAATCCGACTTTACTTCCTTTCTTGTCTTATTAGCTGTAATTCTTTGGTTTAGTTACTTTTGCGGTAGCCTTAGTATTTAAAGTATACATCTTTAACTTACCACAGCCTATCTTTAAGTGAAATTGTGCCACTTCACATGTAGTATAAGAACCTTACAGTAGTTGTCATATATTTTACTTATATAAGTTTTACATAAGTTATAAAACCTAAAGTACAGTTTTGTTTAAGCAGCGAGTTATCTAAAATATATTTAAATAATAAGAAAAAATATTTACCCAGTAGTTACCATTTTCAATGTTTTTCATTCTTTTGTATAGATCCAGATGTTATTTTCCTTCTGCCTGAGCGCCTTACTTTATCATTTATTACAGTGCAGGTCAGCTGGTGATGAATTATTTCAGCTTGTATACATTTGAAGAGGTTTTTATTTTATTTTTGTGTTTGAAAAATAGTTTTGCTTGGAGTAGAATTCTAGGTTAACACTTTTTTCTTTCAGTTTTATAAAGTTGTTGCTTCACTGTATTTTCACTTTCATTGTTTCCACCTAGAAACTGCACTCATCCTTATCCTTGTTTCTCTGTATATCACATATTTTCCCCTCATTTTTTGTTTTTCTCTTCTTAATGGTTTTGAATAATTTAATTATGGTGGACCTTTATGTAATTTTCATCATGTTTTCAATGCTTGGGGTTTGTTGAGGCTATTTGTTTGTTTGTTTTTTGTTTTTAGCTTTTTTTTGATATGTGTTTTATAGTTTTTATCAAGTTTGTAAAAATCTTGGCCATTATATTTGAAAATAGTTTTTCTTCTATCTTTATCTGTTGGGGTCCAGCCCCAGCAGGTCCAGGGGTTCCCAAAGGTGTGGACGGAGTCGGCGAAGAAGGAATGACACGGAGACAGTGTTCAGTTGATCAGCAGCCTAGTGAGGTTCTCTAACCACGTTCTAGCCAGGATCTCCAGCCAGGTTCTGTGTTTATTGTCTTGTTACATCTGTATTTATACCAGTTGATTTTAATCCTATCAATTTCTATTCCAAAGGTTAGGGCGTTTCTTATCTCCATTCCAGGGAGTACAGATTATGTAGCTTAAGGGTGATTGTTCGTAGTTAAAGTGATTAACTACCCGCCTGGCACTTAGTTAAGGGGTTTTATTCCCTCCCTAACTTCAGGGAAAAATCCCTACCTGGGGAAACAACCTTTCTCGGAGAGGTGACCTTGGTCAAAACACATAGCGCTAAGAAGGGGAGCAAACATACTAAGAACAGTATGCCATATACGCCAGGTCCCTTGAAACATGCTGTGCAGATGTTTCTTCCCTGCAGCGACTGTGTCAAGCAGCAAGGATGGACCGGCTTCCAGCATTTATCTTCTCTTTCTCTTCCATTGCACTTATATTAAGCCACCTGAAGTTGTCCCATGGCTCACTAGTGCTCTTCATTTTTGTTCTTTTTTTCTCTGTATTTCATTTTGGATAGTTTCTATTATTATGTATTCAAGTTCTCCAATGTGTAATTTACCATTAATCCCATTCTGTGTATTTGTCATTTCATACATTGTAGTTTTTATCTTGATTTGAGTCTTTTTAATATTTCTAACTAACTTTTCTGACATATGAAGTATAGTCATAGTTCACTATCTTACATCTTTGTCTGCTCATTCTATCATCTGTGTTAGTGCTGAGTCCATTTCAGTGGTTGAATTTTCTCCTCATTACTTTCCTGCTTCTTTGCATGTTTATCTTTGATTAGATACCACCCATTGTCATTTTATCTTCTTGGGTGCAGTGTATTTTGTATTCCTGTAAGACTTGAGCTTTGTTTTTGGATGCAGTTAAATTACTTGGAAACAGTTCGATCTTTTTGGATCTTGCTTTTAAGATTTGTTTTGGCAGGACCAGAACCATTTAGTTTAAAGAAATTATTCTTCACTTTCTGAGTACTCTTCCCAGTGCTCCAAGAATTATGAAGTTGTCCAGTCTGGTTGGTAGGAGTAGGCATTATTCCTGGCCCTGTGTGAGTGCTAGACACCCTTCTCTCTACTCCTCTTAGATCATTCTTTCTCAGGCCTCAAGTAGTTTCCTCACATGCATGCACAAAAGCTGAATGTTTGAAGGACACTCCCCATAGATCCCTCTTGTGAATTAGAGCTGCCTTGTTTTTTCTGGATGTTAAAATGCATCTCCTCAAATCAGGGAGTTTGCTGGCCTCCACCTGGGTTCCCTCTCCCTGCACCATAGCTTTCCAGTAAGCTGGGGCAATGAGACAGCTCCCCAAATTTGTTTCTTAATATTTAAGGGATCACTGTCATTCATTGCCTGCAGTCCAGTGTCTTAGGAAAAAAAGTTGTTTCATGTTTTGTCTTAAAAATATGTGTGTGGGACCTGGCTGGCATTGCTCAGTGGTTGAGTGTTGACCTATGAACCAGGAGGTCATGGTTTGATTCCAGTCAGGGCACATGCCCAGGTTAAGGCTCAATCCCCCGGTGGGAGGCATGCAGGAGGCAGCCAATTAATGATTCTCTTTCATTACTGATGTTTCTATCTCTTTCCCCCTCTCCCTTCCTCTCTGAAATCAATAAAAAAAATATATTTTTTAAAAAAACGTGTGTGTGTGTTGCTGGGAGGATTGTTATAGGTGGTAGGGTAAATTTGGGTCCTGTTACTCCATCTTGGTCAGAAGCAAAAGAGCTGCTTTTAAGTTTTCAGTGATGGTTATAGAAATGACCAATAGCAGAACAGGGAATCTCTAAATGAAATAGCTGTGATGTTTCATCATAAATTGAGAGTTTGGAAAGAGAATTAATCTCAGAATTACATTATCTATTCTTCCTCCCACTTACATCCTTCACAAACATTTGCGTAACAAAATTCCTTGTACACATTGTTGACCACATCAATGGGTAGATAATTGAATTTAGGGGGAATAGATAGATGAGCCAATAGATTTGTAAGTTTCATGAAACGCATAATATAAAAAGGAAATGATGCAAAGGGAATTGAGTTGGTGTTATTTTAATTTATTTATATCAGTAAATAGCTGTGAGATTTTTGTTTTGTTGTTTGTGCTTCACTGGTAAGCCAAGTGATTTTTTGGCAAGAAAAGAAGCAGAAAAAAAAATACCAAAAAACTAGAGAAAAGTAGATTATTTCCTTCCCTATAATGTCAGCCAAGTCAATAAATGCTTGCAAAAATCCAACCAGAATGTGATAAGGTAGTTCCTGCAACTGCTTTCTCCTTTTATAGATAGTTTGAAAAGTAGAAAAGTTCATGGAAAAACAGAAGTGATTAGAATGTAATTGTGAATTTAGGGTGCAGTTTGCTAGTGTAAATTTCATATTGACTAGGCATACAGCGTAGAAAAAGACTCTTCTAAGTTTTACTAGTAACACACAAGATTTGGAGTTCATCTGCCGAGTTTTGTGCGGCTAATTAGCACTTAGAGTTTCTTCCATAGAGGCTAGTGAAGTAAGAACTAGATAATATCTTGTAAGATCTTTTTTCTCTGCCTTTCTTCTGCTTTGTACTTCTTAAAAGAGGGACTTGGACTGTTGAACTGGAAGGGAACAATTAAACAGACTTAAAAATGATGCTTTGACATGCTGGCTGCTTGCCTGCTCTGTCAGGGCAGCTCTGGCTCCAGGGAGAGAGAATGCTTTTTTTGTTTATTTGTTTGTTTTCAGACAATTTCCTGCGTCATCACATTTTTTTGTGTGAGCCAAGTGTTGGAAGTTGGTGATGTTGACAAAGTCCTTGAAATGGAAGGAGTTCATCTCCACAGAGAAAGGCTTTTATGTTTCAAGGTTTAAAATTTCAGAATATTTTTCTATTACTTTGTTATTCCTAGTTTTTTTATGCCACTTTGTGGTGGTCTCCCATTTACCTACTTATCAGGTGGATCCCTCTTTTAAGTTGAGAAAGCACTTTAGAAAAGCTATTTCTTTTGGCATTTATGAAACTCACAACAGCATATTTTGCTCTGCATGGGTCGTAGTTTGGCAAGTTGTGCGCGCACTGTATCCCCAAGGATATAAATTCTATGTTAATTCATATTTAATTTTACTCTAATGGGGACATTTATTCATGATGCATTTGGGAAAATAGAAAATATGCTTGAATTATGGTGATTTTCACTTATTTACAAACTTCCCTTTATTAATAATGTACCCAAGGTCATTCTTGACAATTTGAGAACAAATTTTGATACTTCTGATAAGACGTTGAACTTTTTTACTTATAGTTTTAAACTCTTACTCATAATTGAGTCAGTCCTCAGTCTGGTTCCATGCCTTTGATCTAAAGAGGGTATAAAAGGCTTACTTTGGGTAGTGGGGGTGATAGTGTTGGGAAGGTGGGGATCAAGGAGGAGGGGTTAGCTATGCAAATATTTACCTAGCATCTAGTAGGTGCCAGGTGCTGGGCCAGACAGCTATATATTATCATTTTATAAACTGCCATTTGTGAGGCTCAGAAAATGGCCTGGTTGATAAGGTGGGATTTGGAGGAAAACTAGAAAAGATTCTTCTAATTTTAAAAAAACTATTCCTATAAAAGAGTGCTATTAAAAAGTCACTTGATAAGAATGCCTCTTTTTCTTGGCTTCAAATTTAAACTGTTTTCCTGTAAGCTTATCAGTAAAGAGATGATTCACATCTTTAAGCATGTATATGAAAGGGGTGGCATTCTGAAAAAAGGGAGACACTACATATAAGTAAGTAATTGAATAAAAGGCATGGAATTATGTAGGTAGTCTAAGAATTTTAGAACTGAAAATAATCTTAGCACTCACTTGGACCATGTATGTCACCTGACAGATGAGAACACTGCTGTCCTCAAGGACACTAGCCTTGCCCAACGGAGACAGTTGGGAACCTAGGTTGCTTAACTACCAGTTCACTATTCTTTTTACTATATTTTAATCTATTTTCTGCCTTATTTTAGAAGCAGCAATCCACATGAGCTCAACATCCTGAATAAAAACAATAATAACAGCAATACCAAACTATGATGCTAAAAACGTAATTTAACCCGATTTATTGGTTGATTGGTTTATGTATTTTTATTTGATTTATCAAAAAGCCTTAGGGAGCCAGTTGTTGGGCAGGTCATGGCCTCTAAAATTATTTCCAAAGTTGGAGAAAAATAATTGAAGAAGACCCCCCTTCTTCCGTAAGCATTTAAACGATTCTTTTGAATGTTCAGGGAGTTGTGACCGCTGCTGTGATGGTCCTCAAAGACATTGCTCAGGTTGCAGCTCGGGTTGAGGCCATAGAAGAGAAAGAGCCTTTGCTCCAATGTGTTCCATGAAATGAATGATAGGCAACCTTTAGGGAAACGTGGCTCATGGCAGCCTATCATCACTATACCCTTCCCTCGGCTTTTTTTCCCTTTCCCCATCCCATCCCATCCCATCCCATCCCATCCCATCCCATCCCATCCCATTCCATCTCAACCTGCCTTGACTAGATGCAATGAACAGGAACCATGGCATGAATCGGAAGGAAAATGTTTTAAATATATGAAGTTATAATGACCTGGTAAGTGCTACAAAAAAAAACTCCGTAACTGAGTTGGAAGTTGCATCATCCACGCCTGTGGCACTGTGGACTGGGCCCAAATGGTATAATTCTCAAGTGTAATACTGAAGTCATTTTTCATCTGCCAAGTAAATATTTTAGGTTTCAAACCTATGAAATGGCAAGCTATAATTAGTCAATGCCAGTGAGCCACAGGTGCATTTAATTTTCTTCCTTTACTTTTTGCTCTCTTCTTTAGGTAGGCTGAAGCAACCAACTAAAGATTGTGTTCCTCTGTGAATCCACAAAGTGGGCATGACAATCAGTCAATATATTTAAATGCCTACATATTATATAGCATTACTTCTTTAAATATAAAAACTCCTTAATAGAGTCTAAGTCCATTTCATTGAGAGAATACGATCATTTTCATCCACATATGTTATAATAAGGATAGAAGTGGCATACTTAATGACAGAACATGGGGATCAGAAAAAAATGGATTTATTTTTGTCCCAACTGTTGATCTGGTTTGAATCATTTCCTTTTTCTTTAATTTCAGTATCTCCTAAAGATGAATATTAATACTTTTATTTGCCGCACAGAGGTGCTGAGAGAATGAAAGATAATTCTCACAAAGCACTTAGAACTGCTTCAAAGAAAGGCTTATTTAAACAAAAGTTTATTGCATGGTCTATTTTGTTTTTTTTCTTAGGTTCAGAAACCACATAAGTGTTAGAAAGGGCTCAGAAATTTTGGTTATTTTTCATAACTTTATTTGTAGGTATGGAGGTGAGTGTAATTGCCTGCATTTTACAAACAAGGAAACTAAAGCCCCAAAAGATTTGTTCATTTTGAGGCTTAAAATGAATAGCCCTTTATGAGAATTGCAGGAAGTTAGTGGGACTATAGATGCAGTAATATTGGCCATGAGTTGGTGATTATTGAAGCTGTTAATGAGTATATGAGACATCATTATACTGTCCTGTATACCTTATCTGTGCTTGAAATTTTGCATAATAAAAAGTTAAAAAATAATACTGATTAAAAAATAGACCCTGTTTTTATTTACAAACTCCTTTTAAAAATCTACTGGAGTCCCTTTATCCCGGATGCATGGAGAACTCTTTATTTCTTAGGGTTCAGCAAAAAAATTTTTGAGAATTTTATGCATGGACCTGAGCACAGACATTTTTTTCATATTTATATTTCCAGTGTTTTCTAAACCACTTGCTACTTTTAGCAGTTTTAACTTAACATGCTATTTTTAAGAGCTTACTTTTTGTTTTAAAATCCTGTTCCAGATGCTTGTCACCTTCTCTTTGTCATTGTTGATTTTAGAAGTTCATTTTCCTATTTCTGTAAATCGTTGGGAATTATGAGCAATCACTTATTAACCCGATTACTTTATGCTTCAGTGGACTTGTCAGTGGATTGCCATGGGAATTATTTCAGCCTTTAGAGACACAGATCAGCCATGATACCCTATGCCCACAACAGAAAGCTGCCGGCCTCCCCATTGTAGGATCTTTTAATCGACTGGCACTTGGAACATGTAAGAATACTCATATTAAACAACAACAACAACAAAAAATCACCCTCTACCTGGGTTATTTTCACTGGTAGAATTTAATCATAGAACTTCAGAGTTAAGAAAGATCTTAATAATCATCAGGGATAGCTCAGTGTATATATGAAAAAACTAAAGATTAGAAAGGCCAGCCTGGCCGGTGTACTCAGTGGCTGAGCATCAACCCATGAACCAGAAAGTCACCGTTTGATTCCAGGTCAGGGCACATGCCCGGATTGTGGGCTCGATCCCCAGTAGGGGGAGTGCAAGAGGCAGCCGATCAATGATTCTCATCACTGATGTTTCTATCCCTCTCTCCCTCTCCCTTCCTCTCTCTGAAATCAATAAAAACATTTTTAAAAAAGGCAAAGTAATTTGCTCAGTTATAGATCTTGGTTCTGGCTTACTTTCTATTCAGAGTTCTTCACTGGGTTGTCCTTCAGGTGCATCTAGGTCCATGATGTTTGTGAGCACTGGATGTGTCTCTGCTTCTTACAGCTTAGAAATTCACTCCACTTGCAGTGCCATGCTGCGCCATCTTAGAGTCTGAGGCAAAATGAAAAATCAGTGACACTGATCCTGTCGTTATTTAAAAAAACATTCTGTTATTTTCTTCATCCTGGATTTTTGGCATTTTCGAATGTTAAAAATATTGCATTAAAATATAATTTATCTTGATTACTGAGTTTTGGGCAGCCTCTAAAATTTTGCATCTGAGGCAGGTGCCTCACTTGGTTCATCCTAGTCCCAGCCCTGCTATTTTGATTCAATCCACAAACTCTATAAATCACTCTTTCATCCTTCTGGCAATAAAATAAAATCAAGTTGTGGAACCTTTCTACTCAAAGCAAACCCTTACTGTTGGCCACGTATAAATGATGGTAACAAAGGAAACAAACCAGAATTTGTATGTGCTATTAATTGACTTGATTGTAGGGAACTTACTGTACAACAGTGTTTGGCTCCATGAATTTGGGCTCTGTTAGAATGTATACCAGTTTACTGAAAAGAATTCAAAGCTAAGTCATGGGTCCTGTTGTCTGATCCCTCACTGTATTGTTTTTTGAACTCTTACATAATTATGTTTGTTTTGATTTCTATAAATTGGAAGTCAATGGAAGGAAGTGCTTTATAGGCCTATTGTGTTCATTATTTTACTTGGTCCTCTCAACAGTTGTTTGAGATGGTTAATTTATAGGATAGGACTCTTTTGGTTCTAAGTGATAAAACCCAACTCATACAGATAAAAGTTAAAATGGAATTCCTTAGCTAACATACTGAAAAATATGATGGGTAGATCTGACTTTAGGTATTACCTACTCATCATTTCATCAGGCCTCTGCATCTCCTGAATGTATTTTCCATTGGTTTGGTTTTTCTTATGCAGAAACTCTAGGCTTATACTCTACTAGAGGCCTGGTGCACAAATTTGTGCACGAGTGGGGCCGGCTGGCCCACCCCAATTGGGGCTGATCAGCCGGCTGGGGGTGGGGGATGGGGGAAAAGGGGACACTGGAAGTTGGTTGGCTGGCTCTGCCCCCGATCAGGATTAGGGGGGCCGATTGGGGGCAGGGCTGACTGGGGGAGGGGCCCCCGGTGGTTGGTGGGCCGGCCCTGCCCCCTGGTTGAACTCCGGTTGATCTCCTGGTCGAGGGAACAGTTTGCATATTACCCTTTCATTATATAGGATTAGCTTAGCAACTTCAGTAGAAAGGGGATGAATCTTTCCTGATTGCTCCAGCAAAAGCCTTCACATTGAGTACAGTAGGCCCAGCATGGGTCACATGCCCATGCCCATCACAGGCCTGGGGGATACAATTATTTTGTTGGCTATATCTGGTTCACACACTCAACCCTGGAGCAGGGCCTAGACTGAGAGTGCTGAGAGTGGAAGAACTTAAAGGAGGAAAGGACTTAACTCCTTCCCCCAAAAAGGGATGCTGGATGATACATGTCTACTAGAGTGTTATTTCCATTTCATTAATGAGGAAGGCGCCCTAACCGGTTTGGCTCAGTGGATGGGGCGTCGGCCTGCGGACTGAAGGGTCCCAGGTTCGATTCCGGTCAAGGGCATGTACCTTGGTTGCGGGCACATCCCCGGTGGGGGGTGTGCAGGAGGCAGCTGATCGATGTTTCTCTCTCATCGATGTTTCTAACTCTCTATTCCTCTCCCTTCCTCTCTGTAAAAAATCAATAAAATATATTAAAAAACAACAACAACAAACAAACAATGAGGAAGGCAAGACTTAAGTTATTTTCACAAGGCTCCACAGCTAATGAGTGAGAGTCCTATATTTGGACCCAAATCTGCCTGACTCTAAACCTCATCCTCTTTCCTCCATTCCTTGTGTCTCTTATGATACCACGCTCTCCTAAATGAAACTGTGGTGGTCACCATTCCTTATAGTAACAGTGTTCAGCTGGGGGTGATTTTGCTTCCAGAGGAAACTTGGCAATGTCTAGAGACATTTTTTGGTGGTTAGAACAGTGAAGGGAGGGTGGAGGGGTGCTACTGGGTAGAAACCAGGGATGTTGTTAAACTCTTACAGTGCACAAAACAGCACCTCACAACAAGGAATTACCCAGCCTGACATGTCCATAGCATTGAGGTTAAGACACCCTGCTTTATCAGTCCCATTTCCAGGCTATTACTATTAAGATAAATTTCGAAAGAAAGATGTGATACAGAGCAAGATTGAAAGAATTCAAATATCTAGGTACAATTAAGTAACCTCAATTCAGAGGAACTTTTGTTTTATTTTCATAGCAGCCAATTTTAGAATACTGAATGCTTTTTTGTTTAAGGGGTAAATTGGAATAGCCCCTACGTTCCTTTTTTAAAAAAATACTGTTGTATACAGGCTTTAGCTAACTTCCCAGGTGTAATTGTTTTTATTCCAAAGTCATATAAATTATTCTCAAAATATAAATCTAGGGATATTATAAATCAAACACTGACTACTTTTAAAACAAATACATGTTTCTCTTGGAAGCCTTTTAGACATTTCAAGTAGAAGATCCTATACCAGGGGAAATAATTGTTTTTAAAACTGTCAGCCAAAGCATTTTTTAAAATTCTGATGATAATAAGATTTAATGTGCAAGAAAATACACAAAAATTTTCTTTCTTGAAGCAAGTGCTTTGTGAACAAATGATGAGCACAGAAAAGTGCCTTTAATGTGCTATAGCTGCGAGCTTGGGGTTTGACACTCCAGAGAAATCAACCTTCTCGCTTAATGACAGGAAAATAGCCTGAACTGCCGACCTCCTTGAGGCTGCACATGGTTTCTGAATTGTGCAAATCTTAGTAATCCTCGGAAAGTTGCGCTGATAGTCAAACCGCAGATAGTGCTCCAGTAGAATAATTGAATGATTAGAGGGATACTACAGATGGCATTCAAATAAGAAACCTTCCCCAATTCAGCAAATCAAATGTATTATTGCAGTTGGAAGATTTGGGACTTAGCATTTTCTAATTTTGCCAACTCACACAAATAATTTTTCAGTATTATGTTCCAGAGGCCTCCTTGACTCTGCACACATGGGATTCCAAATCCATCCCTCACCCCGGTTCTTTTCAGTCTCATCAGACCCAACCCAGATCAACAACATCGTCTCTGATTTCAACCAAATAATTCCTCCTTGCCTTGAAATCTCACATGGAAGACCCTGCCATCTCTCTTAACCACTTGAGGTCCCCTCCGAGTCACGCCTGTCATCCCCACAAGCTTGGCTTCTCTTCATCTGATCATACTGCCGAGTCCAGGAAATACTCATGGCCTTTTCCATTTCTCCTATTTTTCTTCTTTGTTATATTTCCTCCTTGCCTGTTCCTCCTACTCCCTTCAGTTTCCCAAGCCTTATTTCCTGGCTGCATGTCCTTAGACTTGGCCCATTTCTTAGTTCATGTCCACACTAAGGTGTCTGATGTCTACCCACCTAGCATATTGTGGCAAGGTGTTGTGTACAGGCAAGCCCTCTATTCATTAGTAAATCCAGTTTGCAGTTTCCTTGGAAGTGAGGCAGCTTCTGGTCTTCAAACCACCCAAGGTCTTACCAGTGGTTCTCAACCTTCCTAATGCAGTTCCTCATGTTGTGGTGACCCCCAATTTCATTGTTACAAATTGAACATAATTAAAGCATAGTGATTAATCACAAAAACAATATGTAATTATATATGTTTTCTGATGGTCTTAGGCGACCCCTGTGAAACGGTCATTCGACCCCCAAAGGGGTGGCGACCCACAGGTTGAGAACCGCTGTCTTAGTCACTAGAATGTAAGTCCCTTTGTCATGTTAAGGGGACAATGACATTTATCTACAAAAAGATGTTGGAAAAACACCTTGCTAAATGGTACCGGGTAAAAGGTTATAATTTACGATTAGCAAAGTTCTATTTTTCTTAAGAAATTATCTTGGAGCCTTGGAATTTTTTATCTATTTATAAGCATTTTCCTGGTGCTGTCTGAAGTTTATGTCTCTCTTTGTGATGTAGGTTGGTATTCCCAGTTTTATAGAGCAGAGAGATGAGAGGGCACTTTTCCAATAAACAAGTCATCTGACTTGTTTAGAATTTCACAGCAAGCTAATTGCAGAGCCCTTGAGTTTCCTGTCTCTTAGCTCCCTGGACATAAATAAAACATGATTTATTTTGCATTGCGTATTTATATTGAGTGCCTTAGAGCATTTGCTTTCCTTTAATAAAGCTGTGAAAACTATTACCTGGTAAATAAATTGTTAGGATGGAAAAGAAATGAACTAGGCACAATGTACCTGAATTTGGTTGCTGCCTTTTCAACTGGCTTGTTTTTTCCTTAAAAAAATTTTTTTTTTCTGTTTTATCTCCATCTTTTTTCTTTGTTGGTCTCCTTTTGAATTGAGAAAACTGTACTCATTTTATCCTTCCTTGGTGATGTTCCTTGAAGTCCTTTGAAGGGGAAAAAATAGAGCAAACTGTTGTTACTGATTAACTTGAAATGACCCTGTTTGTTTGCAAAGCTCCCAGTGCTGGCTGGGGCAGGTGATCCCACTGGTGAGTTTTGTGGAGTTTGGTGGGAACCAACCATGTCTTGGTCATGTTTTTGGATTTCTAGAACCGTTTTTCTGTCGAATGGAAGTGGGAAAACAGTTTGTGGAACTGTTTTTGGTGCTGCCATGAGTGTGTGGGAAGAAGGAGTACATTCCGATGGTATGTTAGGGGGGTATTAACTGTTCAGGAAAAATAACCCTTACCAAAGTTAATGGCTCCCACCAGCATTTTCAGTAACATGTACCAGATGTGGATAGTTAATTATTCTCAGATCTGATAAGTACCTGCCAGCCAAGGCTAATTTTATTTTCAGTAAACAGTGGCCAAAGGTCCTTAGCTGTTCATTTGATAGGATAGGGCCTGTTTGCACTTATCTATTAATAAAAGCACAACACTCCTTTAGTTTTCCTTTCCCAGGGCCAGATAAAACATTTCAGACACTCAACGTATTTGTCTTAGTAAATCAGACAAAGTAAACAAATCTGGTAGATTAACTTGGTAAACAGAGAGTGGTTAAGTGTTACCTCTCAAGTTTAGCTCAGTGCCATTTAAATAGCATTAATTGCGTGATATTTTCAAACCCTTATGTAGCAAGAGTCTTTCTTTCTTTCTTTCAACCACTAGGGATATAGCATGTTTCTTAAGTACTTTCAGATGTCCTTCTGTAGGGGAATTTGAAAATCACTCTAAAATGAAATTTATTATTTTGTCTCATTAGTAACACATTGGGAGCTTTGCACCAGTTAGTATATAAACCTGGAAACTCTGTGGTTCATCTCATAAGGAGAGAAAGACTGCACAGTGGTGTGCAAGCTATGGCAGACAGAGATAATGACCACCTAGAGGTTATTGATTTGGATGGGGCAGTGAGAAGGGGGTTAGCTTTCATGATGGAGAGAGGGGGTAGGTAGGCGGAAATTCAGACTTCATTCATCCAGATCTTTTTTCTCTTGGGAAGAGTCCTGTCAAGGTCAGAAGTGCTATTTATTTTGTGATGTAGATGCTTGTCTTGTGAGAACTGGTGTGAAACAGACCAGTTATTTCACCCTAGCCAACAAAGCACTATTCTATCAAAATAATTTCTAGCCTCACTAAGTCTGGATGAGATTTGTGCTGGTGGCCTGATGGAACAGGGCTTCAAGGTGCACACCAGCTTTGTATTGTCTGGTCTCCCTCATCAAACTTTCTTTTCTGGTAGTGATTGAAAACAACTCTCATATATTATCTTTTGCATTGAGGTTGCAAGTACTTTATAAAAAAATTTGTAGTTTTCTATGCTATGTAATAATCCACTTCATTTAGTAATAATGGCACATAAAAGAAGTAGTTGAAAGGCCATAGAGACAATCCTCTACTTACACCTTTACCCACCCCTCTAATAATCTCTGCATTATTATCATACACTATAAGAGGGTGGCCTGGCACAGTGCCATAAATGTAGTGCCAGGCACCCAGCTGTAACGCCCTATGGGTGACTGATGATAACAGTGTAGAGGAGAGAGCGAAAACCAGGAGTCTGGATGTCTGCGTTCTGTTTCCAGATTCACTCTAACGACCTGCTGGGAAATCACAGGAACGTTAGTTCTACTCTTTTTTTTTTTTTTAAATCTTCACCCAAGGGTATGTTTTTATTGATTTTTAAAGAGAGAGGAAGGTGAGGGGGAGGGGGAGAGAAAGAAACATTGATCAGTTGCTTCTTATACACTCTACCACTGGGGATTGAACCCACAACCCTTTGGTATATGGGATGATGCTCCAACCAAGCGACCCAGCCAGGGCTTGTTCTACTCTTTATGTTTTAGTTTTTCCAGCTCTAACATGAAGATTAAAGTTCTAGTTCATTTGCCTACCTGACAGGCATGTTGTTAAAATTAATGAGAGAAAATACAAAGGTCTTATAGTTTGAAGGAAAAAAGATGCTTAAATCAATGATAGAAAATATTATTTATACAGTTCAGAAGAGTAAGCCTTTGGAGTAAACTTTTTGTGTGTGATTTTTACCAGTCTTGTATTTAACAATCATTTGCCATATTTAATGGTTTTTCTCTTTTAATTAGACCCAGAGAATAGTAAAATCCATAGCATGACTTTAAGAAGCAGTTATGTTTTCTGTACTAACTTTTCAACTAAATATTTTTAGCTATAAATCAGGTTGCATCTTCACAGTGTTTTTTATTTTAAACGGCCTGAGAATACTTATCTGGTGGCATACACGAAGTAAAGTAGGAGTAAAGAGAGTGTTAGAAAAGTGTTGCTGAATTCATAATTCCAAATAGTCCCAATTTGTTAATTATTCTCAAATCTATATTTCTACTCCAGATCCTGTTCCTGAGTTCTAGACCCATAAACCTAAGTGAGTAGACAGCTTCTCTACCTGGATGGCGTATAATGAGTTTCTAGCTCAACATGTACAAAACTTAAGTTAATATACCAGTTTTGAATTTCCTCTCTGTGAATGGAATCACCTACTTCTCAAGCCAGGAAACTCTCCCCCTTTACCCTCAAATTATGTCAATTTGACTACTTATTATTTTTTGCCCCTTTTCTCTATTCCCCTGTTATTATTGTAATTAGATTTGCTCTTCTTTCATTGGACAGCTGCAATTGTCTTCCTGCCACCAGACTTATTCAATCGCAGTCTACTCTCATCCATTTCCATATTAACCTTCCCTAAATGCAAATCATAAAGTATTACTTTCTCACTTAAAAAGTCCATAGTGGTCTCTTATGTCTGACATGATTTAAGCTCCTTATGTTCATTAATGAGGTCTCATGATTTTCACTTTGTTTCTGACTTTGAACCCTGTTGTGACCTGTGTTCCAGCTGAACATGGAGTTGTGGGTCCTAACAACATGTTGTTGAACATGCTACACATTCTCCATCCACTTCTTTGATTGGCAAACACCTATCTATTTTTCAAAACCCAGTGCCAGCATGAAATCTCTTGTGACTCACATGGAGTTAGCTGCTCCCCCCTCGTTTCCCATCATACCCTGGGCATACTTCTTACATCGCTCCTATGAAAACTATGACACTTATTTTGTGTATGGCCTTCTCTTCATACTTGATGACTTGAGGGATTGTATCATGTTCAACTTTGATTTTCATGTCCTGCTCAGTGGCTGGCACAGAGGGAGGACTTGTTCATTGATGGATGGATAAAGTAAAGTCTTAGGACCATATCTCCTTGCTCAAATTCCACTCCCTTGTCAGTGTTGCATGGAAGTGGCCTTAAAAAGTACTCCAAGTGAGACTCGCTCTTCTTTGAGCATGGCCACACCATCTTTCTTCGGGTGCTTTCTCTATCCTAAGCTCTAAGGGTCCCCATGAGACTTGCACCAAGGGGAGCAATGGGGAACAGCTCATCCCAGGCTTATCCCCTGATCCTGCCTCCGGGGGCCCTTCCTTTGTCTCACTGTCCCAAGCTTTAATAAACTTACTCTCGCCTGGCCTGTGTTGCTCAGTGGTTAAGCACTAACCTATGAACCAGGAGGTCACAATTCAAATCCAGTCAGGGCACATGCCCAGGTTGCAGGCTCCATCCCCAGTAGGGGGCGTGCAGGAGGCAGCCAATCGATGATTCTCTCTCATCAATGTTTCTATCTCTCCATCTCCCTTCCTCTCTCTGAAGTCAATTAAAAATTAACATTAAAAATATATAATATACTTACTCCCACTTAAAAAAAAAAAGTACTCAGATTAAGATTTGATAGTTAGGCTAGGTCTTTACTTTATTGGTCTGATTGAAGGGCCAGCCTCTGCATAACCATTTATTAGTTAATTAAGATAGTTTTCCAGTGCCTGGTAGAGCACTAGTGTGAGTTTAAAAGTGAAGTCGATTGGGCTGCTGCTCTGTGACTTTGACACAATTCACAATTTTTCCGTTGAGTGCTCCACACGGGACAGACGCCACATGTGTAAGGTTGGAGCTCACAGAGCCTAAGAGGGCTGTTATGCCTGGGAGGCGTGATGATCTGTCTGTGGTCTGCACCCCTCTGAAGTGAGACTGTTCTGTTAGGATGTGAGAGCTTGGAGATGTCCCGTCATCTTGGCAGTAGAGGTTCTTAGTTACAGCACAGGCACCTCCCATCGGGGAGGGCTGTATGCTCATGCAACCAGAGACCTCAGACAAAAGGACATTCTCATTTTGTAAGTGAGATTTTTTTAAATATAATAGAAATGGACTTCTAGGGTTTCATGCCACCTAATTAGGACCAAAATACAAGACACAACTTTGTATATTGCCTAGTGTAGTGCTTAGCTCCGCAGAGCCCTTTCATGCTTTTCACGATGGTGGTGGTTATAACTTAGAAGCAGTTTTCGCCCACATATGTATGCCATGGAAGGTAGTTTTCTTCCTTGGCAGTCGAGGAAGAACATTATTTTTATGGAACTCAGATACAAATTCTGTCTGCCAGACTATTTGCCCGAACCCTAAAAATATGGCACGATTACACAAGCACTCCGGAATTTAGATTAAACAGCATTCAATTTGAAAAATCTAATCACATCATCTAAATATCATTAAGTTATAATAGGCTGATTGATAGGGACCAAAGCTGTTTTTGCCTGGTGCTGCATGCCTTTCACTCAGCCAGCCTTTTCAAACCAAGATGGTGATAAAGGCGTCTATAAATCTTAATAGTTGGAGACAGTTAAAAAGCATAGTTCACTGAGTAAGGTCACACCCACTTAAGTGACCTATTTTGTATACTTTTCAAAAATAGGTTAATTAACTTAATAGAAATAATAGGACTCTCGTATTGATGTGCAATTACTACTAAAACAAGTTTTTTTTTTCCTTTCCAAGTGAACATGATGTTCATGAAATTGAGGGCATAATAGCCATGACAAGAACCAGGCTTAGCGAGGCAGGTCATGTTCAGCGAGTCCATTTCAGATGCCTTTTAAAACCCTCTTTTATTCCGGTCCTGGGATGTGGGCATCCCTCCACCGAAGCATTTCGCTCCTGGCGCTCTTCTATTCCAGTTTCCAGGAGGGGTTAGTCTAGCTGTTGTCCTGATCACTGCAACAGTACTTTGCAGGCCCCTGCTCCCTGAAGAATTCATCATGCACAGGAAGCTCCACGAATTTGGGGCTCTGTTCTTTTTAATCTGAGGCTGTTTTCTTCATTCTCTTCACGATGGCTCCTCTGGTACCCTGGGAGAAGCATGGCTTCAGAGGAGGCTGCAGTGTTGGGGGACAAAGGAGTGCCCAGGCCAGAGTCATATTTGGGAGAAGTTATATTATCCTAAGTACTCTGGTTTCATTTATTTGTGTAGTGCCTGATTAATATGTTTTACTCCCAGTCATTTTACCCTATTCCCCACCCTGTTGTTGATGGTTATAACCGTCTTAGTCTACCATTAGCCACTTAACTTTCGGTAAGTTGATTTTTCTATTTGTCTGTTTCTTAAACTATACCTCATTAATATCTTATATTTTAAGTTGAGTACATGGTTGTTTATTATAGTATTTTTCAGAACTTTTGAATATATTTCAAGTAGCATATTACATTTTAAGAAGTTACTCCCCTCCCTCGATGTGATACCTTGTGTCGCAAACACCTCTCTCTGTGGATATTGCTGGGTCCTCTTGGCTTGAATTCCCCTGGGGCCCAGGTGGTCTGAGAGGCAGTCATTGACATCCATCCACACAAGGGGAGGTTCCTGCAAGATAGTCATGATGGACACATTTTGAACTGGTGAGCGAGAGACCTAGCTGGACTCCTAGTTCGCCTTACAGCAATGCCATTCCCCACTTGCTTGCACTGTCCTTCCAGCACAGCCTTTTTTATTTTATTTTATTTTTTAAAATATATTTTTATTGATTTTTTTTTTACAGAGAGGAAGGGAGAGGGATACAGAGTTAGAAACATTGATGAGAGAGAAACATCGATCAGCTGCCTCCTGCACACCTCCTACTGGGGATGTGCCTGCAACCAAGGTACATGCCCTTGACTGGAATCGAACCTGGTACCCTTCAGTCCGCAGGCCGACACTCTATCCACTGAGCCAAACCGATTAGGGCAAGCACAGCCTTTTTTAAATAGAAACGTCTTGTTTATATGTATGTGCCCATGTACGCAGAAACTAGAAGGTAATATTATTCCAGGGAATCTTAGCTTTGGTAGAAAGAACCTTGTAACCATCTCTCTGCCTTAGGTCCTTCATTAGGAAATTTTTTTTTTTTTTTTTTTTTTTTTTTTACAGAGAGTTGTAATGACTAAAGTTCTGTTTTCTGACTGCTTGGTTAGAGTGCAGGCACATGAGAGAACTCTTTGGTGTTATGTTGAGCGATGGAGCGGTTCATCCTCCAGTGCAGGAGGAATATGAATATGCTGTATTCCTTTATTTCCCAGGTGAATGTTGGTGGTTTTCTCTTGCAAACATTATCTCTACAGTTTAGTAGCATCCCTTTCTTGAAAGCAAAGACCTCATTTCCTATTTCTTTCATATCCTCTAACTTGCCTAGTACAGGGTCCAATTCTGAGCAAGCATTCATTAAAAACTTTTTAGTAAATTAACTACAAAACTTCAGGATTGGCTTTAGGAGAGAATGAGAGGTTGGGTAAGATAAGTCCTGGCATGCAGGAAAATTAAAATCAAGAGACTTTTGTTTTGTTTTGTTACTCTTTTTCTTTGATAACAAAAGTATTATGTGTACCTTGTGGAAAATTTGAGAGCACAGCAATGTTTTAAAAATCACCTATCTGCCCAGCCAGTGTGGCCCAGTGGTTGAGTGTTGACCTATGAACCAGGAGGTCATGGTTCGATTCCTGGTCAGGGCACATGCCCGGGTTGTGGGCTCAATCCCTTTGTGGGGCGTGCAGGAGGCAGCTGATCGATGAATCTCTATCATCATTGAGATTCATCATCCTCTCTTTCTCTCTCCATTTATCTCTGAAATCAATAAAAATATATTTTTAAAATAATAAAAAATAAAAATCACCCATCTGCTCCTAGGTGTATGCCTGAGATAACTTCAAATAAATTGTACAGAAATGTTCACAACATCATTATTTTTGTATAAATACAAAAAGTAGAAACAACTTAAATATCTATTAATGGATGAATGAATAAATAAATGTTGCATGTCCGTGCAATGGAGTATTACTTGACAATAAAAAGAAGTGAAGTACTGGATAAATCTTGAAAACGTGATGCTAAGTGAAAGAAGTCAGTCACTAAAGACCACACATTATATGATTCCATTTATATGAAATCTTCAGAACAGGGAAATCTAAAGAGGCAGAAATTAGATTAGTGTCTGCTTAGGGATGGGAAAAGGGGGCTCTTGTAGGTAAAAGCTAAAGGATACAGGATTTCTTTTTGAAGTGATAAAAATGTTATAAAATTGATTGTGGTAATAGTTGCACAACTTGGTGAATATATTAAAAACCACTGAGATTTTTTCAGTGGGTGAATTGTTTGGAATCTGAATTATCTTTTTATATATATAAAAGGCTAAGTGACCAACTGTCTGTCTGACCAACCGACCGACTGGCTGGCCGGTATATATGACATGCACTGGCAATTTAAAAATGAACGTTGACTTGTGCATCTGCGATACATATGAAGCTCTTGCTGGCGCCAATCACATGCATGTGTTTCGATCTGTCATTGTCAATCATGAATTTGGTTGGTATTGTTGACATTCTGAAGATGAAAGAAAGCAGTGTCATAGACAGAATATGTCTGAAGACCAGCTATTGGCACAATTGTCCCCGTCTGACACTGGCCTCCCATTTAAATTAATTCGAAGACAGTTTCCCGTGATGCCAGCATTTGTGATGACTATGAATAAATCACAAGGACAAACTCTAGACAGAGTAGGAATATTCCTACCTGAACCCATTTTCACACATGGTCAGTTATATGTTATTTTATCTCAAGTTTGAAGAGTGTGTGATGTTAAAGTTAAAGTTGTAAATACTTCATCACGAGGGAAATTAGTCAAGCACTCTGAAAGTGTTTTTACTCTTAATGTGGTATACAGAGAGATATTAGAATAAGTTTAATCAATTTATCAGTCATTGTTTTTATCAATGTTTTTTATATCATGTTTTTGTTGTTTTTATATCACTTTTTTGTTTTTATATCATGTCTTTGTTGTTGTTATATCATGTTGTTATTGTTTATTTATTAATCAGTTTACATATTTTCATATACATTTTATTAATTTTCTTTCATCTCTGACACTTATAGAGAAAGAGTGAATAGCGATATATTTATTAAGTTTACATATTTTCATATACATTTTATTAATTTTCTTTCATCTCTGACACTTATAGAGAAAGAGTGAATAGCGATATTAAAATATTTCTTCTACTTAATTTCCTTTCGATGTGCACTAATCTGTGCACTGGGCCACTAGTATCTTCATGAAGATGTTATAAAAAATTAATTACCTAAAACCACACCCTGAAATGTCTACTGTTAATAACTTTGCCATGAGCCCGGCTTCTGGCTGAGCAGCACTCCCCCTGTGGAAGCGCACTGACCACCAGGGGGCAGCTCCTGCATTGAGCATCTGCCCCCTGGTGGTCAGTGCATGTCATAGCGACCGGTCATTCCTCTGTTTTGTTGATTTGCATATTAGCCTTTTATAATATAGGATTTTCACTTATTTTATCAAACATTTTATTACATATTAAAAACTTTTCATAAACTGACTTCTAATGTCAGCATAATTGTCTGTCTCATGATTGTAACAATTTCCACAACTATTCTATATTTTGGACATTTAGATTGTGTCTGTTTTTCACAATTGTAAATAGCAAGTTGCATTTTGGAAAGGCTATGAAACCTTCATTATGCTCATTTCTAAGCATAAGAGGTTTTATGTGAAAGAATAAAAATATGTAAAGAGTAATGCCTTCATTTGAGTTTCAGACCAAGATTTCCAAAAATGAAAGCTTTGTGTTTTGGTTTTAGCCTTTGGGTGGCACAAAGTGAATTTTTATGAGGAGTCACTGAACGGGCAAGCCCCACCTGTGCAGGGAGTTCTAGGTCAGCACATAGATGAGCTCCTCTCCACACCCCAGCAAGTCGCAGAAGTCTCTTGCTTTTCTGTGTGCACAGATGGGCAGGTTCTCAGCCTGACAGAGTTCATGTGTTTATATAAGAGGTTCTCTTTTTTCTTGAGGAGGTTCGGAGTTATTTGATCCTTCATCATTTTCTTTATTTGTAACTCTAGAGCCTGACAGAATGAAAAAGAAATAAGACATTCTGCAGTAGAATCCTCTCTGGAGAAAAGGATTAAAGACTACAGTCTCTTTTACTAGAAATTTTTATTTCATTATATTCTAAATAAAAAATTAGATACAGTGTTTTGGGTGGTGATTACATTTCCTTGTATTCATCTTATTTCATCTTCCTATTTATGCTGATGGAAATATTTAAAACTTTAACTCCTGTGTATCATTTAAATTTGTATATCCACCAGCCAGTGTTAATGAACTTCTTTCCATTACATTCTGTTTGGTCTTTATTTGGGCAGTACTCCTCCAGTTCACTTGGACCTTTCCTTCTCCCTTTTATTGTCCAGTTCTCTTTAGAAGGGGTAAGGAAGTGCTTTGTCAGTTTTTGAGAGGAGGATGTGGTTCCTGTGTTTTTCTGTCATTACATTCTTCACCTATTACATGTATATTTGTCCTGTCTTTACTGACTTGACCTCTGACCACATTGCCAAGTGCAAACAGTACTTAAAGAAAAGAGAGCCAGAAACTCATGGGCTTGTCCCTTCATTAGCCAGGGCCCAGGTTACAATTTCTCTTTTCCAACTTGGGGGAATAGAAGCTTAGCTAGATGAGGAGACTTTTCTATGTCACAAAGCTGGAAGCTTGATTAAGAACTCTTGCCAGCTCACCCGGCGTGGCTCAGTGGTTGAGCGTCAACCTATGAACCAGAAGGTCGTGGTTTGATTCCCGGTCAGGGCACATCCCTGGGTTGTGGGCTCAGTCCCCAGTGTGGGGCATACAGGAGGCAGCCAGTTGGTGATTCTCTCTCATCATTGATGTTTCTCTCTCTTTCTCCCTCTCCCTCCCTCTCTGAAATCAATAAAAATATAAAGAATAATAATAAAAAAAGAACTCTTGTCAAACTCTTCCACAAGATTTCATGAGCTTATGGGGCTTATTTGTGTTATAATAGGAAGAGGTGATATAGGTAAGAAAATTGAAGATGTGTGTATTTGGGTTGAACTAATATCTCCCCAATTTTAAGTGAAGAAAGTGCCTTTAAAAGAACTTAAGAGAATGAAAACGATGTGCCCTGAACCATGGTTCCTTTCCCAGTTGCTTTTTTCCTTTTAACCACCCAGAGCTGTTTGTGCTTGGCTGGGTATGTTTCCAGCTAGTCAAGCCCTTGTTATGAAAGAGAAATAAGACACTTAATCCTGTGAATGATTAACCTGCACTGGCCTCCCTCCCCAGTAGCTTGCCCTTCCTGTAGCTAGTCTGTTTACTCATTTCTGAGCCAAATCTCCAAGGTCTTTTATTATTGAGTGTAGAGACACCCAGATCGCAGGGAGCTGGGCCTTCGTTTTATTCTGAAGATGATGTGACTGATTATACAGCTCTAGCATTTGCATTTTTCAAAGGCACTTTCAAGTTTATTGGTTGTGAAAACCCAGTTAGTGAAATATCATTTTAAAAAATGTTACAGATGAGGAAGTTGAGCTCAGGGGAGTTTTGACTTGCCGAAAGTTTCACAACAAGTCAGTGGCAGAATTCAAGTGGGTGTCCACTCTTATATGCTTAGCTCAGTGTCTAACTCATGGAGGCACATTTTTGTTTCTTATTTATATAGGCAAGGAGGGCTGGCTTGAGTCATTTGTGGTTAATAAATTTTGGTGTTTGATCTGTTGCCGCTGAAGCCTAGGTGAGCCTTACAGAGAGTATTCTATTCTCTGCATCCTTTGCAAAGAGCTGATTGCCATTTGGCCACACTGTTTGCGGGAGAAACCTGATCTTAAAACCAAGACTTGATTCTCTGAGACGGCAGTCAGTGGGTGCAGTGAGACCTCACTGGAGAGTAACCTTTGTGCTGCAGGTTTTCCTTTTGTGGACAGGAAGTCCCAATCAGGATCTCAGAGGTGACAAGAATAGAGTGAGTGATTACTCCTGGGTTTAGATTCCAGGGTCCAGGCACCTTCTGTGGGGTAAGAACCACGTGGGATGTGAGTAATGTTGTGTAAAGGCCTCTAGAACGTGGTCCAGGGGCACAGATGGTCTCAGTTCCTCAGCCGAGGGGACTTAGAGAGGACTTCTACATGGTCATAATGAAAAATAGTAGCAGAATATGGGGCAGTATCCTTGTTCTTTGGCTTCTTTCCTTGGGCTGTAACCACTGGACGGCATAGATAAATATTTACTCCAGGAAGAATGCATAGCACTGAGAGAGTGAAGTCTGAAGACGGGTAAAATATACAAAATACTCCGACATGGGTCATTATATTGACATTTGTGGCCACATATTGGTCCATGAAGGGGAAAGTTGTAGCCACTGAAACCTCAGTGGCTAGAAACTGACTCTTCAGGGTGTCTTTGTAATTATGGTGCTGACTAGCCTCAGCTTTGGGTGATTTCATCACGATGTTTCCAGTGTAGCGTTGACTGTGATTCGCAGCTGCCTATTACTCCTCTCCCTTCTTCCCTTATCTTCCTAATTTTTTTCTGTCTGTTCTCACTCTGCACATACTACTAGTTGTTACTCTGCATGTTTAGACTTCAGTGGAGGTGCTGTTAAGTTCTCCTTTCTGGCAGATTCCACAGTCCAGGATAATCAAGGAATAAAGAACAACAGAAGGAAAGAGAAAAATATCATTTTGACTAAGACAAGGATATAATTTTGATGGGCTTCAGTGACCCCAGGCTAGGATAACAGCAACTTAGATTTAGTATTTTGAGACTTAATGAGAGATATTTAAAAACAAAGCATATGGGCACAGGACAGGATACATTGGAAACAGAGCAGTGCTGGAGTAGCCAAGGGCATGTGTTGAGACTCTATTTAGTGAGGCCAATGCCAGGGGCATTGTGTTGGATCCAGGTTAGTGACTAAAATGCTCATCTCCCTGATACACACATAACTAACTCCCTCACCCTCTGCAAGTCTTTGCTTGAAGGTCACCTTCTCAATGAGATCTACAAATGTATTCTGACCTACATATTTGAACTTGCAATTAATTGAATGAATTCATTGAAAACTCATGTTAATGATTAATCCCGCATTACACAAGAAAATTTATTTCTATATATAGTGAACTCAGTGGTATAATCCATGTCTTGGTTTTTAGTTTAATGCTCTTTGCAAATACTGGTATTTAGTGTAAATAGTAATAATATTAGCCCCTCAGAAAGGAACAGGATGTTCTCCCCCTTTCTCCAGCTGTACTTTGAATCCTGGTGATAAAAATGAAATAAAGCAATAGATCAACTTAGTTGAAATATGTGGTCTTTGTATATGCTGATACCCCACATTTTGTCATTTCATTTGTTTTTTTCCTTCTCACTGAACATTTGCAACTTCAAACTTTTTCTATCCTTTTGCTGTCAGTGATGAGGGAAAGAATTCAAGGTGTAGTTGTTGAACTTAAAGATACCTGGTGTGTTTATAGTGGAAATAAAGCATAACAAAGAGGCACAGTTTTTGAGTTTCATCAGTCATATGGGGCAATTTAAGTATTAACTGCATCAGACTGATTATTTCCACTCTATTCATTGTAGGCATGGCTTACTAAGCGTTGGTAGGTGCACTTGACCATGGTCTTCCCACCTGTATTTGGGCTGAACTCCTCATACCTCATAAACCTAGCTGACAGCAGAGTCTTTACATAGAAAATAACTAAGAAACACCTGTTTGGGTTGCACAGGATGAGCTATTACTGACTCATTCCGCAATGCTTTTCTTCCGAATCAGTGCTGGGGCACGACATGAAGTGAGCCAGCGCCTCAACAGCAGGACCAGGGCTCTCTTTAGTTCCCAAGCCAAATTCAAGTTCTGGAGTCCTGGTGTCTGTTTAAATTTCAGGTGGCTGAGATAAGTTCTCAGTTAGCAGTTTACACTTTGGATTTTTACCTCCTTGTAAATTCAGAGTATTGGTGGAAAATGCAGACCAGTTTGACCTGGTTTCAAATCCTTCTACTACCTCATTGTATGAATTCTGTGGAGTAAACCTCTCTGGGCCTCTACTTCCTCTTCTGTAAAATCTGACAGTCCCAAGACAATGGCTTCACAATTTCTCAA
>NW_005369967.1:2217534-2237655 GCF_000412655.1 Myotis brandtii
TTATTATTATTATTATTATTATTACTACTACGCGCGGGCCCAGAGAAAAATGTCTCTACAATTCTGGGCGAAGTCACACAGTAAGTTTCCTGTATTTATACCATTTTACCCTCTTTGTCTCCCAAATATGGGATTTTCCGGTCCCCTTTGCAAGTTCTTAAAGAGCCCCTATGTGCTGGGGCTTTGAGACCTCAACCAAAGGCTTGGCCTGGTGCCAGCACTGATAACTTCGTCTGGGGAAGGTTTAATGGCCTCTCTGAAATGGGAGTAGTCTTATTTTCCTTATTATTTAAGCCAGCAAGCATTTACAGAAGCCAAAATGCAGGGTTAAAATTTCAAACAGCAGTTTTTATATAAGATGGATGCTTCAGGGGAACTGGGATTCACACCAAGGTCCAACTGATTCCGAAACCTGTATTCTCCAGAGTTAGCTCTCAAATCCTTCATCATTTCTGAAAATAAGATACAATCTAGTGCTGCAATAGTGGATCAGGAAATTCAGACCCAACTGCTCAGCTTCATCAGCGACTCCACCTCAGGCTACTCAGTCGTCCTTGGAAATGAGGGTCATGCTGTCTGTCCCTCGGGTAGAATAAGCATAAGAAACTGCAACAAAATAGCATTAGGAAAGCCCTATGGTCTCCTGAAAGGATGAACATGGCATGAATTTACAGTGTTAACGTTTCATATTGAAGACTTCTTAGCATGTCCATTTTAAATACAAAAAGGTGCACTTTGGACCGTGACTATCCTGATTCTGGGAATTAAGTGGTACCCAACCTTGAAATAGTTACAGCGGTGTCCAAAGAGGGTAGGATCATGGCTCAGTATCACCCAGGTAACTAGCAGAGAAGCCTTCTGGATTGTTTCAATTAGCAGTAGAGATGAATTTCATGGGCCCAGGGCATATTAATCAACTGCACTATGCCAAGATGGGGTTCTGTTTTTTACTAGAGATCTGTTCTAAATCAGTTTGTTCATAATATTGTCATCAGGTTTGCCATCCACAAATGAGGCACGTTGCAGAATGAGCAAAGGAGATTTTATCCCTCCCAGAGTACCAGAATGAGCCAAGAGAGATAACTTTGAGGATTCAGATGTGTTTCTGTGAGAGGTTTTCTTCCAGACTCTAGAATGCCACTGAATGTACATTGCCACATCCACTCACAAGGGCAAACATCACAAGCATACCCTGGGAAACTTTGAAAAGTACCACCATTTCCTGGGTGCCAAGAAGGCACTCGGCCCACTGGAGGCCGCCTCTGCTTTTGCAGGGGTGTGGGCACACGCATATGAAAGCACCTGGGTGTTTTGTTCTTATTTCTTAGAATGATCCTTGTTGCTGGCCAGTGCCCGAGTGATCTAATTATACTTATGCTTTACTGATCCCCATTTACCAAAATCCATTTTTCAAGTTTAACTAGGATTCCTCAATGAACTTTTCCTTAAAAATATGCAATCAATCACATGTGGTTATCTCTTCTCTCACTAGGATAGAACAGAAGTCCATTCATAAGGAGAAAATATACAAAACTGTTTAAATTTTTGTATTATCGTTGAAGCTTCTCCAAGCAACGCTAAATTTATGAGAAAGAGCGGGGGCGGGGAAGAAGAAAAAGGAGGAGGAGGAGGAGAGGAGGCTGAGGGAGGTGGAGTGGGGGAGGTGGAGGAGAGAACAAAGGGAACAAATGGAAATGAAAAGCAATTAAACTTTACAAAGTCAGCTGAAACTCCTGGCAACATATATAAATAAATTTGCTTTAAGAAAGCCTTTCAAGGGTTTACAGAAGTTAACTCTCCTGCCAAGGGGTTCAGACCTTCTGACCTTTGAGTCACCTTTCACCCTGTCCTGTCTATTGATCATTGAACCACTGTTGAGATGAACAGATGACCAGGTGCTGAGCTCACTTTTAAAAAAGTTTCTTTGCTGAGAAACATTTCCCTCCTCAAGTATCTGTAACAGCTCAGTGCACATGACCTTGGCTTTACCTGAAAGGAGGCAGCTCATCCAAGCAGGTAGAATACGAGGCTATCTTGGCACTGCTTTTATTCATAATGCTCTTCCTCTAATGTGGAGCTGGTGACTATGCTGCCTTCTCCATTTTGCAATAATTACAGTCTTCTTTTTCCTTTCTCACCTTCCTTCCCTGCCCTGAGGCTATTTTGACAACAGCAAGCATAAACTGAAACCCATATCTCTTTGCAGAACAAAGACTTAGAATGAATTCATTAACAAGTAGCTTTTTTTAGTACTTAACCTTTGGACCCATTTATCAAAAATTCTCTATAAAAATTGTTGTCTGTTGACCCAGTTAATGGATATATTCTCTCTGAAGCGGTGGGAGAAAGACTGTTATTATTTTAGATGCTTTTATCATTAGTTTATATTTTGCAAAGTGCCATGCATACTTTCTTCTTTCTGTTGTTGCCCTCCGTGCCTCTACTCTCCGGTCTCCTGAATAAAGAGTGTTAGCTGCTTCGCCTTTACCACTCGAGGAGCGTCCATTAGGACTCCAGTCATCCACACATTGGGCAAGGGCACAGCCCATTCAGGCCCTTTCCTTCTAAATCCTTCTTTGTTCACAGTTTGAAGGTCAGGAATTTTGATTTTCTCTTATTCCTTTAAATCAACAAAGGAATGTTTAGGCTGTGTTCGGGGGTTTTGACTTCTTCCCAGTTCTGGTTCATAGCTAGCATATTGGAAATTGGCAGAAGGTAGGATCAAGAGAGTAGGGAGTTCTCAGTAAAGCACCACAAAAATCCCCCTGCACCACCACATCCCTTTCCTTCCCTCGTTTGGTAGGACTGGCAACCTTTGTTGTTTGGGTTGTTAAGAACACAACAACCACGCCCAGCCCGTGTGGCTCAGTGGTTGAACGTCAACCTGTAAACCAAGAGGTAACGATTCAATTCCTGGTCCGGGCACATGCCTGGGTTGCCAGTAGGGAGCGTGCAGGAGGCCGCCAATCAGTGATTCTCATCATTGATGTTTCACTCTTCCTTCCTCTCTGAAATCAATAAAATATATATATTTAAACACACACACACACACACACACACACACACACACACACACACACACACACAACAACACCACATCTTGCCCCATTTTTTTAAGGCAGACTCAAGACAGGATTTGTTGAGATCTGAACTAGAGGAAAGTATTTGATTTTTGTCGAAGAAGCTGAAATAAGAAATATTTGAGGAGGTGTGTAGATATAAGTGTTGCTTTGGTCTGTAGCACAGAGAATGTCAAATGCTTGGTTGTAGAGGAATTATGGGTGTGCTTCTGTAGTGGCATTTTAACCTAGAAGTCGTGCGATCAATGCCCCTTCCTGCAAAGCACTCTAAAACCCCTTCTTCCTTCATTAACATTTTCCCTTTGAAGATAAAGGAGCTGCTCCCAGTGTTATCATTCCTTTTTACAGTCAAATTACTGTTTATTGTCATGTGATTTCCTTATTATTGTAGAATGTGGTAGATATTCTTCGGGTATAATCCCAGGATTTGGTTTTGTTTTTAGGATGAGGCTCTGTTATCTTTATTTTTTTCTTTTTTTTTTTTTGAACGAATCTGTTTGGGGATAAGACACATTTCATCATTTCATGTAGCAAATTAAAAATAAATATTTAAATTCATCTTTTGCTTTATTTAAAAAGTTCAAAGCACTTATATCCTCAGGTCAATTCTCTGAGACAAATGTATTTATTTTATCATTGATTTACAGATAAAAAATCCAAGTACAGAATATTAAAGGCGTAGTATCACATGACTTATACTTATTAGGTTCTTAGTAAATGTTTGGAACTTACTGAATAGTAGCTTTCCTTCTGATAGCAGTCTAGGGCAGTGTTTTATAACCTTTCTTATGTCTTGGTACACATAGAAATTAGTATGGAATACATTTTTCAAAGAACATCTCTAGTAACAACAATTTGAGAGACATACAACTTGAAAAATGTTATGCTACGTTATTATTGCATCTGTTGGGGGCAGGGGTACTGCCAGAGAGCCCCTGTGTGAGAAAGCCTGTCTGTGACGTGGGTAAACAGATAGTACAGCCTCCCACGGTGGGGGGGCTATGCCTAGCACCTGCTGGAGATGCAGATGGCTTATAAGGGACCGCAAGCACTGGGACTCCAGCCAGTTCAGGTCTTACTTCAAGACAGTGGGTTCTTGTGCAAATGGTAAAAACAGGCGTACTCCACATTCTACCCTGTATTGCGATCTGGAATTTTGTGTCTAGAGCTGGGCCTATGGCACCAACCCTTTCTCAGTCCTAAAGAACATGAATAGGTGAGAGCATTGCCTAACTCAAGTGGCCATCCGAAGGGTCAAGGAAAAACGTTTTGTCACCTGTCACCCTCAAATACCCCAGCTTCCGGGAGATTCTAAACCATTGCCTAGGTGTTTAGAGCATTTAGTTTACTGGAGTACAGTGTTTCGGCAGCTCCATCTCCTTCAGCATTATTTTGCCCTGTGTAGTATTTTGCCCAAACTTGTTTATCCTGTAGCGTGGTTACAGATGCCTCCCTTGGCCCCAGCTACTTGTGGTTTGGGAGTAGGAAGTCATCCTGCCCAGTGATAGACAAGGGCGTTACCCTGTTAGAGGGGGCCAGCTAGAGTAGTACCTTTTAAAAGAAAGTAGTTGACCTTGATAATGAAGGTACTATCACAGTCATCATCATGCTAATTGAGTGCTTTAGGACATTTTAGTCACTATTCTAGGATTCTAGATTCAATCCTTACAATACCGCTAAGTAGCATCATTACCCCCATTTTACAAATAAGGAAACTGCAGCAAAGACAGGCCAAAGAACTTTTCCCGAGTCATACAGGTAGTGACTTACAGAGCCAGAATGCAAAACCAGAATGGCTAATTCCAGAGCCTGTGGCCTTTTGCTCTTCTTCCCTAATGACGGGGATGGGGAGAGGCACCTTAGGGAGCAGATGCACAGAATACAGTAATCATAGTGGTTGGGCAAGCCCTATGCTGAGTTTCAGAGGTACAGAAAGAGGTTGGGAATTGTGGGAAGACAAAGGGTGTTTCTGAGCGGGAGCAGCCGTACGGCACCGGATGCCATGGATTGGTTGGAGCTGGCCTGGCAATATGGCAGGACTTTTTCTCCATCCAAGTTGGGGCACAAAAGTGGAAAACTGGCAAGGCAGGTGATGCAGGGGAAGCAAACAATAGAGTATTGGTGTTTTGTACTTAGATGAGCACATAACCTAATGCGAAAACTCACTCATTAGTTACAACAGGGGATGCACTTTAAAAGGTTTCTCAGAAGAGGTATGAGAATGATTTGAAGGTGGGTTCTGGTCTGGACCCTGTACCACAGCAAACAGAATGAAACTTTCCTTGAGCTGAAGGTAATTGAGATGAAAGTGTGTTTACAGAGATGAGCAGTGGGATTTATCCAATGACTCTGGAAGGTAATCCCAGGGTTCAGCACTCCATGAATACCAGGCCGTGTTCCTAAGCTGGTAAATTACTGTGAGCTTTTACGACAATGGATTGTGGGAAGCATCTAGATGAAATTCAGCCCGCTTCCCCTCGAGTCCAGGGCCACTAATGCAGTCCAGGTGTGCAGGCTGCCGAGGCTTTCTGCCTGGGAAGCCTCAAAGAGGGACTTTCATCCCCAAAGGGAAGCTTTGAAGAATACCAAGGGCCTTTCTATCTCTCCTTGTTTTTTTGTGTTTTTCTGCCCACATTTGGTAATTGGAGATATTTGTGGTGTTAAAGCCAGACTTGTTCCTTCTCAGCCTGCCCCTTCAGCAGTGAAATTTTAAGCCTGATTTCTCTGCAGTGTCCCTCAGATGTAAAAGGAGAACGGCTGAAATCCTAGAACGGGGGGATATAGGAAATCACCAAACAACAATTTTCCACGTCTATAGATCCTTTCATCTGAGGGCAAAGAAGCTGGAGTGGGTGCCTCCAAAAGGATGGGGGGCACAATTTAAAACTCTGGTTATGGGCTAAGGAACTAAAGATCAAAGGGCTGTGTCCTCAGAATTGCACAGCGAGTCACTGGAAAAACTCTGACTAAACTCAGGCATCCTGTTCTCCAGTCTTATATGGCTAATAAGTACAATTGGCTTTAAGCAATACATTTATTTTTTTCCAGTTAGACCCAACACTGTCCTAAAGAATATAATTACAAGATCAACCAAAGGACTTGTATGCATGCATATAAGCTTAACCAATGGACACAGACAACAGGGGGGGTGAGGGCATGAGTGGGGGGGTCGGGGGGGTAATGGGGGGGATAAGGACACATATGTAATACCTGAATCAATAAAGAAATTTAAAAAAAGAATATAATTACATGTGCCTTATAGATGAACGTTTTGAAGCCCTAGAGTATTATGAGCTATTTCGCTGTGATGGTAATAGTGGGTGAAGTGAAAAGGGACTTGAGATGCCCTCACATCTATTGTGTAGTCTCTGTGCTCCACTGGGATATTAGCCCCTTTACAAACCACTGCCATTATTCAGGCCATCTTATGGCTTCCATGTAGAAGTTCCCCTTTAAGAGAGACTTTCCCAAAGCTAAATTAACAGCTATGAGGTGTACTGGGTATGTTCGTGATTGACTTTTTCCAATTTTGACTGCTATAAGCATTTCAGTCTGTTCCCCACCAGTTCAGATGAGCATATTTGTTTTAACTTTATCTCCTAATGTGATCTAACATATTATAGACAAATGTGTTTGCAGAGTTGAGGGCAGAAGCTGGAGTGGGTGCCTATAAATTGTAAGTCCTATAAGTTACATTTTGATATTCCATTCTATTTAGATTCTATTTCATATGTCCTTTTAATACAGGGGTGGGAAAAAGTAGGTTTACAGGTGTTCATATGGAAAAATATATAATACAAGAATAAATAATAATGCAAGAATAAACTCTGTGTTTCACGTAATCACAATTGTAAACCTACTTTTTGCCCATTCCTGTATATGTTGGTTTCTGATTGTGGGTGATGTGATTGAAGATTAGGTGACTTGAAGTGCAAATGGATAAATTGCATGTGTATATGTGTGTGTGTACTCATACATGTGCATGTGGTTGTTCATATGGTAAAAGAGAGCCAGAAAGATGTTAATCTTCTTACCAGAAGCTGGAAGAAACATCCACTGCAGAGATGGGTTTCAAGACACCTTCCACAAGCATGTTCTAAGAGGTCACCTCCCAGGGTAAATTTTGAATCATTTGCCTCTTTGTTTCTTAGAGATTTAAGGGGCATTGACTCTCTATGACTGCATATGGAGCGGGGGAAGTTACCTTTGGGGTCATCCAAGAAGTGTATCAGAGTCAGGGAAATTTTTGCAAATCTCTTAAGAGGTGTGCAAATACCAGGACAGCAAGAGTATGGTGAAAAGAACATGAGCTTTGCAGTCAGACAAACTAGGGCTAATGTTGGCCCCACCACTTCCTAAATGTGTGACTTTAGGTTGATTACTTTGCTGCTATGATTCTCAATTTTCTCTTTTGTAAAAATGAAGACAGTAATAACTACACAGACTTGTTGTGATGGTTGACTAAGAATATATATGTGAGAGCTTCTAAGATATAGTAGACTTTCAGTAAATATTCGTTTTACTTTCCCTCTGTCTTAGCCACCTTCTCTCTCTAGCCTCACATGGCCAACAGCAGAGAGAGAGAATAACATTATCTTGGGTCTCTTCTTATAAGGGCACTAATCCCATCAAGACTTAATGGCCTCCCAAAGGCCCCACCTTCAAATACCACCACAATGGAGATTGGGGGTTCAACATATAAATATGGGGGCGGGGGAACAAAACCAATTTATAACACTTTCCCTTCCTTTTGCATATTGATTTGGAAGGTCTGTATGCTCCAATTTGTTTTAATTATGCTTTTCTCCCCCCAAAAAACGATCAAAGTCTTCTCAAAGCTTGAGTGGACATTAGGATTTTGTTGAAGCCTTTCATGATTTGCTTATAACACATGTATGATTCCATCTGTCACTTGATTTTCCTAACCCATGTGAAGTTTAGAGTAAGAGTTCACAGACAGAAAGCAATGCAGCATGCTGTTGGCATCTGTCTATCAAAGCCTGGCCGGCAGGTGTGGCCCTAGACTGAGGAAGACGGGCTGATCCAGGACTGTGTCAGAGCCTGGCCTTGCCCACATGGCCACCTGTCAGGGAGCCTGTCACACTAGTTGTTGTTATCCATAAACCCCCAGATCTCAACGGCTTAATAAATAGACATTTATTTCTTGCTCACATCAAGTTTAATTAGATGTTCTTGATTGGTGGGAGGCTGTTCTCCAAGCAGAATTTTCTTCCATCTTATGGCTCCTGTTATTTTATGGCTCCACCATTTGCAACAAATGGCTTCCCAGGTCACCCCGGAAAAAGAAAGAGCATGAAAGACTGCAAACGGGAGGTCTTTAGGGGCCAAGCCTCTCCTTCCATTGCCTAGGACTTACGTGGCCATACTGAACTACAGGGACAACTAGAAAATGTGGTGAATTCAGCTCTGTGTGCAGGAAGGAGAGGAACCAGTTTTGTGTTCAGCCGGCAGTCTCTGACAATGTGTTTGTTGGTTCAGCCTGATCCTTCCAGACTTGTACTTCTTTCCTCTCCCTGACTGACCCTTGTTCCAATACATGACAGTGGTTTGTGAATTTGATTCTAGTTTGGTTAACTCCTTATTTATGGGAGTCTGACTCACTTAGCTTGCCCTCATATGCTATCCCTTTGAATCAGATTCCTGACCCAGCCCTTTGGCCATTTTTAACTCAGAGATTTGAGTGGTTTCGGAGTTAAAGAGAATTTTAGAGATAATTGACTTTGACAACTGTTTTAATACTAGAGATGCGTTTTCCCAAAGACCAGTGGTAAGTTTACTTAGAAGATGGAAACAAAGCATGGGCATATCAAAATCTGTGTGTGAAGTTTCTCCTTCATAATGCGTGGGCATTCTGAAAGAGAGACATGTTAGTAAGAGGAAAGGGACTTATTGGTATGATGGAAAGTGTTCGTGGGTTTTAGCCTTAGCTTTGACTCTCGTTAGCCATGTGAGAATTTTCTCATCTTTAAAGGGGCTTAATGGAATACAGAGAAGAAATATTGGAAACCAATACAATCAAGTATGAGTAATGTTACATCTGGTGGTGACACTAGGGGTGATTCTTGGGTTTGGTTCTTTTTTGTTTTTGTTTTTGAATTTTCCCTCCTCCAATTTTTATGCACTGGGAATGCCTTCCTTTTGTATTCATTGCCCCTTCTGAGCCAAATAGCCCTTAAAACGTAAAAATCATAAAGAACAAAAAGGATGGAGATAATTTCCAGCTTGAAGTACCTCACAGAAAGAGTGTGAGAATCACACGAAACGGTGTGTAAGAGTGCACTTTGAAAAATGAAGAATAACCATATAGTAAGGTGTAGCTAGCAGGTCATGGCCAGCAGGTTAGATTTAGCCGGAGCATCTGTGCAGGGGAGTGGGGTACATGCAGGAACCTTGACTCTTGAATTCACCATTTGTCTTTGTTGCTCTTTCAAGAGGAGAAATTCTATGGGCTCCAAATGCATATTTGTTCTCACAGAGACAAAACTGAAGATAATTTGCTGCCCGTACAAACTGACAGTAAATTCATCAGCATTAAAATCATCATTTTAAAGTCCACATGAAAAAAGTGATGTGAGCCAGGACTCATACTATGTCCTTGACTCAATTAGGGAGGGAGAATAGAAGGCAGATAGATGAGGATTGCCTGATAACCTGCAAACTCTCCCTTTGGTTTGATGTGTTGACCACATAGAAATGTGTCAACCATGCTTGTTAGTGTGCATTTCATGTGGATTCTCTCTAGGAATGGGCTGGTGAAAATGAATTAAACTCAAGGGTGATGTTGTTCTGCTCTGGAAAGATGGAATGAGTTATCCACCTAGACACAAATGGGATCCAGTCACTCTCCTATTAAAAAACCTTTCTCGAATCCTCCTCTGCAGGATAGAATCCAAATGTATTAACTTGGTATGCCAGATTTTCTTGGCTCACCTCTCTAGCCTCAACTCCTAGCTCCCCCTTCCATGCACATATGCTTCAGACGCACTGCTTTTCTTTTCCCGTGTCTTTGTGCATTGACTTACTCACTGCCGGGATGCTTTTCTAGCTCTTTTGCTTGGCAAAGCTCCTATGTTGATTGGTTCTTTGGTGAGGCCTTGCTAGATTCTCTTTTCTCTCTTCTCCCTTTCTATTGTGGCGGTTCTGATGCTACAGTATAACTTACCTACCTGTCGTAATCCTTTCTTTTAATTTTTCATTGTGGTTCAAATCTTAACTATATAGCTGATGATGAGTTGTCATGTATGAATTTGTACCTGGACTGTGAGCCTTCAGAATTTAGAAACCATATTTTAGAGATACTCAGTAAATGCTGAAATGAGTGATCGCTATGATTTCCACAGTTCATCTAGTATAGATTTCTATAGGAAAAGGACAGTAAAGGGTGTTTTTTGTAGGACTGTGAAACCAAGTAATATTTGTTCACTTCCTTGCCATTAGCCTAAAAAGTTAAGAGATAAAACCTAAAATATTATTGATTTTTTTCGGTCGCAGTTATGGATCCAGGAATAGAAACAAATTTCATGCATTTTTCTACCCATATGATAAAGTTTATTAGAAACTATAAATCTTAAGACTTGAGGTATTAGACAGCAAAGAGATATGGTTAGGATCCAACTGCCTTTCCCTTATTATTTATTCTTTGTAGAAAAAAGCCACTAACCCCTGCCTTAAATTCCTGAATCTAGGTTTAGATTGCTTAAGAAATGGAATGACATTTAATTTCAAAATTGCTTCTCCCTCTAAAAGTTGCAGACATATTAAAGGAAATTGTATTAATGCCTGTTTTTTTTTAAAAGTTAGATAACAGAAAACTTGCTCAGAGTAATTTGATTTAACAAAAGGGTTTAGTAGTCTTCCTTGAAAGACGATCCTGAAATCAATCTCTTTAACTTCATTAGACCCTCTAAGGAAATAAACACATTTCTCTATTTAAAATGAGGCTGGCCCAGTTACCTCTCCTGTGCTAGGAAATCCATGCTGAAATATCATTACTTTGCACTAACTCAAATTTTAAACTCTTCTTTGAAAAAAATATAGACACCGGTCAATAATAGCACCAAACAGACATTGTTTTTCCTACTCTCCTTAGTGACTTAGATGGCCCTTCTCAGCTTTTCTTAGTTTTATTATACTTCCCGTCTTCCATTAATTAATTAACCAATCAATCATCTCATTCATTCACATGATCAGCTGTTAGTGATGCCTAGTACGAACTAGATACTCTGTACTCTGGAGATACCAAGATGACAAGTCCAGATTAAAATTTATTTCAACTCTCTATTTTTAAAAATTAGATTTTGACTCCCTGTGGTTAATTGGCTTAATTTAATGAGTGTCCACTTAGGATCTAGTGCTCAGTTCTGTTCAAGATCATTAAGTTCTTCATGTGGTTAATGTTACATATTTCATTAGTAATAATGAAATTCAAGCAAACTCCTCTTTCCTGGGAAATATGTATCTCTTTAGTTCCCATGCCATTACTAATTGTCTAAATACTATATCGTTGTAGGCCTTTAAAAAAATACACACCAATATCCTTTTTAGAAAGGGTATTGTAAATTCACCAAGACTGTGTGTTAGATAAATGTTATGATTCATTTTTAGAGGAATGGAGTGATTTGTTGGCAGAGTTGGGAGCAGTAATGTGACTGTAAATCTTAAGTTGTGCTAAGATATAAAGCAGTGACATACAAAAACTAATCGCATGTGTCTCAATCATCATTTTATAGAGGCCGAGAGATCTGCTTTATGGAAACTTGAGTTTCTGTGTAACAGAATTTAAAACTATTACTGATCAACCCACTCAGTAGAACAACCCAATGAAAGGTAACTTGAGGTCCTCTGATAAGAAACTGTCCAGGTACTAAGTGATATGATTACTTACCAATTGAAATGAGAAAAGTCAAGCTCTCCCTTTAGTTTTCATCTGTTTTGGGCCTGGGGAAGGTAGTTCTTAGAATTGGGCCCTGAGCCCATCTAACTAAGACTTGAGGGGCTCTGGTAACTTTCAGAGCATACTTTCTAGGGAGGGAGATAATGGAAGCCCCTCTTTCCTGTCTTCTGTGATCTCCAGTTGAGAGCCCAGGTCTTACACAGCAATAGATTCTGATACAAAAAACAGATTGCTTTGGTCCTAGCCTATAAATCAAGAGGCAACGCCTTTTTCTATTCTCTTAAGAGAGTCCTGCCTTCAGTAGAGGGCAGAGGCGTGTATGCCATTAATCACTCAAGACTTGTTTACCACGTTAATCTAGAGGGCACTTGCCCATGGCAGGCAGTAAAGTTACCTTGGTTGTTTAAGAATAACCTGAGTGGTTTACTCAGACTCAGACTATTTGCAAATGTTTGGACATTATTCAAGGGCTGTCCTAGACTGACCAATTAGCTTTATTTTTCACAGCTTTTCTCAGATTCACCTTTACACCATCCAATCACGTTGAGAGGAGCAGGGGTTCCCCGAAATTGCAACATTACTGACTTTCCAGCCATGTGACATAGCTTTTCAGACACCGAGTTAAATTTCAACCCAGACATCGCTCTTCAATTCAGGTCACCCACAGGCCAGACAAAACCAAGGTCATGTGTTGAACCAACAGTATAAGGAGTTGTGTTGGTAGCAGTAACTAGAATGTTATTCACTGTGTGAAATGCTATACCAGGGTTAATCATAAGTTGCAGCTGGGGTGTCCTTGTACTTAGGAGCCCTTGATCAGGACACAGCCAGGGCCACTGTTTGAAAGGGGCCTTTCATGGGGTCTTCCTTTTGGGTGCTCCTTTCCTTTCCTTGTGAAAAGAAGCAGCCCTGCAAATAGTTATTGAATATGATCTACTGGCTTCTCTGAAAACAGATTTTTCTCTTCCAGATTTAAAGGATCAAACTGTAATCTTTATGTTTCAGCTCATGACAGCAGCAACACTAAACCAGTGCTCTCTAGACCACTCCTTTCAGTTGGCCCCAAACTCGTTTAATTCTTAAATGTCAGCCAGACATTGGCTCTCTGGAAACAGATCTTGTGATCCAGAATTCAAATTGTCTGTTTCTAACCATATGTTTCCACTGATGTTAATGTAAACAGAACAGATCTCTCCAGGTATCTCTCTTCACTGCTCTCAACCTGATGGACGGGACCTTAAATCAATCTCTCTCTCTCTCTCTCTCTCTCTCCAGAACAGATCTCTCCAGGTATCTCTCTTCACTGCTCTCAACCTGATGGATGGGACCTTAAATCAATCTCTCTCTCTCTCTCTCTCTCAATTTTATATCCTACCTTACTTTATGAGAATTCATTTGTGAGTTACCCTTGGGGGGGGGTCATATTCAGGAATCTTAAAAGGATCACAAAAGGTTTATTTTGTAATAAACCACTTAAATGAATGGATTTTTAAATCTAAGAATTCAGTTTGTGTCTTCTAATTGGTTGGTTTTCAGCTTTGTCCCAGATTGCATCTGTAACACTGATGCTGGTGCCGCTGCTTTTCCTTGAGGCACTCAAGATATTTCCGAACTTTAAAATCACGTTGACTTTTACTGATAGCGTTTTTGTGGATTTCACTCATGTGGACTTTTACTCTTCCTTTGATAATCCCTAATGAACCCTCTCCTCAGACACTCAGTTTTCATGTGGTTTCCCTGAATAGAGTGTATGCCTACACACCTTTATGGCTTGGATTATGCTGTTATTTTAGGCTGATACTGTTTTCTCATCTCCTTCTACAATGCTTATCCTTCAAGACAAGGCTCAAATATGTCTTCCATCATTACATTCTGCCCCCTGCTCTCCAGTTGGACTTAAATGCTGCTCTTTGCATCACTGTGACCTGCTACTGTAGCACTTGGCTCACTCGGCCTTGTGTTTTAATTAATTTTGCACACATTTCCTCCTCTATGAGAGACAAACTTATTGAGGATGAGGACCATATCTTCAAGCCCCATCCAAATGATTGGCTTGACACAAAGTTGCATGCATCTCTTATTTTCTTATAAATATATTAGAGGCGCAGTGCACGAAATTTGTGCACTCGGGGAGGGGGCGTGTCTCCCCGCCTGGCCTGTGCCCTCTTACAGTGTGGAAGCTCCGTGATTGATTGCTCCAAAGATGTAGGCCCCGCCCACCCATCTGGGGCCTCTCGATGGATTGCCCCAAAGAGGTAGGCCGGAGCCAGGGGCCCTGCCTCCGTGCTGCACAGGGCCACGGGACCCCCAGGCCTGGCTGCGCAGAGCGGTCATTGGGCCTCGCCTCTGCGCACGCAACGTCAAGTTCCTGCCCACCTGTGTGCGCGCCCGCTGTGATGGATTGTGGGATTGTGATGGCCTGAGGGCATCACAGCGTGAGGGTGTGACGACCACCTAGGCTATTATTAGTATCCTTGGAGTACAAAGGTGAAGATGTAGACCCTGCTTTCAAGGAGTTTGGCTTTTTTTGGCATTTGGTGTGTCTGAAGATAAGATATCTGAAAGGCACAATAGGCTAATAAGTATATTAGAAAGGGTGTTAGAGGAAACAATGATATTTAGATTTCTCCAAACTGCTGCGAGGAAGGGCTATGAGACTGTCAGTAAAACACTGGTCAAATTCAATTTTCTCTTAAAATTTGTTTCTTTTTTCCCCCTTTCAAAATGAATAAATAACTCAAGTTTTTAGGGACAGATATGTGACATATTAATTTGTGTTTTTCTAAGATACCTAAAAATCAAGATGGCTAGTTGGGCATCATAAAAGGTGATAACTGCCTTCAGTCCCCATTTTGACCACCTCAGGTTGAGGCAATGCGTATCTCTGACCTAGCATGTTTGTTTAGACCCCTTCAAGCTTCTTAATCTGGCTTCCTCTCTGCCGTATCCACCTTTTCAATGCCTTTTCGGGGGAGATGGCACGTTAGCTCTAAGAGATGATAGGGATGATACTCATTGCACCAGCAATAGTCTGTCTCCTGTGATCACATTCAGTGGGCAGTTGACGACCAGGGACTCCAGGGGAAACAGCAGGGGACATTAACCAAACGAACAAGCCTCCAGGGCTGCCTGTGACCAAAGGAACAGTTACTGGATTTGTTTAAAGAATTAAGCTTATGAGTTACACTTTCCCCGTTTGCAGCACAGATAAAAATCTTCGCTTCAGGAATATTTCAACATCACGGCTGCAAGGATAACTTATAATGGAAAATGTTTTTCATTCTGAAAAGAGGCCGTTGCTATCTGGTAAATGGAAGACCCGGATGTCTAGAGATAAAGCTTGCATGCAAGACCAGCACAGCTCAGTGAAGGGAGCAGTCTGGTATAACAGCCTCTAAATCAGGAGCTCTCCATTGGGATCTCACTGGTAGCTCAGTCAAGAAATATTAAGTGTCTGCTGGGTTCGGGACTGCTGAGCATCATGGGGAGTAGAGTGAAAGAAGACGACGTGGTGTCTGCCCCTGAGGGGGTGGAAATTCAATAGACAGCTCATATGTACCAGGGTCAACAAAGAATGGTGTTAGACAGGGTGTCATCAAGTGCCACATGGCTGACTACAGACCAGAAGGCAAGGAATGAATTACTGCGGGCTCCGGTGCTCCGTGGCTTTAGATTTCTTGGATATTCTCCATGACTCGTTTACTTTCTTTTGAACTGAGGATTATACCTGCCCTCGATCTCTATACCAAGTACATGGGAATCCTCTGGGCAATGTTTAGAGGGTGCATTTAGAACCTTGAGTCTCTTGCAAACCTGTAAACATAAGTGAGAATGAGAGATGACGGTGTGGTAGAAGAGGACTCTTGAAGATTTATTAGTCCTCTCTGCAGGAAAAGGAGTAAGAGTGCTTTTATAGTATGGTTATACTGAAAGATATTTTTCTTTTCGTTTTATAAAATGTGGGAGGAAAAGAAAAATCTCTCCCAAGTTCATGTACTCTTTCTTGACTAAGAAATACAGGACATTTTATTTTCCCGTAGGCTGATTACTATTTCATTTTTAATTTATTCTCTGCATTAACTCATTCGGTGGGTAATTACTGAGCATGTGCTATGTGTCAGGTCCTGTGGAGGGCCTGGGGTATAAAGTTGAAGAAGACATGGGCGCGCACTCTAAAAGGTTCCTGAGGAGACTGAGAAACCACGCGAAAACAAAAACTACGTGTTTACTGTTTTAAACAGGTAGGGTAGATTCCCCCCCACCCCCACCCCCCACAGTTAAATTTAAAGAGAACCATAATTTTAGCTAGATTTACTGTGCCATCTTCATTAACTTGTGTGTTCAGTCACCCGTTCATTCATTTTTCAAGTTAATGGACGCTAGAAACTTGAGTCATCCTTGACTTCTCCCTTTTCTCCGCCCTGGAAATACAATCACAGGTCCTTCTGAATGTCTCTCCAGGACCGGTTGAATCTGTCCACTTGGCAATATACTTACCATCTTGACTACTTCATTCTTGACTTCTTCATGTACCTCCTAACTGGTCTCCCTGCTTGATTCCCCCTAGCGGCTTTCAAACTTTTTTGAATGCGTTCCCCAGTACATATACATATGTGTAATAATTGGGTATCTATAAGTAAATCTAAAACAAAATATTGATAAAGTAATACCTTTACTCTGTGTGATGCAGTTTGATATTAAAAAAAAATTCTCCTTTTTCATTCTGGGCTTGATCAACTAAATTCATTTTAATACCTTTACTCTGTGTGATGCAGTTTGATATTTAAAAAAAATTCTACTCCTTTTTCATTCTGGGCTTGATCAACTAAATTCATTTCATGACCCACGAATGGATTAAAACATGCTGTTTCAGCACAGCAGCCAGGGTGATGGTTTTCTATCGTTTCCCTGCTTAAAATATACATGTATTTGTTTGGCTTCCGTTTGCACTTAGGATTAAACCCAGAAATAATAGTGTGGTGTACAAGGTCCTGCATGGCCCCACCTCTGCTTCTCCTTTACTCTTTCCCACCTCCCAACACCTTTATACATGTTCTTTCTTCTCTGTGAAAGGTCTTCCTTCCCTCGATCTTCACCTGGCCACCTCCTGTGCTCTTCCATGACTCAGTGTGAAGATCATTCCCTTAAGAACATTAGATTTCCCTTTTACTTCCTCATTCTTCTCTTTATTTTTTGTTCATTGTATTTATTGTGATATTATGTGTTTATTTGTATGGCTTTTTGTTTAATATTGGTGGTTCCCAGCTGGACTGTAAGTTCCATGATAGCCAAGGCTGTTTGGCTTATTGCTGTATCCATAGCATCTGGCACAGTCAGCGAATAGTTTTGAGCATCTACTCCCTGTCAAACTCTGTGCTTGGCTCTAGGAGTACAAAGGTGAATAAGATGTAGACCCTGCTCTCAAGGAGTTTGGCTTTTTTTTGGCATTTGGTGTGTCTGAAGATAAGATATCTGAAAGGCACAATAGGCTAATAAGTATATTAGAAAGGGTGTTAGACTGTTGGAATTCCTACAAATAATGCTTTCTTCAGTTTAAGACCCTACCTGGAGGAAGGTCTTCCTTATTTACTCATAATACAAACCCAAGGAACTGAAGTGGAATGATTGAAAGACTGTACACTGATATGTAGGATTTAAGCAAACGATAAGTGCCTTTTTAAAAAAAAATTTAAAAAATTGATTTTAGAGGGGGAGAGGGAAAAAGAAAGAGAAAAATAGAGGTGAGAAAGATACATTGATGTGAGAGAGACACATTGATGGATTGCCTCTGCATGCACCGGGAACCCTCAACCTTGTAGTACATGGGAGGCCGTTCCAACCAACTGAACCACACCCGCCAGGGCTGGTGCGTTTTATTTTTAATGTTACCTCTGTCTCATCCTGTAGTTTGCAGACCTAGAATCTTTAAGTCTGAAAGAATCTAAGGAGGCATGCAGCCCAGTCTCCCACTTGATGCTAGAATATTCAGTTATAACATCCCTGACATTAGGTGGTCATTAGACTCGACTCCTCCTAATACCGGCGAAGTAAATGTTACCCAAGACAGCCTACTCCATTTTGTAACAGTTTGAATTGTTAGAACGTTATTTTGTTACATAATTTCTGCCCATTTGTCTGCCCTTTGGAGTCAGGGAGATAAGTTTGCTCTCTCTTCCACAGAGCAGCTCTCTGGATCTTAACAGATAGCTAACCTGCCCAGGAAGTTCTTTCCCAGGGAACAATCTTCATTTCTCCAGTTATTCCTCATATGACATGATTTCCACCTTTTCCCTTCCTGGGACATTCTAGACATGCTCCAGTTTTCTTGGGTATTCCTTAAGGCTTGGCACCCGGAATGCAGCCACACTCCAGCCCTGTCTAGACCAGTGCGGAGCCCGGGACTGTGTTTTTCCATACTCTGAACACTATACTTCTGCTGACCTGGCCTTAAATTGTATTGGTTTTTCCAGCAGCCAAGTCACACTGTTGGCGAATGTAATGTCCACAGTCATCTAAAACCCCTGAGATCTCTTTCACACGAACTCTTGCTCAGCCTGGTCATTCTCATCCTGCACGTAGTCATGGAATAGTTTTCGCTCTTGTATCCAAGCAATAGATTTTTTCATTTATGCCCCTTCAGACTTATTAAACTTCAGACCAACCTCCTCTTCAGTCTTTTGTGGAGTCCACAGGCTTGGCCAAAGAAAAAAACTCCAACTCCAGTAAATCCCACAAACAGTTATTTGCTTTAAGTTCAGGAAATGAAAAGTTATGCTGGTTTTAAGTTTCTCAAGTTGCCTCCCTCCTCCATCCCTCCCCCTCCAGTGTTTTGGTCGGAGGCCCAGGGGAGGATGTCTGCAGCTAGACACCGAATTCAGGGAGGGCCCAGCTCGCATCCTCCACACACCATTTCTGGGTAAGAGCTGGGGTCTGTCCCGGGCTAAGCCGGGGGAGCATCCAGCTTCCTGAGAAAGCCTTGCTGCCTAGTGATAGGAAACATGCCCCTGGCTTTGTTGGCCAGGTTTGGCCCATTGTCTCCCAGAGAACACAGAAAGCAGCTCCCCCTTCCCTTCCCACAGCCTCTTTTGTCCCCACAACCCAGCTCTGGAAAGTATCTGAAGGCCACAGAAGTGGGAGTACCCTTTGATGTTTATATTGGCTGGCTCCTTTTCCTTTTTGCTCCTTTTTTTTTTAATAATCAGAGTAGTAGAAAATGTGGAGAATTAACCGCATGACAGCAGCGGAGGAATTCATTAGAGAAACCGAGATGAATTCTGCTCAGATTTCAGGCTCTCCGGCGGGAGTCACAAAGGAGTAATCGTCTTCGCGTTTTTAATCATTTCTTTTGTGGCACCTTCCTTGTCCATGAAAACAATCTCAGTGTCCGGCCTGAGAACACGGCCGTGGGATGGAGGGAGGCTTTGATTTGAGGATTACTGCAGCGATATTAACTACTTCCTCCTAACCCCCTTTGAGAGACGGAACTTGTCCATCCTGGAGAAGGCCGCTCTGTGTCATTGCTTTTCAGCGTTACCCGTTGCAGATTCGTTTTAAAATGGTAAATAATGTGCATAAGCTATAACTGCAGAAGATTCTCCAACAGCCTCCAAAATTCCGAGGAACCCAGTTTCGCCAGTGTGTTCTCTAACTTAATCCTCAGAAACCTTTCCTTTCATGAGTCTCAAAGGCAGCTTCACTGATGGCTTTGCCCAGGACTTAATTTATGCTTAAAAGTTCCCTGGGAGGAACTCGGTAAAGTAAAACAGTGATTTTCTCTGTAGCTGTGTAAGGGCAACTAACAGCTTTGCTAAGTAGCACAGCTTCACTGCTATTCTCATGCCTCCCGAATCTGTTTTCAACATGAAATCCCATAGGAAGTTCTCTATTGGAACTATTTAAGAGAAAAACCTTTTCTCAAGCATTTTCCCACACTTTAGGAGTCTCTATCTACACTAATAAAAGAGAAACATGGTAATTAGCGTACGACCGCTACCCTTCCCATTGGCTAATCAGCATATCCTTATGCAAATTAACTGTCAGCCAAGATGGCGGCTGGCAGCCACGCAGCCAAGCAAGCAGGGAGGCTTGCTTGCTCCAGTGACTGCAGACTCCAACGTTCCCCGCCTG
>NW_005369967.1:2239018-2261477 GCF_000412655.1 Myotis brandtii
GAGGGGTCCCAGACTGCGAGAGGGCACTGGCCGGGCTGAGGGACCCCCCCTTCCCCCCCGAGTGCACAAATTTTTGTGCACCGGGCCTCTAGTTAATATATAATGTATTGATCTTATAAATGTCAATCATTCGTACCTATTTACGGAAGCAGGCTCTGTGAAGCCCTGCTCAGTTAGACATTGTAGCACAGTCCTAATAAACACATCTACAGAGAGCAAGGAAAAGGACAGTTCTTGAATCTTGGTGATATTTTTGGAAAGACGATTTGTTAGCCTGAGGTACTCATGCATATAATGAATTTTAAGCCATCTGGTTTTAACTGTGAGCTGGCCTGGTCAGCTTGTGCTTTCATCAGACATTTAGGCCTAACAAGGACCGGTCTAGTAACACAAAACAATTCCCAGGCAACTCTTTTCTCGGGCTCATCTTAGTACACAGACCGTAGAACCTACTCACAGACTCAGCATCAGACCATTGGTGAGCTAGTCACCTTTTCATATCATGTTTCTCCTACCGGCCAAGTGGAGACTCAGGTACTTGTCACCTGCTTGTCAATGAGAGAAAATATATGTCTTTTTTTGTGTCCGTGCTAAGCAGGAAGGAGTGCCAGCTGTGGCCTGTGGAGGAGGGAGACTTTTTGAGGCCTGGAAGAATACATAGGATGTCAGTCATTCAATTATCAAAATGATCAATGATTTAAAATAATACACAACAAGATCCTTTTTGAGGACTTCTGGTACAAACACATTTAAGATATGCTGCCTGCTTCTGATTTGGATTGGCATAGAGGAGGCCTGCAGGCAACATGTGAAAGGGAATAAGAGCATATGAGTGAAAAAACTCATAGTGTGTTTGTATACAGTACGTAGTAGAAGATGTGATCCAATTTAAGTTTTAAAAATCCAGCCATTAATCCTAAGGAAATCATTGAGTTGAGTACAAATATGTATGTAAAATATTTTTATTTATGCTATTTATTCAAATGAAAAATTGGGAAACAAAACCCCACAGAGAACTGATTAAATAAGTTAGATTACAAGGGTATAATAATAGCTCTGTAGCTATTAAAAATCATGTGGTATAGACATATTTATTGAAATGGGGAAATATTCGTGGTATAGAGTGGAGTGAAAAATCTAGTTTATAAAACAGAATGTACAGTATGATCACAATTTTATAAAATAGATTTATTATGAGGAAAATGTCGGGGAGGACACACAACAAGCTATTAGTGGTTATGCTCCTGTTCTGAGAGTGAGTTATTTTGATTTTCTTCTTTGTGCTCTTTGATATTTTCATCTGTTTTCTACAACGAAAATGCACTATTTTGCAACTGATTTTTTTAAGTTAGGCTAAGAAGTTAGGCACTTATTTGTTGTTTGATTTATTCATTTATGTTGAACAATATAAAGTCTATTGTGGAAAATTTGAGTAGATGAGTGACAGAATAGAAATCATATTGTTGGGGACAAATGTGTTACATAAATGTAAGATGTTTTGGAGAGAGCCTAGTGCCGGAGTGATGAATCTGTGGATGGAAGCAGTGCTATATTATAAAACGATAAACATATGAAATAGGATGATGGTGGTGGGGATTCAAAAGATGGGACAGATGTGAAGCATTGTGGAGGTTATTTGCAATGTATGGTGCAATAGCTTTGAGGGGTGAGAGTCTTGAGAACAAGTTCAATGTTTTCAAGCTTGCTTGGCAGAATAAAGTCAATGGGAGATAGAGGCGTCTTGCTTGGAAGCTTGTTGGGGTCCAGCCCCAGCAGGTCCAGGGGTTCCCAAAGGTGTGGATGGAGTCGGCGAAGAAGGAATGACACGGAGGCAGCATTCAGTTGATCATCATAGCTAGGTTCTCTTTTTATTCTCCTGTTACATCTGTATTTAGCCAGTTGATTTTAATCCTATCCATTCTATTCCAAAGGTTAGGGCGTTTGTTATCTCCATCTCAAGTCACTACTCTATTGTTCTGTTAAGCTACAAGGAAGTAACTGAAGGAGATTATCCTAAGTAAAGATTATGTAGCTTAAGCGTGATTGTTCGTAGTTAAAGTGATTAACTACCTGCCTGGCACTTAGTTAAGGGGTTTTACTGATTCCCTTCCTTAGTCCTGTTAATCCCTAACTCCAGGGAAAAATCCCCACCTGGGGAAGCAACCTTTCTCGGAGAGGTGACCTTGGTTAAAACACATAGCGCTAAGAAGGAGAGTAAACATATTAAGAAAAGTATGCCATATACCCCAGGTCCCTTGAAACATATGCTGTGCAGATGTTACTTCCCTGCAGTGACTGTGTCAAGCAGCAAGGATGGACCGACTTCCAGCAGAAGCTGGGATAAACAGTTTCAATCTAGGTTCACTTGTGTGGTTGGGTTTTTTTACTTTTAATTTGGAAGTACAGAAGGATTACAAGAATAAAAATAGCACTCCAGTTCCTTTACCCAGATTCATCTATTGCAAATATTTTACCACACTTGCTTTATAATTTATTCTACTTACCTACCTACCTACCATCTATCAATCATCTATCTACATGTGATATACATATACATAATATATTTCTGATCTATTTGAGGATAAATTACATTCATCTTTGTTCTTCACTCCCAAATACATCAGTGTGTTTTTCCAAAAAAGGAGATATTCTCTTATATAATCGTTGCAGAGTTCTCAACTTCAGTAAATTTGATTAATCTATCATTTGCATTCCAGTTTTGTCAATTGACCTAGTTACCCAATAGTGTCCTTTATAGCATTTTTTCCCTTTAGCACAGGATTCAATCTAGGTTAGGTATTGCAAGTAGTTGTCATGTCTCTTTAGTCTCCTTTAATCAGAAACATATCCATAGGCTTTCTTTAACTTTTATGACTGACATTTTTGAAGAATATGGATCTCCCCTCCCCCATTCCTTTTAAAACTTGGTTGTGTCCTCATGATTCGATTCAGGTTATGACTTGAAGCCAGGTGATGTTTTGTTCTTCTCAAGTTATCATATTCATAGGCACACAATGTCCATCTACCTCTCATTGGTGATGGAAATTTTGACCACTGGGTCAGGTATTATCTAATTTTTTCTCTACATAGTTACTACTTTTCCTTTGCAAGCACCAAGCAGTCAGTGGAAAGCAAATATTTTGCTCCTCCTCATCCACCCAGATGATTCTTGCATAGTCCAAGCTTTAAAAATAGCTGCAAAATCATGATTTTCCAACTCTGACATTCCCTCCACATTTGCCAGTTATCACTAGACATTTTCCTTTAAACAAGAGAGAGCTCTCTCTTCTCCTCATCTCTCCATCCATCCATTCATTGATCTGTTCATCGATTCATTCCTTACCAGTCTGGACTCATGGATTCCTATTCTTTTCAGTGGTTAACACTGCACTGAATTATTTTGGTGCTCAAATTGTCCCAGATTTAGCCCGTGTGTTCTTGTATTATATCCCCACCATTTTATTTATTTATTTATTTATTTATTTATTTATTTATTTATTATTTTATTTATTTATTTATAGAACTTCCTTACTTCTTAGCATAATAGGTTATCCTAAGCTCATCTTGTACCTATCCTTTCTCAGCTCTCAAATCACCAATTTCTCCAAGAATCCTAAGGTTGTTTTTTTTTTAGTGGAAATGGTATTAGAGATCAACTTTTGGGGAGTAAGTGTACTTGTTACTGTTGAGATGTCTTTGCTTCTTGGCCCTTCCAATAGACAGAGCTGGGAAGCGCGCACACACACACACACACACACACACACACACACACACTCACACTCATATTTTAGAAATCATGAATTCATTCTGATACCTCAAATTTCAGTCCATTCCACTGGGGTTTTTTCCTCGCTTGATTCAGTTTTGTATAGCTTCCAACTTTGAAATAATGATGAGGCAAAATGGTAAAGTTGTCTCCCATGCAGTGGAGGAGAAAGAAAACTGAAACTCACATGAGAGGGTCAATTTTAGTGGTTATGGTTAGGATGTTATTCATACTGAGTTAGGGGTAAACACAGCCAGAGTTTGCCAAGTCCAAAGATGAGACTGTAAAAGAAAGATATTGAAAGAGAAAGGCGCAGAGCGTGGCCACTGAATTTTGAGATCCATGAAGAAGTGGCGGTAGGAGGAGAAAGAGACAAGTAAGAATATCCCAGAGAGGAAGATGTAGAAAATGAAGCATGTGTAGAGACATGGTTGAGATTGGGAAGATTTTCAGCAAATACTGCAAGTGGTCAGAGGAAATTGAAGACTGACACTGGACCTCTGGATTTGATATTTGGTTACCACAGATTTTTAAAACTGGATTTAAGAGCTCATTTTGAGTTTACAACTTTAAAGTAGCAATGGCAGCTCACACTAATTAATATTTGATTAATGTTTGGGGGACATTTACATTTAGTTTTTAGCTGTGTTCACCAAATACTATTTTGTTTCTAATTACATGCTAGGCAACTTACGCTCTGTGTATGAAGTGCCAAATATAAGAGGCATTGTAGACAGGCTATTTTTAGGGAACTCATGTTTTTCTTTAAAAGCTCGGTTAACATTTGGAATTGATATACAGTATAATATTTAAAAGAAAAACAACATATTTCCTCATCCCCCAAGAGATTTCTTTAAATAGCATGTACTCTTACCTACAGTGGGAAAAGTCTCAAATGTTGTAAATTGGGTCGAATCTAACCCAGATTACCTGACCAGGAGAGTCCCCAAGAAAAACAAGAGTGGTGAAGGTCATAGCAATGGTAATTAAGAAATTTGTGTCCTGCGTTTTGGGCCTTCCTCACGAAATGCAATGACCCGGCTTGTGGCTACTGGCATCATTTCGACTGTGGAGACATGCTGCTTTTTAGAGAGAAGTCCAAACCAAACCTTTTCCCAATTTGAAAACCAAAATATTCTTCTCATTCCTTTCAGCCACAGAAAGGGCAGAGCTTTTGCTAATAGGATCCATGTCTTCGTGACCTGTCGATGCATCAACCTGCTTTCTCTGTAGCATGTAAGCAATAAAAGGTTTAATTTCAGTTGTTTTTCTTCACAGAGCCATGGAGTGTTAGAAGTTAGAAAGGATCTTCGAGGTCAACCACTTTAAGCCTCTCAGTTTCCAGATGAAAACACCAAGGCTCAGGGAGGTGAAATAATGCATCCATGGCCACTCAGCTGGAAAAGGGTGGAGCTTGAATTCGGGCCAACTGACCCTCCTAGGTCTGTGCCATACATTCTAGCATCTCCATTCAAACCCCTTCGGCATTATGCTTTATGCTCTAGATGTGTATCCAGTCTGTGTTGACAGACTGTGCTGTATTAGGTACTATGTGTAGGCGCAGTTTGGTAGCCAGCACCCCACAAGCAAACTCTAAGGGCAGTTTCAAGGTAAACATTTTTCTGAGTTGAATGGAATTTGAGGAGGCTTTTGATGGACTTGTCTTGAGGTGAAGCCTGAAGTGGTTGAGTGGTTGATGCTGTTCTCTAGACTGTAGCACTTGGTGGAAACCTTTCCTCTTTTACGATGGATGACTCAGTTCAGGGACTCTGATATATGAGGGGGGGTTTCTCATCCTTACATTGCAAGACTTAAGGATATTAGATTCCAAAGAGTATTTCTTTCTCCTTGATTCCAATAGAGAATAGTTCTACTCTCGTACATCAGTGTCTAACACTTTGGGACAAAGGGGAGCTTGTTCCCATTTCATCTGATTTCAGTGGGCAAATACTTACAGAAGCTGTGTGAACCAGGCACCATGTTAGGCACCATGACACTAATGATGGTGTCAGAAAACCACAGGGCAATGACCCAGCGCACAGTGACCACTGCTGACCAGCCCTGCTGTGGCCTTGGATGGGTGCTGTCTCTGGCTCCCAGGGCCTCCTATTCACCAGCTTCACTGGTGCTCCCTCAGGGAAATTGTCCCTCCCACCAAGTTTCCCTTCAAAAAGATGAGGTTTTCCAGAAGAACTTTAAAATTTTCTTTGTTGTCTTATTCACTTCATTTTTCTTTAGCATTTGGAAGATCCAAAGTGAGGACAAGGAGAAAGGAAAATATTTAGCTTGACTACATTGAAAAATGTAAAAGTCCCCTTTAAATCTACAAAATATTCTATACCCTCTGGGTTCTACTGCCCTTTGGATATATATGGGGTTATTTGAGAGGATATAACTCCTCTCAAGTTAGACGATGCTGTGTTTAGGCTTCAAAGACAGGAATTATACCGGGAACTTTTGGTGGTAATTCTTTTATTGTAACCTTGGTTTTCTTCCTCCTGCTAATCTTTTTAAATAGGTGTTGCAGGAAGCAGCTTGCCGGGCTGTAATGTACCTCCAAGGAATGCAGCACATGATCTCTTTTCTGATTTGGCCTGAATTTCATCGGGCTATACTAATTTGAGTGAAACACACTCTAGGAATATCTTCAAAATAGCTCTAGAATTAGAGAAGTTGAGGCCCGGTAACAATGGCACCAGAGTTCCCATATGCCACGCCCAAATATAAAGGTGATCAGTACTGGTGTTGCCATATTCAAATATAGCCGAGGCAAATTCGTAGGCTGCCCTGGACAACACTCATGCCCATGTGTGTTTTATTACAAAGATGTTAAGGATGATAGCACAGCCTTGTGTGTGTAGACATGAGTCATTGCAGAAACTGGCCTTGCTGGTCTGGATGACTAGGCCTCGGCTAATGAAGGGTAGTGGAGTGATCACGTGTGTGCCCTGGTTGCCATCAGTGAAGTCTGGGTGAGTGTGGTAGCAGCCCTAGCTGCTGTGGTATCATGGAGGGAGTGGGAGCTTGAATTTACAGCAGTTTATTTATCTGTAACAAGTACACAGAATCTCCACCTCCCAGAGTATGTGTGAGGGTTCAGTGGGAACATACTTGGGAAAGTGCCCCGTAATGTCCACAGCCTCTGCAAAAGCGAGGAGACGTGCTTGTGGTCATTATCACTGTGACCCGAATGCGCTATTCCCCAGGTATTCATGATAAGGTTGGCAAAAGGGAATAGGTGGGTCCCTTTACCAAACAGAGTTCTGTATGTGCCACAGAAACTCCCAGCTTGCGTCCTGAGTCACCCGGGGCAGCGAGAAGTGTGCTTCATTGAAAATGCTCATTTCATTTTCACATTCCATCCTTCCCCAGCACGCGGTTTCACTTCATTTCCAGTAGCTTTCACTTTCCAGTTCTCAAGCTTTGGGTTAGCATCAGTGATATTCCCACACTTAAATCTTTGCATCTTTCTTCCCTGGTCTTCTCTGTGGAGAGTCTGTTTATCTGACTAATGGTGCACTGTGGTCAGAATGAGAGCTTCGCTCAGGGTGCGTGTCCTAGGTAGGAATGTCAAAAATCAACAAGTGACTGAGCCCTTCCTCTCCCCTCCCCACCCAGTGCCTGGGGACTCTGATTTGTTTGTGCTTAGGGCTGTTCCATTTTTGGTTCCAGGACCCGATTCCCTGTGCTCAGGGCCTTTTCTTGTACTGTGGTTTGGAGCCCTTCTTAGTGTCTGGCTACCTGCTTCTTTCATAAGTGAGAGTATTGTAACAGGCAGGGAACCTTTCCATGACTGACCCTTGAAGACCCATGGTGGTCTGGCTCAGCCTCAGGAGTCATGGTCTAGAAAAGATGCATAACATATATCTTTCTGTGATCTTTCAGCGTCCTTCTCATAAACCCTAGACGATATTTAGCCTACAAGACAAGCTGAGCACGTAGGATTATGCTTCGTTTACTCTCTATGCTGGTGTGGGGCCTCTGAGTATCTAAGGGGAATAGGATGAGATGCGTCCTTTGGGACCCCAAGTGATAGAACTAAGGCCATGGGTGGAAGCTACACAGAGGCAAATTTTGACTTAATGATATGAAGACTGTCCAATAGAGTTATCCAGAGATGAAATGAACTGCTTCAGAGCCTGCGTTTCTATTACTGGAGGAGTGTAAGAGTAAACTAGACAACCAGTGAAATATATTGTGGAGGCGACTTATATATTATTGAGCTAGGTCGCTTCTGTTTTATTTTGTGAGCTGTATTGGAATTCTAACTATGAAAGTAACACATACATTTTATAACAGATAAAAAAACATGGGCTAAGAATAAGTCAATAATCATTTTTCTTTTGCTTCTCTCTGTGCATATTACCCTCCCTATGCCTCACTTTCCCACTGAAACCAATGTTTGGAGGAGATAAAATAATGTTAACAGAAAACAGAGAAGAGAACACCTTAAATTCTATTTTTGTACTACTTTCACCAACTGAACATGGTAGATATGTCTTTAAGAGGTAAAAAAGAAAAATAAGAATGATAGTAGGAGAGCTCCTAGCTGTCTAGCATAGGCTAAGATGTGGGGGTTACTCAAGGGAAATAATACATATGCCAGAGGATGGATCAGAGCAGAGGTGGCCAAGGTCACCTAAAGGGAGTGATTGTCTCCAGGCCACAGACTGGCCTAAACATAAGTAAAGCACAAATGTGTCAGAAAGGGAACTGGTCATCATCAGAAGCACCCAAAGATGAACACTGGCTCTGCCCCCCGCCCCCATACCTGCAGAAAGGAATGGGGATGTTGCCAGCCTTCAAGGTTCAGCTCCATTAGCAAGAACTCTCTTTGTGGGAAATTCAAGTTAACATCAAGTCCTATAGTAAATGCCTCTTATTTTTATACCTTGTGACTATAATTTGCTTTTTTAGGTAGAACTGTCTGAAGGGGAAGATGCTTTGGCCACTCTGTTGAGAGTATCTGGTCTGTAGAATAGATACATCACTAACTGTAAATTGTCATCTGGGCTTGCTGCCCCAGTTCATTGTGAATGTTGTAGGGCGAGGCACCATGTCTAAGTCTAGTCAGTTCTGGGATCCTGGCAGTGTCAAGTTTCTGGGCCTGTGAGGATGGGTGCTGGACCCTCGTTGTACAGTTCATGTAGCCCTAAGGTGCCATTGAGCACCACAGGGAGATACTATAGCACTTGGAATGAAGTTTGGGCCCTAGAATCTGGATGACCTGGGTTTGAATGCGAGATCAGCCATTTACAAGCTATATGACATAAGCCTGTTTCCTTCTCTATAAAAAGGAGAGAGATAGCTCTAACCAGTTTGGCTCAGTGGATGGAGCCTCGGCCTGAGGACTGAAGGGTCCCAGGTTTGATTCTGGTCAAGGGCATGTACCTTGGTTGCGGGTACATCACCAGTAGGGGGTGGGCAGGAGGCAGCTAATCGATGTCATCGATGTTTCTAACTCTCTATCCCTCTCCCTTCCTCTCTATAAAAAAATCAATAAAATATATTATTTTTTAAAAAGGAGAGAGATGATCATAACAGCAACCTCAAAGGGTTATTTGGAGAATTAAATTAGATAATCCATGTAGAATGCTTGGCTCAGAGCTTTACATAGAGCTGCTATCATCACCACCCCCACCACCCACTTGAAACATCACCTCATTGTTTCACTTATTTATGTGGCCTGATTGGGGATCAAACCCTCAACCTGGTGTATCGGGACAATGAGCTAGGCAACTGAGCTACCCAGCCATGGCTATGATGAATATTAAAAGCCAATATGACCTCTAAGAACAAAGCATTCCTATTTCTAACATCCTTTCATACTTTCACAGTTCATCTGATTGGTTATGGGAATGCCATGAAGTGGATTTTTATTTCCGGGAGAAATATGGCAGAGACTTTTTATGATATTCTTGTTGTCTAGTTGGGGTTAATTAAGTAGATTCACATCTGGTTGACCAAGTGGTTTTGAGCTGATTGGTGTCCACCATGAAGGAGGTTGTCATGGTAAGCCTCAGGAATCTGTTTGCTGAATGCTATTCTGTCTAATTTTCTCATTTAAAAATGTTAATGAAAGCACAAAGGATGTGCTTTATAACACGGTTGGCTCAGAGTTGGCAGAAATGGCTAACACATCCTGTAAAAGAGAGACAGGATTTGAAAAAAGATCTGTGTAGGTTGACGGGAAAGATTTTAAAATAATAACCACAGGTAACATTTATTGGGCACTTACTATGTGCCAGGCAGAATGCTAAACGTGTTACGTAGATTCCCTCATTTAACCCTCACAGTGACCCTCTGAGGCTATATTGATAATATTCCATGTGATAGGTAGATGGAGAGGCACAGGAATGTTCAATTATTTACTCAAGTCCCACAGCCAAGGAGAGGCACCGTGGGGCAGGAAGCAGTTATCCAACACCAAGCCTGCGCTCTTAACCACAATAATGTACTAGAGCCGGTAAGCCAAAATTTTACAGAGGTCAGTGTAAAGTCCTACACTTAAGTTGACAAATGCAAGTGACAGATAAAAGTTTTAAGGATGTTCATTGATGAGAAACTCAAAGGGAGTCAACACTGTCATGTACTTGCTTAAAAAAAAAAAGAGGAACAACGACTTTGGTCCTCTGAATGAGAGAGAAGGAAACGAAATTCATATCTGCACAAAAATCCTTCCTGGGATCTTTGGAGAGGGCTGCAAAAAAGGCTGTGACGTTACTGTAGCAGGAGGCCCCTGGTGGAAGCCTTAGGTCAGGGGACGTGTGGACCCGTGGTACTTGTCAACCCTAATTCCAGGGGGCGGCCAAGCCGGTGGGAGACGTGTCCTGAAATGTCCAGGGTCTGTGTGGAAAAGACTCTTTCGGCACTGGGGGCTTCGGGGTCTAGATGAGTTTTAGAGCCCCCCTCCTTAAGATTCTCTGACATCAGTTAAGACATGCATTTAACAATAACAACTCGGAGTTAAGCAAGTCAGTGTTTTAAGAGCTGTGCTTGTTTGAGCCATGAGAGATGGTCAGTGATCTGAGTAATGCTGCTCATGTTCTGGAGGTGGCTTTGCTCCAGCTGTTTGTTCACCAGTGTTTTGAGTTAAAGGGAATGACAGTCTACAAATTTATGTACATGGCACGTCACCGAACAGAAAAGGCCAACTTCTGGTCTCCTGTCCACATGTAACAAATATAGCTGTGTCTTCCCCCCAGGACTCAATTTGTAAGCCTCTGTTGCATTGTGCTGTGTAACAAGTTCCCGGTTTTGTGGGCAGCTGGGAAACTATCTTTCCCTTCATTTCAACTTTGTTGTTGTTGTTTTGCATTTACACTATGAATTCAATGAACCCTTAGGGGTTCCAATTATATTATGGAAAAAAGAACTTGGAGTTCTGAGAACCTGAAGAACATTTTGTTTTCCTCGGCTAGATGTTCAGGACTTTTAGGATTTGGTTATCATTTTCCAAAAATTTTGAGAAGATTAATCATCCCTGTCATTTCAAATGGCAGAGATAGTATATTCAGTTCGCTCCTGAGTTATAATCGTTATAACCCTATTCTTATATGGTCTTTTTACATTTTACAAAATGCTATTTTACACATGACAGTCATCACAAATAATCTTATTTGGAAGACAGAACAAAGGAGACAAGACAGGTATTTTGCCCCATTTCAGAAACTGAGAACATGAAACTCAGAGAGTGCTGGTGGTAACAATTATAGTAGATGTTTTCTGAACACCAACTCATTGCCAACTTCCTGCAATAGTTCATTTAATCTTTATAATAATAGGTTTGCGAATTAGGTATTATTATCTCCACTGTGATATGGGGAAGCTATGGCTCAGACAGTAACTTGTCCAAGGTCACACAGTAGTAAATAGAAGAACTGAAATCAAACCTGGGACTTTTTGATTCTGAAATCCACGCTCTCAGTCAATAGATTATGACCACCAGAGAGGTTGTGAACCTGCCCAGGGCCATCTGACTGCCCAGCGGCCTAGGCAGGGTCAGAATCTATGCCTTTAGACTGTTTCGTGTGTTTTCTACTATATATTGCAGCTGCCTCACTGGTTTTCATTAACAGTTGGTTCTTTTTAGTACATAAAGAGGAAACAAATGAAAGCTGAGCCAGATTTTACTTTTATAACATAGAGAACCCACTCTGAACTGAAGAGAATTCCAGGCACTTACAGCATTTTTAAATGCCTGATGTTCTCTTCAGATTCTGTTTGTTCTTCACCACTACCACCATTGCCTTCAGTTAATGCAGGCGGTTCTTGTCTGATAGAGATTCGCCTGCGGTCTTATGTCAGGTACACCTATTTTACTATGTTTGACATTTGTAGAAGCAGTAAGTTTCCAAATCAATTTTTAGGAAATAAGTTCTGATATTAACTGTAGCAGAAAAATAAATAGAAGAGGCAGTGAGGTTCAGCAGAAAGCTCAGGCCAAACTTTAGTATCAATCCAAGCAGAGTTAAAAATCCCAGCTCAGGCCCAGCTGGCATGGCTCGGTGGTTGAATGTCAACCTATGAACCAGGAGGTCACAGTTGGATTCCCGAACAGGGTACATGCCCAAGTTGCCGGCTTTATCCTCAGTGTGGGGTGTGCAGGAGACAGCCAACAGGGTACATGCCCAAGTTGCGGGCTTTATCCTCAGTGTGGGGTGTGCAGGAGACAGCCAATCGATGATTCTCTCTCATTGATGTTTCTCTTCTCTCTCTCTCTCTCCCTCCCTCCCTCTCTGTCATTCTCTCCCTTCCTTCTTCTCTGAAATAAGTACAAATATATATTTTTAAAAATCCCAGCTCAGCCTCTTCCAAAAGGAGGCCTTAAATAAATTACTGAATTTCACTAAGAATCTTTATGCACCTTAACGTGGGGATAACACTTGACTCATGGGTTTGTTATAAAGAACGAATGAAAAAGGTAATTAAATGTTTATTGGGCTTGTAGCATATGGTAGGTGCTGGTGTTACATTTAACCTCAATCACCACGACAGCCCTTGGAGTAGGTATTAGGAATTATCCCACTTCTAACAGATAAGGGAACTGAATCTCAAGGAGATTTTATAACTTTCCTAAGGTGAACTCTACTTTAGTGTCTTGTAAAAGTTGAAGAGGGCATCAAATCAAACATACCTATTTCAGTTTCCTCAAAGCCATGAACTATCCCTACGTCTCCCCAAAAGTTTCATGAACAAGGCTGTCAAAGTTTTCTTAAAGAATCTCATCTAAGTTCTAGTATCCTGGCTACCAGCATTTCTTCACCTTTTTATTTGTTGTCACAAAATTAAATCTAGAATTACATGGCAATATTTTAAATGGATATGATATTCCTCTGTTGCATGGATTTATATATTACCTCCTTCATCGTTGGGGATCAAGAGAAGTATATATACTTGGATAGGATCCCATTTCTTGTATTTCCTCTTCTCTATCAACAGAGGTCAAGGGGATCTCAGACAGTCATCCCTCTCTGAGAGCACACTCTCATCTCAGCTGTGTCACCAGTCTCCCCCTCCAATCACGCAGATCTAGTCTCATTATGCTTGGAGCATGATTCACATGCCATCATAAGAGGCCCAACATGTAGAAAACCCTTTATCTCCCAAACTCTAATTCCTCTCTTCTTCCCCTTATTCCCTTCTCCCCAAGTCCTGTGTCCCCTAGAAGTCAGAATCCGGCACCGTCAGAATCACCTGTGTCCCCAGTCTCCGCATGGAACATCCCTTTCACCTTCTGACTCTGACAGAAATGTGTCTGTCTCCTGAGCACTCTGCCCTCTTAAGTGGTGACAGTTTCATTTTCCATACTCTCCTACCTCTAGGCCAGCGGTTCTCAACCTGTGGGTCGAGACCCCTTTGGCGGTCGAACGACCCTTTCACAGGGGTCGCCTAAGACCATCCTGCATATCAGATATTTACATTACGATTCATAACAGTAGCAACATTACAGTTATGAAGTAGCAACGAAAATAATTTTATGGTTGGGTCACAACATGAGGAACTGTATTTAAAGGGTCAGTAGGTTGAGAACCACTGCCTAGGCCTTTTCCTCGTTGCTGCCCCAGTCTTCATCCCTTCTTCCTGAAACCCCCCGGCTTTGAATCTCAGGTTATCACCAATGTAGAGATCAGAGAGCTGAATCCTGTGGAGTGTAAAGGAAAATCTTTTATGGTTGATTAATATAGATGTGGTGTCTCTTTTACCAAGGTTGCTCCTTTGTAGAAGGCCCCTGATCAAGAACATAGCTGCTGTTTCAGTCACTTAGTCAGGGTTGTGTGATGGGTATGCAGGCAGGGGAAGTGGGTTTGGTTTCCATCAGGCGGACTGGGAGGTGGGACCTTACCCCACGAAGAGTGCAAGGGCTGCTGTAGTCACAGGTGGACACATGTCTAAAGCATGCTACTAGCTTCTGTGCTAAACATTGAAAATATACAATTCCGCCCTGGCTGGATGGCTTAGTTGGTTGGAGTGTCATCCTGTACACCAAAAGGTGGCAGTTCGATCCCTAGTCAGGGCACATATCCAGGTTTCCGGTTTGATTCTCTGTCGGGGCACATGCGGAAGGCAATCGATGGATGTTCCTCTCTCACATCAATGTTTTGCTCTCTCTCTCCCTCTTTCTAAAATTAGTAAAAAAATAAATAAAAGAAAATATACAATCCCAGGCCTAGAGAGATATTCACAAGGTATTTTATTTAGTGAGACTATGTGGCTGTGAGCCAAATTCAATTTGACATAACCTCATTTTCATGGTCTTTGTGGAGGAACAGGACCTGAAAGAATGTGGTGTAGAGAGTTGGGACTCATGTAGAAGAATATTTTTCTAAAACAGAGGAAATCATGGAAGCATCAGGGTCTGGAGTATAAAGTGCTTGTCTACCCAGTTTTGAAAGGACAGCTCTGCATAAACAAGCAAGGCCTTCTAGTTTAAGGTGAGTCTCAAACAAGTAAGAGAGCCTTGTTGGATTTCTCCACACTTTGTCATTCCCAGAGGTCAGAGTGGCTCCTTATCTGTACGCAGCAGGTCTTAGATTATATACCTACTGGGGGTATAACTTTAATGTCATTCAGTTAAGCCAACTCCACACTATTTACAAGACGTGTCATACAACACCAAAAACAAGAAATTAGACTATGTGGAAACTATGCTGCTAAAATTAAGCAGCATAAGGAAAATTAATATAAGCCTATAAGTCACAGCTTGACTTCAGTTTCAGGAGCTGACCCAGAGGCAATGGAGCCAACAACAGTTTTAAGACCTGTTCTGTTCTGACTTGTGAAGGTTATTTGATGTCTCCCTACCCCCTTCTCACTTCTGGATCCCAGAACTTGATGCGGTAGTGCTAGGGCCTGACCAGTTCTTTAATAAAAAGAAGATTGTTTGGGGATCCCTACATTCTCCTTTTTTATGACTCATTGTCTTGCTTGATTTTTTTTTTTTTACTTATAATGTTTAATTGAGCTAAAATCCACATACCATTTTCTGACTTGTGAAGGTTATTTGATGTCTCCCCAGCCCCCTCTCACTTCCAAGGTAGTACTATGGGTTAGGAAAGAGATTGGAATCCAGCCTGATTCATTTCTGCCCTAACGTTGGTTCTGGTTTTAGTAAGGTGAGATGTCTACTTCTTGTTAAGTATCGCTGGAAGTTGGTAGTACATTTTCTAACAGTTTATGCGCTGCTAGTAGAATTTGTGATACTCTTAGGGTGAGCACTGGAGAGATACGTGCTTATCGGAACGCACGCAATTTGTCCGTGAAGACGGAATTTTGCTATTGCCTGCTCATGAGTGCTAATGATGTGGCATTAACATCGACGTTATAGCTACTTAATCAAGGGACAGACGTTTCAAATGTACAATTATGACATCCGTATATTGGTCTTTCTTTAGATATGAAAAACACATTGTTAAGAATTATGAAAAATTGCCCTAATCATATAAAAAAAAGTTCATGTTGAAGAAGTAGGCAGCGCACATGGTTTACAACATAATCCAAAAGCTTGGATTTGTGGAATTTTCAGTACGAAGAGATGATGTGTTAGATGGTGGTGTGTGTATATGTTGTCAAGGCACAGTATTCCAGTCTGGCACTACTGCGCGTGGTAGGTTGTGCAGTTGATGGAGAGTGGCCCGGAGCAGGCACGGCCCAGCCAAGCACCAAGTCTGCTGGGCGCTGGAAACATTCCCACAGGCTGACACGCTGGTGGCTGTCAGGGTGACAGCAGAGGCACTTTCAGAATTCGGGAAACTACAAAATTCTACAAAGATTAAGAAAGAGAAAGGAACTTCTAAGTAGGTAGAACTCCCAGCATGTGAGTGTGGCTGTCAAGGCACCGGATCCTTGTATATCAAAGCTCCTAAGTTCATTTGGAACAGAGCTTGATAATTTATTTTTCTTCTTCCAAGAGGATGCTTTATGAAGGAATGCAGTCAGAAATGGTAGTTATTCTGAAGAAATGTACTTTAACATAAACCTGTTTGGACTTCATTATATCTTCCCCTCTATCCCACTCAGTTACCTTAAAATAAAAAGGGTACCCCCTAGAGAGCCCTGAGGACAGATTCCCAATGTGGCTTTGGAACCGTTTTCAAAAAATCCTGAAGCCTCTGCCTTTGTAAAGAGATCTGCAGAGGCGGGGCAGCCACAGCCTTCGTTAGTGGCGTTGCTGTAAGTCTGTTCCCTCTGCGTCTGTCTCGAGTCCCTTCTGTGATCCTTGAGCCTCTTTCTGCTCTATCTTCAGAGGAGATGGGAAGCAGCTGGTTACTATTCTCGGCTTAAGAACCCCTGTGTACTTGAAGAAACTGTTATTAACTCTCCCCCTTGGACTTTGGACTTTTAGATAGACTCTTTCCCGTCTCTGAAGTCTTCCATATAAGTCTTTATTTTCCAAGTCTCATCAGCCTCCCGGCTGTCCCGTAAACCATCTGGATCCCAGAACTTGATGCGGTAGTGCTAGGGCCTGACCAGTTCTTTAATAAAAAGAAAATTGTTTGGGGATCCCTACATTCTCCTTTTTTTATGACTCTCATTGTCTTGCTTGATTTTTTTTTTAACTTATAATGTTTAATTGAGCTAAAATCCACATACCATAAAGTTCATCCATTTAAAGTCACAATTCATTGCTTTTTCAGTATATTCACTGGATTGTACAGCCATCACTATTCCCTAAGTCTAGAACATTTTTATCACCCCTAGAAAGAAACCCCGGTGCCGGTTAGCAGCCACTCCCCTCTGACTTGCCAAAACCACTCCTCTGTTTTCCGTGTGTATAGATTTGGAAGAGTCGCACTTTTCATATACATGGAATTATTTCTTTTTACAGCTGAACTTTATTCCTTTTATTCCTTTTTATGGCTGAATAATATTCCGTTGTGTGAACACATCATAATTTGCTTATTCTTGCTTGATTGTTCAACTCAGAGTTACATGAATACCAAATAATGTATTCTGTTCCTCCCCCAGGATGCTCTATCCAATTTGAGTTTTTGAATATTATTTAGCTTTTTAATTCTTTATTCTTCAATTTAATAAGATCCCTTTGAATCCCTAATTTTACTGCCCGACACGGTATTATTTACAAACTGAAGAAAAGACCCAGGGCCAACCTGCAGACTGCACAGAAATTACTTGTTCTATTTTTCAGATAGACATGTTCATTATGTGATGGTAATGGATACAATAGCCCCCTTTCATTCATCCAGTTTCACTCCTCAAAAGTTTGGACATTCACTAAATGGTCTTAGAGAGGAGACCATTCTCAAAGTGTGCCAACTAGTTTCCCGAGGTGGTCCTGGGAGTGGGTGGGGGTGGGTGAGGGGGTTTGATGGCAGATCCTCAGTTATTACAAAATGTCCCTCTTGTTGATCATTTGTTTCCTCTTCAGGAAGAGTAGATACAGCATGAGGACATTTTTAAGAGCATTTGCTCTGTGAACATGAGACAAATGTGGGTGTCTTGGCTATGCCGTTTGCCAGGTTTGGTTCCCTGTTGATCTATGAAATGGAGTAGTAGTGCCAACCTTGTAGGGTTGTCGTGATGTTGAAATGGAGTAACTTCTCCAGAGCACTTAGAAACAATGCCTGGCACGTGTATGTGATCAGCAAATAATTGTGATTATTCACATGCAGAGTCTAGAGAACTTTAACAAGAGCTAAATGGTATAGTGGCCCCTGATCTCAAGGGGTATAGAGTTCTAATGGCAGAGACAAATTTGACAATTGAAAATTCTCAATTTAAGAACAAAACAAACTTAGAAAAGTATACTGAGAAGGTATAGAAGGCTTAAAATAATATTTTCTTATGTCACTTTAGTAAATTTGGGGGGCTAGTGTAGGAGAAGTACCACTGATATCAAGAAAGAAATTGCTGTCTTGCCCTGGCTGGTATGGCTACGTGGTTAGAGCACCAGCCAGAGGACTGAAGGGTGGTGGGTTCAATTCCTGATCAAGGGCACTTACCTGGGTTGCAGGTTTGATCCCTGGTCCCGGTTGGGGCTCAGGCAGAAGGCAACCAATGGATGTGTCTCCCTCAGATGGATGTCTCTCTCCCTCTCTCTTCCCACCCTTCCTCCCTCCCACTCTCTCTAAAAAATCAATAGAAAAAAATATCCTCGGGTGCGGATTAACAAAAAAGCAAAAAGAAATGTTGTCTTACTCAAATACTCATAAGAATAGTAATCTCCTTAAGGGCTGGAACTCCATTTTCTTTTAAATATGTGTTTATTAATGTAAGAGAAAGAAAGGCACAGGGAGGGAGAGATAGAAACATCAATGATGAGAGAGAATTACTGGGGATTGAGGCTGAAACCCAGGCATGTGCCCTGACCAGGAATTGAACCATGACCTCCTCCTAGTTTATGGGTCTAGGCTCAGCCACTGAGCCACACTAGCCAGGCATGGAACTTATTTTCTTTATCGCTCTATTCCTGAAGGTGTTTACTGAATTTATGTCTATTACAGCATTCTAGATACCATCCTGGGTTCTCTTCTCACTGCACATTCTCCCTTGGCGATCTCTCATTTATGTCTAGGGAGTCCACCCAGACCCAGACCCAGACCCAGACCCAGACCCAGACCCGTCTGTGGTCTCTACCTCTAGCCCAGACTTCTCTCCTAAGCTCCAAGACCATGTATCCAAATGTTTGCTGGAAATTTCCTCTAGATGTGGTATAGCTACCTGCAACTCAGAATGCCCAAGTCTCAACTGTCAGTCTTTCTTTCCAAAATGACCATCTCACATTTTTCCTGTTCTGGTTAGTGGGAAATCATTATCTACATAGTTTCCTAAGTCACAATTTGGGGGCATAGGACTCTCCCTCCCCCTCACCACCCACATCCACTTGAATATGTTTACATTCCTCTCTCCTTCTGGTTTAGGATCCCCTCCAAGACAGGGTCTCATTCTCATTACTTACTATTATCCCTGCCTAGGCCAAGGCCTACTCCAGGATATGCATGTTTTTAATAAATGTCTAATGAATAGGCACTTTTTTCTATAGCTTTTCATTTTTTTATTGGAAGGACATACACCCACAAACACATGTGTATGCCTGTGAGCACATACATGTAGTATTCACATAAGTCCTCCAGGTCCACCACCTCCTGTCAGTCCTCAGCTTATGGGTGGCATTCTTATATAGCGCAAGCCTACAGGCATCTGTAATTGTAAAGGGGCTGCGGACTGAGAATCTGCCATGATAAACTCAAAATTCCTTCTGGCTAGTTAAGCCACATACTCCATTCTGCCAAACCATTCTCAGACGTTTCTCAACCATTTTCCTTCTCCTCTGTTAAACAATTTTCAAAAATTAAAAAAAGGGGGGGGGGCGGGGAGGAAGAGAGAAAAGAAAATTGTACCCTAAGAAGTGATCTTGGCCATGATGAGAATATAGTTTGGATTCCCAGTGGGCCATTTTCCATTCTGTCATTAAGATGTATTTGGAGAACAACAATAAATAACCCCCGAGCCCGGCCATTGTTTCTTCATGGTTTACGTTTCCTGCTCCGCTGCTTAGCCCGCAGGGAGGGAGGCTTAACTGACAAACCCAATTTCTGTAGCTGTGCTGATCTCATCCATGATTCAAAGCCGCAGTGAACAATTACAAATCAACCTCAGCCACATTTTTTGTTGTTGTTCTTCTTGCTGAGAAACACACATGCACAGACAAAGGAGTCCCACGCTTGCCAAGTGGGACCAAACAGTCTTGGTGTGGAATGAAGAAAAATTGTGAAACCGTAGCGGGTGAAATTACTGAAACCATAAAAAGCAAATGACTTTGTTTCCCTGGATTGCCTGGCCTTTGAAGCCTCCTCCTTTCATGCCGTCTCTATCCTGCGCGAAGCCTGTTGCGTTAATTAGTTGTTTTCTTGTCCCGAGATTGCCCTGAAATGGCGTGACTCTGTTAACAGCACTTGGATGACTTCGCAAGAACAGCTTTTAGTTGGAAATTTATTGTAAAAATAGCATCTCTCCAAAACCCAATTTTGTTCTGTCCGGTCACTCCTTTGGCCGATGTCTCATTAGCTGCGTGTGTGAGTGGTGCCGTCCTGCCTTCCCTCGTTCACTGTTAGTTCTGCGTGGCCTATGTTTCTTCAGCTTGACTGTCAGCCGAAATCCTACTCATTCCTAATGTTCAACTTAAATGTCATCTCCTCTGGAAAGCCTTTCGGGTTTATATTATGCTTTGTTCCTGTCGTCCCACTCTCTGCGTACCTTGTGTGTGCTCAGCAGGCATCTGATAAATGTTCTTTAAGTTGATGTTCATAGATGGCTCAGGAAATTGCTACATTCATACCACCATGATCTTAGCTTTTTATGTAAACCACAAAAGACATTTTAAAAAGATACTTTCTTTTCAAGCCTCAATAGCATGTATAGAAAATATAGGAAAAAAGTATGTTTGTTAAAGAAAAATTTAGATGTGCTATTTGTGGAATTTAGGGAAAAAAACCTTTTTATAAAATATTGTAAATTTAGAGAAATTGTGTAAATAAACAGAAAACACTATAGGAATGATACATGTTAAATAAATTGTGCTTCAGCAGCTCACTCCTTCTTAGATACTACTGAATTATCTGTCTATATACTAACATAAAATTGTGCTTCAGCAGCTCACTCCTTAGATACTACTGAATTATCTGTCTATATACTAACATAAGAACAGTGATACACAAAACCCAAACCTACTTACATTTATATCCATACACAGTTTAGGATTCTTGTCCGGCTAGTTTACTTTCTTCATCTTACCTGGGTTCTTATTGAAATTCGCCTCCCTAGCTGCTTGGAGGAGAGTAGTTGGAAGTATGCTGAGAGTTGGGAGATTGCCAGTTCAAGTTTAAGTTTGCTGGGGAGGGGATGCAAATAATCTCCTTTTAGCCTAAATTAGGATGGCCTATAGTTTTACAAACCAAAGCCCAGTCTTGGAATGCTAATTTAGGGAACCGTCCTGTAGGAGCTGTGGCACAATCAGCCTGCTAGTAGACATTCAAGTCATGGTTGGAAATTGTGCCCAGTGCTGTGATTACTAAGTCATGGGGAGGGGTTGAGTTGAGAGGTGCCTGAGAGTTCAGCCACAAAGGTGATTAAAGGATTGGGAAAGAAGAATTATGAGGGAATTTAAAGAAACTGGGATTAGTCATCTTGGAAGGAAAGGAGGACAAAGGGCAGTTTAATAGCAGTTTTTGTGAGCTTAAAAACATTTAGAAGAACATAGTGACCTGTGTTTTCCGTCTCACCTGAGAATAACGAAAGAGGCTTAAATTGCAGGATGAAGGATTTGGGATAGATACAAGGAAATATCTACTAACAAGCAAAACTGGAGTAGACTATTGAGAAATAGGGTACAATTTTCATCTCTGAGGATTAAACTTTATATACTATTTTCTTTTGGTGTTTTATGATGAATCTTGCTCAAGACAATCATGCGTGTTGTTATTTTTAAAGACTTCTTCCTGGACAACAGGAGAGAAGCAAGTACCCCTAACAGGCCAGGAAGCAGTGTGTGGAGAAGAAAGGCAGTGGGCTGAGGCCGAGGGGACTGCCTGCTGTCTTAGGTGTACTGTAACTTTGGGTGAACTTGGACTTGTCTCATACTTCTCTGTGCTTTAGTTTGCTCATCTGTAAAATGAGGGAGCCAAGCTAAACAAGAATGGAGTTTATAAGATGGAAAGCAGTACACTCTGTAAACAAAGGCTTTTTTAAAAGCCTCTTCTGGGACATTGAGCAAGACTTGTTTACATATTATCTCACTTATAGATCATTTCATCTATAAGTGACATAATATGAGCCAACTGAGGGCCCGAGAGAATAAGAGACTTGCCAGTTTTATTCAGCTGGATTCAGAGCTGGATAGAACCCAAATCTCCTACCTCTTAGGCCAGCACTACTAATGAGTCAGGCCTCTGATAATCATGCTGTGATATACTATTTGAGCATCCTTTCTACTTTTTCTTAACCTTCACTTTCCTCTTCTTCCCTCCAGAAATGTTTACTGTGTCTTTTTTTTTCTTTTTTTCTAGGTGCTATTTTTTATTTTTTTTTTAATTTCTTTATTGATTAAGTTATTACATATGTGTCCTTATCCCCACATTACCCCCATCCCCCCACTCATGCCCTCACCCCCCTGTTGTCTGTGTCCATTGGTTAGGCCTATATGCTTGCATATAAGTCCTTTGGTTGATCTCTCCC
>NW_005369967.1:2262944-2264802 GCF_000412655.1 Myotis brandtii
ACTGAGTCTGCCCCCTGAGTGTGTCCCTTATGGATCTAAGGAGTTGTAATCTGGATGGTCCCACTCTGACCACAGGGTACACTGGCTCTTGGATCTAAGGAGGTGCTAATTTAGCCTCTGCCTGAGGCTATCCAGCAGGAGCTACGAAATCTGCAGATTCCCCTTCCTTTTTTTGGGTTTGGAGGTGCCCCGATGAGGCCCAGCTGTGAAGCAATGCAAGCTGCTGTGGGGCCTTGGGCCTTCTCTTGGAAGTTCTGGGTCTGTCTGGCCCAGCTGCAGTTTGTTAGGTAATTTTCAGATTGCAAAGGGCCAGGGCATTCACATGCAAAAGCCTCTGCCGCAGCTTGGGTGGGGCTGGGTCTCAGGGAATCAATAGGGCGGAGCAAGCAGCTATGGCTGATCCTCAGCCCTGCCCTAAGAGGCCCCGCGTCTCAGTGTCCCGGTAATCACTGCAAGCACCTCTGAGAGAAAGCCGCCCTCGAGTTCCGAGTTCTGCCTGCTGCCAGACGGTCCAGTTTCTCCCCCTATGAGTCTGGGTCCCCAGAGACTTCCTGGAACTGGAGTTCAGAGCAGTCGGGGGCTTGTGACTCCATCCCGATTCAAAAAGACAGCTGCGTCCTCAGTTGCCAGCCCTTGCCGCGTGCGCCTTCGTACCTCTGCACTTTACTTCCGCACCTCCTCTGAGTCTCAGTGTGCTTTTCTCTTTCTTTCTAGTTGTAGAATTTCCACTCAGCCAGCCTTCCTGTAGTTCTGGATGATGTCCATTTTGTCTTTTAGTTGTATTTTTGAAGTTGTTGTGGGAGGCAGCAATTTCCCATGTTTACCTATGCCACCATCTTGGTTTCTCTACTGTGTCTTATTAATATGGTAGGCACTGTGCTAGGTGCTGGTCATACAAAATAGAATTTTGATGGAATAAGCCTTCAAGGATATTTTAATTCAAAGAAAAAGTGTTGCAGGTAGTGAACAAGGCTTTTGGATTTTTCTAGGCATGTAAATACCTTTAATGATCCAGTGATAGCTCCTTGTCCCAAGATTGTGGTCAGAGGCAGAGTTACAAGAGGTAGAGATATAGGTCCTCCAAGGCTCTGGCTCTGTCTGAGAAGGCAGTGGGGCCCTCCTGCCTTTCTCCAGACAGTCCCTCCCAGATTTTCTTGCCATGCCCTCTGGTATGGACCACCGCATGTCTGAGACACAGGTAGAACTCGTCCAACTCCCAGGACCAGGTTCTGGAGCCTCAGGATCACACCCTTGGGGCTCAGGCTGGAGCCAATCATTCAGTCTAAAGACTCCCAGGATTTAAATCTCTACTCAACCACCCAACAACAGCTTCTTCCTCCTCCTCCGCCTCCTCCTCCTCTTCTTCTTTTTTTCCTCCTCCTCCTCCTCCTCCTCCTCCTTCAATATTTCATATAATACTGTTTTGGTGGTGATGAACTCCTTTAGCTTTTTCTTGTCTGTGAAGCTCTTTAGCTGACCTTCAATTCTAAATGATAGCTTTGCTGGGTAGAGTAATCTTGGTTGTAGGTCCTTGCTATTCATCGCTTTGAATATTTCTTGCCACTCCCTTCTGGCCTGCATAGTTTCTGTTGAGAAATCAGCTGGCAGTCATATGGGAATTCCCTTGTGGGTAACTAACTGCCTTTATCTTGCTGCTTTTATAAGTCTCTCTTTGTATTTTGCCCTTGGCATTTTAATTATGATGTATCTTGGTGTGGTCCTCTTTGGGTCCCTCTTGTTTGGGACTCTCTGTGCTTTCTGGACTTGTAAGTCTATTTCTTTCACCCGGTAGGAGAAGTTTTCTGTCATTATTTCTTCAAATAGGTTTTCAATATCTTGCTCTCTCTCTTCTTCTGGC
>NW_005369967.1:2265337-2347138 GCF_000412655.1 Myotis brandtii
GCAGTGGTTCTCAACCTTCCTCATGCCGCGACCCTTTAATACAGTTCCTCATGTTGTGGTGACACCCAACCATAAAGTTATTTTTGTTGCTACTTCATAACTGTAATTTTGCTACTGTTATGAATCGTAATGTAAATATCTGATATGCAGGATGTATTTTCATTGTTACAAATTGAACATAATTAAAGCATAGTGATTAATCACAAAAACAATATGTAATTATATATGTGTTTTCTGATGGTCAAGGCGACCCCTGTGAAAGGGTCGTTCGACCCCCAAAGGGGTCGCGACCCACAGGTTGAGAACCGCTGCTCTAGGTGCACCCCTTTGTGGGCTGGGTGCACAGTCTTGTTGCATTTGAGACTAGATTGCTATTGGTGTCACTGGGAGGAATTGACCTCTAGGCCAATTGGCTGTGAGGACCAGCTGTGACTACAGTGGGAGAGCTGCTGTGCAGGAGACACCCCTATGGAGCAGGACTGCTTCAGTGAGGCTTTGGTGCTGAGTCTGCCACTTGAGTGTGTCGCTTATGGGTATGTAGAGTTGTAATCTGGTATGGTCTGACACTGACCACGGGGTACACTGGCTCTTGGGTCTCCAGGGTGGAATATAGTCAGCCACTGCCTGGGGCCACCCAGCAGCAGTTACAGAGAGATCTGGAGATTTCTCCTCTTTGGGTTTGGAAGTGCCCAGATGAGGCCCAGCTGTAAAGCAAGGCAGGCTGGTGCTGGTGCCAGGTCTTGGGCCTTTTATTGATAGACTAGAGGCTTGATGCACGAAATTCATGCAGGGGCTCAGCCCTCACAGCTGCAGCAGGTTGCCTCAGCTCTCACAGCCCCGGCTTCATCTGGAAGGTCGTCCGGAAGGCCATCCGGTTTAATTAGCATATTATGCTTTTATTATTATAGATTTGAGGCTTCCTGACCCAGCTGCAGCTTGTTTGGGAGATTTTACCCTGAGCAAGAACAGGCCATTCATATGCAAAATCTGCTGCACACAGCTTGAGTGGGGCTGCAAATTGGATGGGGCAGGGTCTCAGGGAATCACAGAAATGGCTGCCAGTCAGCCCTGCAACCTGGGAGGTCCCAGCATATGATCCCTGTGAGCACCTCAGTCTGGGAGAAAGCCACCCCTGAGTTCCTGCCCTGATGCCAGACAATCCAGTTCCTCCTCATATGTGTCTGTGCCCTCCCAAAGCCTCGCCCTGGTGCTGGAGCTCAGAGGAAGCAAGACCTTGTAAGTTCAGTTTGTGTGACTGCCTTTTAAGAGGAGCAGCTGGTTCTCCAGCAGCCTTTTTGTCACTGAGCCTCAATCCACACTGGTTTTTACAGCCTGCAGTTACGGGGACTTCTTTTCCCAGCTCTTGGACCCTGGGCTGGGCGTCTGGTGTGGGGCTGGGACCCCTTGCTCCTCTGGGCGGCCTCTGCAGAGACGATCTCTTTCCCAATTAAAAAAGTGGCCCATGGTGCTGGACCTGCCCGTTCTGGGCCTCGGCACCTCCTACCAGTCTCAGTGTGCTTTCTTCTTTACTTCTCTAGTTGTAGGACCTCCATTTAGTCAGTTTTCCGGAGGTTCTGGATGATGGTTGTTCTGTATTTTAGTTGTTATTTTGATGTGGTTGTGGGAGGCAGAGAGTACAGGTGTTTGCTTACTCTTCCATCTTGCTCTCTTCCATGTATTTGTTTTCATTCCTATAGAATTGTTCTACAGGTCATATTATTATGCCATTAATTATTATTACTAGTGGTGATAATGATAGGTAATATGTTGAAGACTGAGGTAAATCACACACACACACACACACACACACACACACACACACATACACACACTGTGTCTATTTTTTACAGTAATCATCCAGGGTAAGTGGTTTCATCCCCATTTCAGAGATGAAAAAAGATGAGAGTAAGGGAGGGTTAATAACTTGTCCAAGGTCACAAACTATTAGTGGCAGAGGCAGAATTTAACCCAGGTTTCTCTAGCTCCAAAACCCATGTTAATTTTCACCGTAGCTCCCTTTTAACCATCTTAGGCAAGACTAGAGGTCTCATGTCTAGGCCAGGGCTGGAGGTCATAATGGTTTCTTGGCCTTAATAGGAATACTTTCTAGGCCTTAGTTTCCTAAATTAGTCAAAATGTTCTCTATTGCTAGCAAAACAATTCACACCCTGCGTAATTGATATTGAATCATTATTTTTAGGATTGTACATTATTTCATCTTTTGTCTCAATTCTCTTGCCTTTACCCTAGTGTGAAAATGTACTAAAACATTGAGAGATATAACTTTTAGAAACCAACTTTGATTTTTTTTAAAGGAATTTAGTTCTATTCATCATTTTGTGCATACCTATAACAGTTCCTGGGCTATCAGATGTGTTTCATAAATTTGTATTGAATAAATAAATGAATGAATGAATGAAAGAGAATTAATAGCTGTGTTTTAAAGCACTTGATATAGTGACACAAGCTCTGGACATAAGTCAGATAACCTGTGTGTGAGATTTATCCTGGCCACTGACCAGCTGTGTGACTTATATCACGTAACTACTTCTTTTTGGGGGAAGGTGAGAAGGATCAAGGTAATTACTTCTGGTTTGGCCCTCACATGCAGTTAGATCTTTGCAAAATGATGGAATTTAATCTAAGTGATTGCTAAGGTTCATTCTAGGTCTCAGCTTTTGTAGCTTTTTGTAGACTGTGTGGGAATCAAGTCTGATTTTCTCAGTGACCTACCTGAAACCCTAGAAACTAGCAGATTTGGGGAGAAAACTGAATGTGTTTGAAAAATTCTACAGAAGTTCTTCACTTATAAACATATAGGTTCCAAAAGTCTACTTGTTCCTAAGCCCCCAAAGCTACTATTTATGCAGTAGCTAATCTCTTTTGCTGATGGGCAAAGTGGACTGGCACATTTTGAGACATAGCTTTTTGTTTTTGAAAATTCATAAATTGAAAGCTCACTTGTAAATAAATGTCTATAGCCAGCTGAGAAGTAATTATTTTCTCTTATATTAACTTATATATATTTAAATCTTTTACATTGATTTACAGTTGTCCTACTGATCAAGCTAACATTTTTAATGGCCAGGAACTGGAGAACCTAGTCACCATTAGCCTAATTGTGTTCTTTGCCCACCTGTGGAATTCTTGCCAGTTAGGGTTTCTTATAAAACTTTTTCCTGTCCTTGCGGGGTGACTCATTTGGTTGGAGCATCATCCCATGCACCAAAAGGTTGCAGATTCGATTCCCAGTCAGGGCATACCTAGGTTGTGGGTTCGATCCCTGGTCAGGGCCCATACGCAAACTATCGAGGTTTCTCTGTCACATCAATGTTTCTCTCTCTCTCCCCCTTCCTCGCTCTCTAAAAATCAATGGAAACATATTCTCGGGTGAGGATTTAAAAAACAACAACAAAAAAAACCACCCTCTTTCCTAGAGGAGCCTTTGTGGATAAGATGAGCAACATATTGCGTTTTAGATTTGTATGTGATCAGAATCAAGATGATGAAACTTCTGGGCAATTTTCAGTGTAGGTAAGAGTCAGATGCCTCTGGCTTACTCTTCACTGTGACAGGAATTACCGCTTTCACAGTCTGATTTGTTGCAAGGTGAGAAAGAAATAACTTCATGGAGTAGATATCTGCAATGAAATCTGCGCACAGCCAGTTTCAGAGTAGAACAATCTCCAGGATGTTGGGAGTAACAGCCCCCAGTCTCCACTCCTCGGCTCAGCTACCTTCCTACAAGGCCCTTGGCATATGCTGGACAGTGCCCCCTCTTCAGTCGGTCAGTCACCCTGTGTCCAGACAGAGGCTGGCCCTGAAAACTGTAACCAACAGGGAAGTATCAGCTCCAGTGTGGGGCTTGCCATATCTTTTTGGTTACACAAGCCTCCCATCTGGGGCCAGGATCAGAGCTGTGTTGTGAATCAGTTGCATCTTTGTATCCCACCCTGCTCTATAGATTGCCACATCTCCAAATTAATGGCTTAGGATCTGACAGAATGTTTTGGACCAGTGTCTGGTACCAATACAGGCCAGGCTACGACATCCTCATATCATACTAAAATTTCAACTTGGACTTGGTTGAAGTATCTCATATTATTTCTAGCATGTCACTGCATTCTGCCCCTGCTCTTCAGAATCTGTTAAAAATGTTCAACTGTGTTTCCAGGGCTGAGAAGGTACAGAGAACAGGCTGGTAGCTAGTTGAGAGGTTATAAAGGCATCAAACTGTAGGATAGTCTTACACAGATGGCTTTTTGATTCAACATAATGTGGATTGTATTGGTTGAGACTTTTTGGTTACAAGCAAAAGAAACTAACTCTGGCTAACTTAAAGGAAAACAGCAAGTTTTAGTGGCTATGGAAATAGGTCATATAATTGAAGAAAAAGTAATAGCTCTAGGAAAAGGAAACAGAAACTAGTAGTTACATCATGGTTCCATTTCCGGGATGAACCCACTCCAGACATTTCCTGATCTTTATTGTTCAGCTGATTATTCAGATTTCCAGGAGAGGTTCTGATTGGCTGATTAGCTTGGGATATAAGCCTGCCCCTTGCCTGGGGAAGTCCCTGACCTGGATTGACAGTCCCACCAGCGCCAGCTATAATGAGGGTCAGGCTAGTTCCTCAAACCAAATCCGGGGAGGTTCAAAGACAACCAATGTCCACTACAAATCTGTTTCACAGGATTCTACAGGGTAGGAATTCATTAATTCTTAAAGCCAAAGAAATGGGCAGCTATGCAGGGATTTCTTTTTCTTAGGAGTTGCCATGAAGATACTTATTCAGTTTAGGAATGCATGGCTATACTTTTCATGTCCTTTTGTCTCCACTACACTTCTAGAATTTAAATCAGTAATTAGCAGAAGGCATCATTGGTTACTGAAGTTGCCTGTAGCAAAATGAATTTTGAGAATTCTTTGAATGTGATAAAAATCACCACCACCATCATGATCACACATGGAGGGCCAAAATAAGGGCCAGTCGTTAGGGGTAAACTATGGGAACATCCCAGTGAGTTGCTTTCTAACTTGTGAGTTGTGTAGATTGACAGGATTTGAGTCTTTGAGGGCTTTGATGAGAGTGACTGACTTCAAGTGAATCAGCAAGGCAGCTATTTCTGGTTCTGTAGGCGGAAGGATTTATAACAAGAAGCCATATTGTGGAGAGTCGATTACAATAACAAAGGGGACTTTAAAATGAGGATGACACATTGATTTGGAATGTTTTCTCATCTGTATTTACTTATTCCTAAATATTTTCCTTCATGCTTCTTTTTCAAGTGGATGCATAGCCAGCTGTGTGCCACCTTTTCCTCTCCTCTTTGCCTCTGTTCCTGATTTCTGTCTTTTCCTTAACCTCTCCTCTTTCCTCTCTCTAATCTTTTTTTCTCTCTAAAGCTTCTTTTCTCCAACCCTATTTCATCTCTCCCTTTCTTTTCCTTATTTGGTCTGACAGTCCGTAACTTCTGTTCCTTTTCCTGAAATTCCCTCCATTTTTCCTTCTCCTAGTCAGCATTCTAGTCTCTTTCTCCCAAGCTTCTTACCTCTTCACTGTTAATCCCCAATGTGTTTACTGACCTGTGGGCCGAAAGGCAAAATCCCCAGGCCCTTTCTTCATACCAGTGCAGTGAAAACAGCAGCCATCCTTGCTGCGCAAGTGCCCCAGGAGACATGAATCAATGGATTGGAACCCTGTCAGTGAAAGTTTACATAGATATGTTTCTAGGCGTCTTTGAGACATATGACAATGTTCAAGCAACTAGTTTGCTGAACGGAGAGGTTCTTGGATTTTTTTTTTTTCTTGGCAGGGAAGAGACTTTAGCAGAAAGCTTTACCTAAATTTATTTCTTTATTAAGTTAATGGATGAGTTCCTAAGAAACTATGTAAGGAAAATAGATGATATGAAAGAGAGAAACAGGGACAAGAGCCCAATAAACAATCAGGCATTAGGATATCCTCTGACAGGTTAGTGATAGTGGACATGAAGAATGCATCGTGATGCAGTGACAGAACAGAAAACAGAACCAGGAAAGAGAGGGCAATAAATGGCAGTAAAATCCAAGTGATTCATATGTTTAAGTAAAAGAAAAGAGGGCAGCGTGCATCTTGTGAAAGGGCAAGGAAATGGAAGTAGAGACATACCGATGGAGACAGATAGATCAGAAATTTGAGAAGCTCTCCTCACATCATAATGCATTGCATGTTAAATAACAAACAGGGAATGTGCAGTTACACTGCTCAGATGCAGTGTTGGAGGCGCTCCGTGGGGAATAAAGGCTAGATATTATTGGAGTAATGTCTTTAAAAAAATGCAGCCCGGCTTCTGTGGCTCAGTGGTTGAGTGTTGACCTATACACCAAGAGGTCTTGGGTCCGATTCCCGGTCAGGGCACATGCCCTGGTTGTGGACTCGATCTTGGTGGGGGGGTTTGCAAGAGGCAGCATATCAATGTTTCTCTCTCCTCATTAATGTTTCTCTCTCATCACTGATGTTTCTCTCTCTCGCTTCTCCCTCTCTCTAAAAGGCAATAAAAACATATTTTTAAAAATGCAGCCCTGGCCATTTTTTCTCAGTGGTTAGAACATTGGTCCTTGGACCTAAAGGTTGAGGGTTCGATCCCCAGTCAAGGGCATATACCTGGGTTGCAGGTTTCATCCCCGGCCCTGGTCGGGGCTCGTGTGGGAGGCAGACTATCAGTGTGTCTCTCTCATGTTGATGATGTTTTTTTTCTCTCTCTCTCTCTCCCTCCCTCCCTCTCTCTAAAAATCAATGGAAAAAAGTGTTCTTAGGTGAGGATTTTAAAAAAAAAAAAGCTTCAGAAATCAGGTCCCCAATTAAAGGAATGGAAGAATTCTGATAGATGAAATGATGAACAGTGGCAAGTGGCACCAATCTTAAGCAGGAAAAGCGACCTTAAATGGTACTGTTAGGTTCTATCAGTTGTCAGAAAAGACAAGTAAGGTGTTGCTATATAGTTGGGAGACCAACCTGGACTAAAAAAGAGCAGACCCCACCTACTGTTTGCCAAGTACTGTGCTAGTTGTACTGTACATACACTCATAATTTAAGTCTCATGCTACAATAAAAGTGAAGCCAAGGACTGAGAATGACATCCATCCGGAGGAAAAAGCAGAGGGAATTTTCTGAGCCAGTTCCAAAGTCATAAGCCTCAGGGGGAATAACTTTGGTTTTGTCAAGTCAGAGTGAACAGCCAGAGGCAGCAGACATAGGATATTGTCAGAGGTAAATCACCCGGTTTGGTCTGTTCTGTCTTTATTGCAAGGTCAGAGGACCATAGCACACCGGCCAAATGTGTTCAGCTATGGAAATCCCCGAACTTTCCAATGGCTGTGGTCCCGCAGGGCTGAAAGGTTTTACTCACACAGTGGCCCTCTGCCAGCTTTCAAATCTCTCCAAGTTGATTAATCATTTTCTTCTTTTGACTCATTCAGGCCTCTAGAAAATAACTGTAGGTGCTGGTTGGCTGTGCAGATCAAGGAGGTCAGCTAAGTTGACGAGGTTGGTTTATAGAAAATCCTAGAAGCTACTGCCCACTGTCCTCAGACTGGGGGGTGGGGGGGCGGGAGGGGGTGGTCTGTGGCCGAAGGCCACTGGCTTACTCATGTGTTGGAAGCAGGATATTTTCAGGTGCATTAAGAAACTTGGGTATACATATGTAATACCCTTTGTAATACTTATTATAATATTTTTTTAAAAGAATAAAAAAAAAAGAAACTTGGGTATGTGTAGGTGTTTTCATTTTTAATATAGCGTCAGGTATTATAGGCTGCTTACTTTGACAGTAGAATTCCATTGTGACAACTTATTTTTTATATTTATTTAGATGGGCTAGGGGTCAGATGATAACCCTTTAATATAATGACAACAACAAACATACATACAGGGCTTATTATTTGTCAGGTACTATACTAATTGTTTTCCCTAAGAGACCATATTCATAGGACTGAAAAGTCCATTCTGGCTGGCTAAGCCAAGGACATATATATTGTGATTACATTATTTTGTCTGGCTAATATTCCTCACCAAGAAGTTTATTTTAGAAGAAATGTTCGTTGTTAGATTCATGATTATTGTTTTACGTTATAATGGTCCACTTCTCTTGCTTTTATGTTTTAATCTCCTGGTCTATTCATTCAGCTCACAGATATTTATTACGCACCTTTGCGGTACTGGTGACTACACTGGAGATACAGTTGTGACTAAGACATCAACCCGGACCTGAGGTTATATGTTGTATTAGTGCTTTGCAATTAGTATGAGCAAAATAGTTGGGAAAGCACAGAAGAGGCAGCAAATACTTCTGCAAAAGAAATATTTGAGTTGAAACTTTAAGAATATCTAGAAATTCTGCAGATTGACAAAGGTGGGAGGAACATAATAGATAGAGGGAACAGCATCTACAAATGCAAAGAGATGTGAAGAGCATAGCATAGGGTGGCATAAGACATGTTAAAAAATTGGGGTTTTGGCAAAAAAAAATGAGCCTAAGAAGGTTACGTTGGGGTAAGATTGTGATGAGCCTTGTATAGCATTCTAAGGCACTATCCTGTAAGCACTGATATTTTTAAGAAAGAGTAACTGGATTTGACTATGTTTTCAGGAGAGACTTCTGATGATAGTGTGGTTAAAGGAATGGGTGGGTGAAAAGAGACTGGTCAGAAAGCTGTTGCATAGGCCAGAGTGGTAGTCCCAGGGGCAAAGGTGCGGGGATAGATTAGATATGCATCTGAGAAATCAAATGGGCAAACTACAGTGACTGGTTGGATACAGGAGTTGATGCTTGAATGATGTCCAGGTTAGGGGCTCAGGTCAGCCTTGGGGAATGATGAGGGCACTTTGTGACATGCTGAGTTGAAATTAAGGTGCTAATGAGACAAGATATTCAGGTGGAGAAGTCCAGTAGGCGATCATAGTATGGGTCAAGAAAGAGGTCAGTTGAGAAGCACTTGAAGTATTTGAAGCGGGTTAGATCAATTCAGCAGAGAGAAAGGGGGCCAAGGACAATAGAGAGTGTATTTTGTTTAGATTGTGGATCAGGAATCTACTCGTGCTGTGGAGAAAGATTTTTAGGAATCACTAACTGGGTATTTCGCAACCATGTTTGTTGTTTCTGTGGCAGAACATATTTTAGATTCTGTTATATTCCTATATGTGACTAATACATTTTTAAAATGAGGGTGGGAGCTTCAGTCAAAGGCTAGCAGGACACTGACCCTTTCTAGGCCATTATCTGTGCGTGCTGCTCTGGGGAGTCGAGTCTATCTTGGAGACACAGAAGTATAAGTTCCCACTCTGCTTTCCCGGGCTGGCCTGGACTCTAAATGACTGCTGGCTCTGTAGAGATTTGCAGATGTCCACACAGAAGGAGTGTCATCTGTGTGCAGTCCTTAATGAACTGTAACAATCTGTTCCTTATGTCTCTGAGAAAGCACACAAATCGATTCTCCAGTACTTGCTTATTTCCAAGGACACCTGTATGACCCTTCATCAAGTCAGCTGACCCCTCCCCCTTTATTCACCTGCTATTTCAATTATGTGAGCAGTGATATATTTGCCTCCAAACTCCCTGTCCTGGGAAATTTCTTGAGAAGAGAATTATTGGAAAAAATATTGCTTGCTTCTGAGCCAGCTCAGGGATTTACATCTCTTCCGGCCCACGGAGCACCTGGATTCTAGTGTCTGTCCCCTCCTGACTCTGGAAGAATTAGCTGCATCTTGAATTGATGCTCACAAGCACAATGGGAGAATATGAGTCTGTTTCCTCCTGCTGTTCAATGGAGCAATGAAAAATGAACCAGATAGTCCAGAGCCAGCTTAAGTATCACAAGATGGGCCAGCAGTGTCCTAGAGCTCAGGAGCCTGGTTTCAATGCCAATCACTTCATGGCCTTGTGCAGGCTGCTGGAGCCCCCTCCCTCACAAATGCCACACTTTCTGCCTGCGACTTACACTCTTGTTTCACACTGCCTCTGCCTTCTAGTGCCTTACCTAAGAGGTCTCTGATAAGTTTGTCAACTGGTTGGATTTTCCAAGTTGTGGGGGTTACTTAATATATAAAAGCCTCTCAGGTCCTTAAATGCAATCAACTTTCCTAATGGCCAAGAAAAGGTGGTCCAAGGTCACAAGTTGGCAATCATGGGATCCTCAATCATGTCTTTAAGAAAATTTGAATTCAGTGTCAGTATTAAAAAACTGAGAGACAGCCTGGCTGGTGTGGCTCAGTGGTTGAGCATTGACCAATGAACCAGGAGGTCACAGTTCAATTCCTGGTCAGGGCACATGCCTGGATTGTGGACTCAATCCCCAGTGGGGGCACATGCAAGAGGCAGCCAGTCGATGATGCTCTCTCATCATTGATGTCTGTCTGTCTGTCTGTCTGTCTGTCTCTCTCTCTCTCTCTCTCCCTCTCCCTCTCCCTTCCTCTCTGAAATCAATAAAAATGTATTTTTAAACAGCACAACAACAACAAAAACTGAGAGACATAAAAATCCAGGTTTCTGAATTCTTGAAAAGTGGAAGATCTGTCAACACTGGGCTGCGTTCTTGCAGGTTGATGACTGCTTGCACCTGCATAGCTGCTGCCTCCTTTAGAGTAGGCATGCTCCTCCCACTGCCCAGGTCCCCACTGTTCCCTATTTTCATTCCATTTGACTCACCTCACTCATCTATGCTTCATCCTTGCTTCGGTAGGCCCTTCTTTATAGGCTCTACTAGCAGAATTATATAGAACACTTACAAATTAGCATGGTGTTTCAAAAACACTTCTGGCAGTTTTATTGAAATGTAAAAATTCAGTAGTTTTTGGTATATTCAGTGCTGTGCAACTATTGCCATTATTAAATTTTAGAACATTTTCACCCCAAAAAGAAATCCTGTACTCATTAGCAGTCACTTCCTCCTCCTTCCCCTCACACCGACCCCAGCCCTAGGCGACCACTCATCTACTTCCTGTCTCTATGGATTTGGGCTGTTTCTACTTTTTAGATATCTAATTAAATCATGCTGCTGTGAACATTTGTGCACAAGTTTTTGCAAGGACATGTTTTCACTTCTCTTGGGAATACACCTAGGAGTGGAAATGCTGGGTCTTGTGTTAATTCTGTGCTTTAACATTCTGAAGAACTGCCAAATTGTTTTCCAAAATGAGTGCACCATTTAACTCCCCCACCTTCAAGGTATGAGTTTCTCCACGTCCTCACCAGCACTTTTTACTGTCAGTCATGCCGCCATCCTAGTTGTTGGGAAGTGGTTATTTCATTATGATTTTGATAGAAACAAAACAAAACATTTTTTACAAAATAGAATTCATGAGTTTTTACAAGGAAATGTATCTGATAGATTATGCCAACCCCGTACTCATCGCTGGAACTCTCAGCTTGGTCTCAACTCTTACAGCCAGGCCATGTCATGCCATGCAGCATATTCCTGGGTGGTGGAGCCCTCATGGGTGGGATTAGTGCCTTAAAATGGAGGCCCTTAGTCCTCAGCTCAGAAAAGGGTTCTCACCAGAACCCCACCACACTAGCATCCTGACCTTGGACCTCCGAGCCTCCAGAGCTGTGAGAAATTTCTGTTGCTGACAAGCCACCCAGCCTATGGTCCCTGGTTACAGCAGCGTACACAGACTAAGACTGACCTTCCAGGGGACGGAGCAGTTGTCCTGCTCTAGACTCAGGTTCTGCGTCTCCTCAAGAAGTTGTACTTCTCCCCACTGAGCCCAGGGACTCCACTCTAGTGTCTGCCTTGGATATGTTTTCTTCAACTTAGAACTCTCTTCTTTGTTCACTGCCCCTCTTCTTTCACTCTTTCTTGCCTGCACCCATCAGCTTCCAGTGGAGTCAGATATAATTATCAGAGGTTCCACCGATCTCATTTCCAATAGTGTCTTCCATTGTCCCTCAAATATACTTTACTGACAAGGGTTTTCGTTGAGAGAATTTGGCCGCCCTAAGTGTAATTCAGCATCTAAATTTAAAAAATGAAAGCTCTTCATTGGATATGAAAAAGCTGCGTTAGCCACATTGTTCTGGCCCACAACGGCTCCTTATTTTTGCGTAGTCTACCCATTGGGCCACCGTCTGACCTCAAGGACATCCACCAAGGCATCTGGAGCCGAGAGACCTTTCACTGAGTGTGACGCGGACACTGTCCAGGGATCCCAGCCCCTCTCTATCAGCAGCAGCGGTTTTTACAGAGCACCCTAATTACCCCGGGTGTCACATCTGCAATAATAAAGACGGCCTCAGATCCTCCCTTTCCTTCATCTCAGAACAGACCTCGTGGTGTAGATTAGAGCCACGGCTAATGCCTGTTGCTCTGTAATGAGGGGATGACTTAAAACAGCACCTCTCCCCCAGGATCTGGAAGCCTTTAACAGCCTCAACTCCGCACTTCCATACACAGCAGGGAAGGGCAGACCGTAAACAGGACCTCCTGGGGGCTGTGTGGTCAGAATGGAGAGAAAAAAAGATGGTGTGCATAGCCAAGGAGGCCCTTTTCCCTGCGGCATTATGACGTGGAGCTCACGTGGTGGTTCTTTTTTCTGCAGCAAACATATAATCGATGCTTTCTACTCACCTAATCTTTCGTTACAAGTGCTGTACTCAGCAGCTGCCGGGAGGCAAACGGTGATAAAGGCTGACTGTTTCTGTAACTAACAAAGTCGGAGGTTTCAGCTGGCACGGGGACTTGCTCTCTGTGGTGAGTGGCTGGTAGGACGAGATAACGTGTCCAGGGTACAAAAGGCCACTTGTTTTCCTGCAGCCTGATGTTTGCTCATAGCCCTGCCTTCATCTACCTCTCAGGAAACAGGTCCTGTTCCCACACCCATCGCAGCTCACTCACAGGTGACACAGGAACTCAGGGACTTCCACCCATGGAGACTTGCCTCATCTTTTCTTTCTGAAGATCATGGAGCTATTCTGTATTTCTCCAGAGAAAGAAAGGTGGTCTCGCCTTTTTGTGGGGTGGGATGGGGAGAAGCTGAGAAGGAAAAGGGAAAGAACTAGTATTTGCTTTGCCTCAGGCGCTGTACCAGTCCCTTCACATCTGTTATTTCATTAAACGAAAATAAAACCCAGTGCACCTATGGCAGGTCTGCTGAGAAAAGCAGTTCCAGGGAGCGCGCCATCGTTGCACGGTCATCATTTGTTCTGTTCGCCAGTAGCTGTTTGTATGTTATCAGGGCTTTAACCCCAGACGCCCACCAAGGCCTGTTCTGTGACACCTTCCTGTTTCTCTCTTTAACATGTGGCTCTGGGACAGTGACAAACCCAGACTGCACATCCTTCCCTCTTGTAAGCTGCTATTCAGGGTCACACAAGGCTAGCATCAAACAACCTTCCTTTTCTCTCCATTTTTCTCTCTTTTCCTTCTTCCTTTGTTGTGAGAAAAACCTATTTATGCTCTTTTTAAATTGTCTGTCACAATGGCATGATTAAAATATTCGGGTCGTTATTTTTGCCAAGTCTAATAAATATAGGTTCCATTTAAATTGAAATTCTTTTGGTTCTCAGACTTTACTATTTTAAACTTGTAATTTCTGCCTGCCTGCCTTCCCCAGCCCCACCCCAGGCAGTCAGCGCCAGTGCCTCCCCTGCCTTCAAAAGGCATCACATGGTCCCCTGCCCAAGCGTGTGTCTCTTCACGGATTCTGCACAGACTGACTGAGTCTGTACCCACCTGCCTCACGTTCGAGTGTGTGACCTTGAGCACACACTGCCTCAGGCTCCCTGTCTGACAATACTCTCGGGGGTATCATCATGACTAAATGACTGGTGGTGTCCGCCCTGTCTCCAGGCTCCCCTACTTGGGTCTGAGAGGAGCTTCAGTCTGTCTGGATCAGTCTGTCTCAGCCTGGCCATGCCTTGCCATGGCATCTGGGGTCCTGGCAAGCTAGGCCACACTACACCTCCACGTGAACTCCTGTCCTCCAGCCGGCCTGGACTCAGCATTCCCTAAAGATGCATTGGCTTTATTTTATTTAAAAAAATATTTTTATTGATTTCAGAGAGGAAGGGAGAGAGAAAGAGAGATAGAAACATCAATGATGAGAGGGAATCATTGATTGGCTGCCTTCTGCACACCCCCTACTGAGGATTGAGCCCGCAACCCAGGCATGTGCCCTTGACTGGAAATCAAACCTGGGACCCTTCCGTCCACAGGCCGACGCTCTATCCACCAAGCCAAACCGGGTAGGGCGCATTGGCTTTCTTCTTCTTACACTTGGCTTTCAGTGGTCAGCAAACTGCGGCCCCTTGAGTGTGGCTCTTCCACAAAATACCACGTGCAGGTGCGCACGTACAGTGCGATTGAAACTTCGTGGCCACACTGAAGGGGCCAAAGAGCCGCATGTGGCTTGCGAGCCGCGGTTTGCTGATCACGGGCTTAGCCCATCCTGTTTGCCCAGGATGAGTTCCTTTTCTCATCTTTACTCATCAGAAATCCTATCCCCCTTCCGGGGACCCTCCATAGCCATCCTAACTAGGGAGCAGTTGGAGGTGACCTCCACCTCTGAACTCCTAGGCAGCCTGGACTTGGATGGCTTGTTTAGCACATCTGTTTCCCCATCGAGGTTGTAAGCCCCATGGAGGGAGGAAGTCCACTTTTTCTTACCTGCCACCACTGAATAAATATTTGTTGAACAAATGAATAATAAAAGCTCCTTTGTCACCTCCTTGTCCCCTCATTTTGCATTTGATAGTTTCCTCTAATGTACAAACAGGAGAGTATTTGTGCAATCAGGAGTTTGCCTTACTTCATCAACATGTACTTTCTGAGTACCTGCTAAATGTTGGGAACTGTGCTAATTGCTGGGGATAAAGTAATAATTATAGCTTCAATTTACTGAGCCCTTCTTAGGTGCTAGATATCAGCTAAGTAAATACTTTTCACATGACCTCACAAATACCCATGACAACCTCATGTAAGATATTATCATGTAAGCCCCAGGTCAGAGAAGTCAGTAACTTGCTCAGGGTTTTCTAGCTAATCAGTCACAGAGCCAAGACTTGAACCCAGGTTGTCAGCCCCCAAACCTGTGCTCTTCACCAGATACATAAGGTGTAGTTCTGTCTTTGAATTGCTAAGTGTCCAGTAGTGGACATATGTGAGCAGGTCTAGACCTTCTCTGACTTACCTCATCACACGGCACTTCCACCACACTGGTCTTCCTGTGCCCCTGCAGCACGCCAGCTCGTTCCTGCCTCAGGACCCTTGCACCTGTAACAGTCCAATCACCTGTCTGGAACGCTGTCACCCCTGAGCTTCGCATAGCTGGCCTGTCTCATTTTTCAAGTCTTGGTTAAATAATCATCTAGAGCAGCGGTTCTCAACCTGTGGGTCGCGACCCCTTTGGCGGTTGAATGACCCTTTCACAGGGGTCGCCTAAGACCATCCTGCTTATCAGATATTTACATTACGATTCATAACAGTAGCAACATTACAGTTATGAAGTAGCAACGAAAATAATTTTATGGTTGGGTCACAACATGAGGAACTGTATTTAAAGGGCCAGAAGGTTGAGAACCACTGATCTAGAGAGACTTCTCTGAACTACCCAGCTAAAGTAGCACTCCATTTGCCTGGCCGGTGTGGTTCAGTGGTTGGTGTCAACCTATGAACCAGGAGGTCATAGTTCGATTCCCGGTCAGGGCAAATGCTCAGGTTGCAGGCTTGATCCCCAGTTGGGGGCGTGGAGGAGGCAGCCAATCAATGATTCTCTCTCATCACTGATGTTTCTATCTCTCCCTCTCCCTCCCCGAAATCAATAAAAATATATAAAGTAGCACTCCACTTACCGCGCCCCCCCCCCACACACACACATACTCTCTACCCCAATTACCCTGTTTTATTTTCTTTTGGGCATTTATTACTGTCTGAATTGGTCTCATTTACTTGTTTATACATTTATTATCCTTTCCCCTGGCCATGATTGAAGCCCAGCAAGAGTGGAGATTTACTCATCATTGAATTCCCAGTGTCTGGAACAGGCCCTGGCACATAGTAGGTGCTTAATAAATATGTGTTGCATGTTAAAGGAATGGATGAATTTTTGAGCAGCTGTTTCAGGTTGGCTTCAACAAAAGCAGATACTGAGGTGGACTTAGGGGTGCAAGATGTTGTAGGGATCAACACTATGAAAGGAGGGGTAAAGAGGTAGGATCGAGCAGAGGGGGGATTGAATTGTGATACAGACCCAACAGGGCTTCAGCCAGCCCTGTGCCAAGTTAGTTCTAGTGCAAATAAAAATTAAAAATCCAGCCCTGACCGGTTCGGCTCAGTGGACAGAGCATCGGCCTTCGGACTGAGAGGTTCCAGGTTCGATTCCAGTCAAGGGCATGTACCTTGGTTGTGGGCACAGTAGGGAGTGTGCAGGAGGCAGCTGATAGATGTTTCTCTCTCATCGGTGTTTCTAACTCTCTATCCCTTCCCCTTCCTCTCTGTAAAAAATCAACACAATATATTTTTTAAAAAACCCCACCCACTGGACTAATAGAGAACTAGCATTATACTAATAGTTTATAACCCCCCACCCACTGGATTAATAGAGAACTAGCATTATACTAATAGTTTATAACCAGGTTCACCCCCTTTTGGAAGGGGGTGAACCTTAAAAGAAAACAAAGCTTCACCCTCTAAAGCTGAGGCTAACCCCTAAGGGGCTGATGCTGGAGGCTCTCTGCTGACCCTGGAAGGGCATGACCTTGGACTGGGAGGTCCTCTAAAGCTGAGGCTGACCCCTAAGGGGCTGATGCTGGAGGCTCTCTGCTGACCATGCTCCTCACAGACGGACTGTTAGTTCTTCCTTAAAGGAGCCTTTAGATAGAATGTTTTAGTGTCTACTAACTAATGGTAATACAATAAGTTGTGTGCCTTATGCATTATTGTCGCTGTTATTAATTTAAGATGTGGTTTTCAGAATTAATTTGCATTTAAAAGCTGGGACTATTTATACCAGAAATTTTAAAGCAAATCAGTACTTGTAGCTTACAAATCACTCATTGCTTTGGTTCACATATAATGATCAATGTCATTTCCTTTTTCTTTTTTGTAGCCACAGTATTTGGTATTATCATTTCTGGAAGGGCACCACGCACTTGCTTGGAGTTATTACTCCCGTTTTCTAGTTAGGATGGACACATTTTAACCTTTGCAAGTTTCAGTAAACTGAAGATTCTTCCCCCCTCCCCTCATGAAACATTGTTCAGATTTTTTCCTTATATTTTGCAAACCTTTAGGCAAAAAAACCCCAAAACATTCTTATATATTATTTTGTATTTTTAGTACTTTATCTGGTTAGGTCACTGGGCAGTAAGAATCATTGAGTAACATCACTTTTAAATGGTCATGGTTGGTGGTGTACGTGCTTTCAAAGGTCCCGAGCTTGTTCCAGCCTTTTCCTTCCTCAGGGAACTCAGTTTCCCTTGGTTCACTTATAGCTCTGCTGTGTGCATGGTTTGGAACCTCGGCTTTTATTGCTTCAATTGCTCTGTAGTGATTGACATACTACACATTCCCGGTCCCGTGTTCCGTTTACATGTGGGTGCACCCCACGTGATGACTCAGACTATAATGAATCCCTTTGATCCTGGGATGTCTATTCTAGCTTGCTGTGACGGTCTGCTCTCCTTAAACGTGGAAGGACAGCATGACTATTGGAAACAACTGACCTTTCATTTCTGCTGGCATCTCATCGCCATGGGTGCATCCCAAGGCGATTCTGTGATGATCTGTAATGAACAGAGGCATCCTCTCATTTAGCTTTCTGCTGACTTTATTTTCTCTCTTTTTGGAAACCTCCAGGATTATTATACCAATTTCAGTTTCTTAAAACAGGTTTCCTTTCATGAAGGCCTGCTTCCAATCTGTTTCTTCTCTATTCAGGTACTTAGTCCACCCATGTTATCTGTTTGAAAACCAACAAAACAAAAATGCTGATATGTTGGTGGGCTCCATGCTGCCGCCTCAAATGTTATGGAAGGAGCTATTTATGTTATTATTGTTGCGATGAATTAGTTCAGTGGCCCACATCTCTCTGCTAGGTAAGATAGACTTGACCTTAAAAGAAAACAAAGCTTCACCAGAATCCTCATTGAGGTCTGCTTTGGCTAAGAAGTCATCAGCCTGGCTGGCATGGCTCCGTGGTTGAGCATCGACCTATGAACCAGGAGGTCATGATTGGATTCCCTGTCACGGCACATGCCTGGGTTGTGGGCTCAATCCTCAGTGTGGGGCAGGCAGGAGGCAGCCGATCAATGATTCTCTCTCATCATTGATGTTTCTATCTCTCTCTCCCTCTTCCTTCCTCTCTGAAATCAATAAAAACATGTTTGTTTGTTTTAAAGAAGTCATCAAAATCCCAGAAGCTGCATTTCCCAGGAAGTTGGGGCTCTCTCCCGTCTGTGGGAGTGGTAAAGGATCCACCGAGACCGCGGAGCAGGTACAGCCTTGTAGGCAGGCAGGGCTCCGCAGAGCAGGACTTCCTTTTGATTCCCCAAGCTCTCTCTCCCGTTGTCTCGGAGAAGATGGGGGGAGTATCAGACAGAAGCCGCTTCAGGATCGTCTTTTATTGATGGGCCGCTTGTGTGCAGCGATTCCTCTGGCCCCAGTGTCTGTTGGACAGTTGGAGGCTTTTTGAAGCCATTGTATTGTTAGAGAATAATTAGGGTGAATGAAGCAGGGGGTAGGGGTTAACAACAATTCTTTGTTGCGAGCAATTGCTAGTCTTGGCATCAGTATTGGTAACAAGGCCAATCTACTGGAAGGAATCTAAACAAAAGATGGAAAGGTTGCGGTTGGTTTGTCTAATCCATCCAGCAAATCCACCCATGCGTGGCCATTGTGCCCTGGGAGCTCCCTGGAAATGCCTTTGGTCACACTGCATTCCATGCTGCGGGGTGGGGGATCTCTGGGCAGCCTCGTGCATGGATTTCCTAGAGTACTTCCCAGAGCAAAAAAAAAAAAAAAAAAAAAGGGGGGGGGGGGGGGAGGGGGGGAGGGATGCACAGGTGTTGCCTGGGAAATTAATCAGCATACTTTATAAAGAAAATAATCTCCTAACATTGGGGTAGATGAATGAGGGCTGTCTGAAAGGCTCATGGTCGTTCCCTTTGAAGGAGTTAGAGAATGCCCTGACACAAAAGGGCTGAGGTGTATTGATTGACACCGCGTGAAAACACCTAGGCAGAACCATGACCTGTGTCCTCACTGTCTCCTCCATCCTCTCCGGGCCAGTCCGTCCCTGTCCTGGTCCGAGGGGATCTTAATTCCACTTCCGTGGTGATCTTGAGGATCCCCAGCCAGGGTGCGGTCCAGCAAACCGATGTGGCTGTACATTTAATACTTTATGAAAGCGATTCTTACTGGAAGGCTTAAAACTGGATGCCTGACTCCCCTTACGAATTTGGGGAGCTGGACCTGCTGCTAATTCCCGAGTAAGTGGACGTCCAGCTGATCAGATTCTTGACGTGTTAGTAATATATGGGATGGTGCCTTCCACGGGGCCCCAAGGTCCTGCTTAGTGTGTGATGCTTCTTACATCCTCCTAAATCAGCCTTCCGGCACAGAGGCACCTGCCTCAGATAAAAGTGACCCCATGCATCTCTTCCCGTGGCTCATCAAAAAGCACAGAGAGACAGAGGCAGTTTGGAAGTGGAGGTAGGCATGTCTCCAAGGGGATTTTTGACCTCAGACACACATCCCCAAAGGGTGAATTCCTGCTCTCACCTATTGAACAGGGCTCTAATTCCACAGTCTGATTTAGACCAATGGTGACTTAACGTTTGAAATCTCAGACCAGGAACATTCAAGATCGATATTAAACTCTGCAGTGAAGCACAGGTGGGGTCACCCACATCTCACTTTGAGAGTCCGCCTGGGTCTGTGAGCAGCGGGGGTTAGCCGTGGTTGTCTGGGAAGGGGGGCGGGGACCTGGGGAGTGGGGGGTGAGGAAGATGGTATGTGGAGGAGGGAGGGGGACAGCAGTGTGCTTATTTTCAGTTTGTCAGCTGCTCTGGAAAACTGCCAAAATGAATGAGATACAACAAGCCTTCGGGGTTGTTGTGAGCCAAGGAGAGGCAAGGCTTTTAAAAGGCTCTGTGGAATTCAGACTTAAAGTTTCATGTGTATTTGGTTTGGGGCAAGCCCTGAACTTTCCCCAAGAAAATGTTAGCTCCCCGGAACATGCAGCAGCAGACCCTGAACTCTCTGGACACAAGTGTGTCTTGAGGAAGAGAAAAGAATTCTGTGCCTTTCCGTTTAGCCTTCTGGCTCCGTTTGGCCAGTGGAAGAAGATTGATGAGAACCCTGATTAGATCTGTCTCCATGGCCTCCAGCAGATTATTGGAAAGGCCTGACAAAATCCTTTTGATACCGGGGTGGAAATTTCAGTAGATGGGGGAAGGGAATGGACTGAATTTTCCTGGCCAAATGTGCCAGGATGTATATACACAGCAGCCAGGGAGACGGAGCAAAGTTGAGCATTTTTACAAGACCAGGGACTGGCATCATCCTAAGGAGAGGGAGTCTGGGGCATTTAAAAGAAGGAGCTTTGTATGGGAAGAGCTTGTAAAGCCAATGTGGTCGTGATTTCCGAGAGAGAAATCTGGGCCGGGTTTTTCGAGGCATGAGTTGTAGCCTTTACTGGCAATCACGTGCCAAAGCTGATTCCTCTGCAGTGTGACTTGGGTCATGAAAACTCCAGGCTGTGTTTGCTGCACTCCCAAGTACTATTGACATTTGTCGGGAGAGAGGAAATCTGGATAAATAGAACTCTTTTCTTGGCGTTGTTAAAAATATTACTAAAAAGAGCAAAGGGTGTTTTCAGAGCTCACGTCAAGTCTTTCTTTGGGATTTTGAAAGCTCAGGTAGGTGGCTGGGTAAGCATTTTCTTGCTGCCTGGTTTTTATTTAGCTCGCAGTGGTTTCTGGGCAGCTCTAGGAGATCGTGATGGAGAACACAGACACGCCCACACTCCGGTGGCCGTCTCTCCTGCGCTGTCCCTTCAGACTTGTGACTGAAAATGTATGACTTTTAGGGCTTTTCTGAAGAATTACACTAAAGCTAGTTTGCCACGATCCTCAATATATTTTTATTGATTTCAGAGAGGAAGGGAGAGGGAGAGAGAGATAGAAACATCAATGATGAGAGAGAACCATTGATCGGCTGCCTCCTACACGCCCTACACTGGGGCTCGAGCCTGCAACTCAGGCATGTGCCCTGGCCAGGAATTGAACCGTGACCTCCTGGTTCATAGGTCAACGCTCAACCACTGAGCCACGCCAGCTGGGGAATGTTGCTGTCAGAAGCAGAAGAACAACTTTTCATCATCATAGAACTTGAAGGAGCACATTCAAAAACTGAAATCGAGAGCAGTTAGGTGCCTGGCCTGAAGTCACACAACGTCATGAGTGTGGGAACAGTTTCCCGCTGGCTAATGCCTGGGTTATTATCACCATGTAGGCTCTGCCCACAAGAAGACAGCTCAGTTCGGGTCTTCTGTAACTTTAAGAACTTGGAAAAATATATCAATTTTAGTAGAAACAGCTGATGGAGATAGCCTTATCATTTTTCAACAGGATGTAATTTTAAGGAAAAACATTTGGAATAACCTGATTTTAAACTGTAATGCTAATTCTTTATTAGCCTAGTGGGGAGATTTTTGCATATATTGCATGAGATATAGAACCTTTTCTCATTTAATACTTCTTTGACCATAAAAGCACTTATTTGGGAATGAACACTGGCACTCCAGGACAAGTTCATCACACAACCCTTTACACAGAGGCCCACATACATATGAGTGACAGCCACAAACCGGAGAAGGGAATAGCAGAGTGGGGGAGATGGCCTTCACAGCAATTCATAGTTGACAGAATCCCTTCACGTATACTATCTAATTGATCCTCAGGTCACTTTTGTGGATGTGGGAAGATTAGATAAAAGTACAGCTGTTTTCCAGAAAACATTCATTCTAAGCCCACAACCAATTTCCTTACCTCCTCCCGGTGCATTAGCTAGAGAAGGGATAAGGCCTTGTACAGTAATCCCTGCTCTCTCTCTTCACTTTTCTCTCTCCTCCAGGTAGAAACGGCAGTGGCTACACTTTCTCTGTCCAGTTCCAGGTGGTTTCGCCTCCTGGACTGTATTAGTCTATTACTGAATTGGTGGTATTTACCCTACATGGAGGGACCAGGCCTCTGAAAAGTCGTTAAGATGTGTTTTAGTGCTCATTTCTCCTTCACATCCTAAACTTCAGACCTAATGCCGCCTGGCTTTCCGTGCAGATGGGAAGGACTGTGGCGACTGTTGGCGAGGTCTCCCTGGGCTGCTAGCATAAATGAAGGATGCTCTTTTTCAGAAAGAAAAAATATACACTCTAGCAATGTTCTTGGTTCCTTTTACTTTTGTAGCAGTCTGTATTTTTGAAGATGTTATTGGTTTATTTTCATGCATAACACTAGGTGGCAGAATAACTACACCACAAAGACTGGTATCCTTTGTTTCTTGCTGCTCAGAGCAGGGACCTGAGGAGTGAGGCAGAAACCATCTGTGGCTGCATGAGATCCGACCAGCCAACCTGGCCAATATTTTTTTGACAGGGAACTGGCTGCAGTGATTCTAAAACATATGCTTCCAAGATACTGTCTTTAAGATTTCCCTCTTTCTTTGCTCTCTCTCCCCCCACAGCTCCACAGCCTTTTAATTTTTCTGCGCCATTGCATTCATGTAGCAGCGGGCAGACAGAGCCGCGGGGGTTAGCCGTGGTTGTCTGGGAAGGGGGGCGGGGACCTGGGGAGTGGGGGGTGAGGAAGATGGTATGTGGAGGAGGGAGGGGGACAGCAGTGTGCTTATTTTCAGTTTGTCAGCTGCTCTGGAAAACTGCCAAAATGAATGAGATACAACAAGCCTTCGGGGTTGTTGTGAGCCAAGGAGAGGCAAGGCTTTTAAAAGGCTCTGTGGAATTCAGACTTAAAGTTTCATGTGTATTTGGTTTGGGGCAAGCCCTGAACTTTCCCCAAGAAAATGTTAGCTCCCCGGAACATGCAGCAGCAGACCCTGAACTCTCTGGACACAAGTGTGTCTTGAGGAAGAGAAAAGAATTCTGTGCCTTTCCGTTTAGCCTTCTGGCTCCGTTTGGCCAGTGGAAGAAGATTGATGAGAACCCTGATTAGATCTGTCTCCATGGCCTCCAGCAGATTATTGGAAAGGCCTGACAAAATCCTTTTGATACCGGGGTGGAAATTTCAGTAGATGGGGGAAGGGAATGGACTGAATTTTCCTGGCCAAATGTGCCAGGATGTATATACACAGCAGCCAGGGAGACGGAGCAAAGTTGAGCATTTTTACAAGACCAGGGACTGGCATCATCCTAAGGAGAGGGAGTCTGGGGCATTTAAAAGAAGGAGCTTTGTATGGGAAGAGCTTGTAAAGCCAATGTGGTCGTGATTTCCGAGAGAGAAATCTGGGCCGGGTTTTTCGAGGCATGAGTTGTAGCCTTTACTGGCAATCACGTGCCAAAGCTGATTCCTCTGCAGTGTGACTTGGGTCATGAAAACTCCAGGCTGTGTTTGCTGCACTCCCAAGTACTATTGACATTTGTCGGGAGAGAGGAAATCTGGATAAATAGAACTCTTTTCTTGGCGTTGTTAAAAATATTACTAAAAAGAGCAAAGGGTGTTTTCAGAGCTCACGTCAAGTCTTTCTTTGGGATTTTGAAAGCTCAGGTAGGTGGCTGGGTAAGCATTTTCTTGCTGCCTGGTTTTTATTTAGCTCGCAGTGGTTTCTGGGCAGCTCTAGGAGATCGTGATGGAGAACACAGACACGCCCACACTCCGGTGGCCGTCTCTCCTGCGCTGTCCCTTCAGACTTGTGACTGAAAATGTATGACTTTTAGGGCTTTTCTGAAGAATTACACTAAAGCTAGTTTGCCACGATCCTCAATATATTTTTATTGATTTCAGAGAGGAAGGGAGAGGGAGAGAGAGATAGAAACATCAATGATGAGAGAGAACCATTGATCGGCTGCCTCCTACACGCCCTACACTGGGGCTCGAGCCTGCAACTCAGGCATGTGCCCTGGCCAGGAATTGAACCGTGACCTCCTGGTTCATAGGTCAACGCTCAACCACTGAGCCACGCCAGCTGGGGAATGTTGCTGTCAGAAGCAGAAGAACAACTTTTCATCATCATAGAACTTGAAGGAGCACATTCAAAAACTGAAATCGAGAGCAGTTAGATGCCTGGCCTGAAGTCACACAACGTCATGAGTGTGGGAACAGTTTCCCGCTGGCTAATGCCTGGGTTATTATCACCATGTAGGCTCTGCCCACAAGAAGACAGCTCAGTTCGGGTCTTCTGTAACTTTAAGAACTTGGAAAAATATATCAATTTTAGTAGAAACAGCTGATGGAGATAGCCTTATCATTTTTCAACAGGATGTAATTTTAAGGAAAAACATTTGGAATAACCTGATTTTAAACTGTAATGCTAATTCTTTATTAGCCTAGTGGGGAGATTTTTGCATATATTGCATGAGATATAGAACCTTTTCTCATTTAATACTTCTTTGACCATAAAAGCACTTATTTGGGAATGAACACTGGCACTCCAGGACAAGTTCATCACACAACCCTTTACACAGAGGCCCACATACATATGAGTGACAGCCACAAACCGGAGAAGGGAATAGCAGAGTGGGGGAGATGGCCTTCACAGCAATTCATAGTTGACAGAATCCCTTCACGTATACTATCTAATTGATCCTCAGGTCACTTTTGTGGATGTGGGAAGATTAGATAAAAGTACAGCTGTTTTCCAGAAAACATTCATTCTAAGCCCACAACCAATTTCCTTACCTCCTCCCGGTGCATTAGCTAGAGAAGGGATAAGGCCTTGTACAGTAATCCCTGCTCTCTCTCTTCACTTTTCTCTCTCCTCCAGGTAGAAACGGCAGTGGCTACACTTTCTCTGTCCAGTTCCAGGTGGTTTCGCCTCCTGGACTGTATTAGTCTATTACTGAATTGGTGGTATTTACCCTACATGGAGGGACCAGGCCTCTGAAAAGTCGTTAAGATGTGTTTTAGTGCTCATTTCTCACTTCAGACCTAATGCCGCCTGGCTTTCCGTGCAGATGGGAAGGACTGTGGCGACTGTTGGCGAGGTCTCCCTGGGCTGCTAGCATAAATGAAGGATGCTCTTTTTCAGAAAGAAAAAATATACACTCTAGCAATGTTCTTGGTTCCTTTTACTTTTGTAGCAGTCTGTATTTTTGAAGATGTTATTGGTTTATTTTCATGCATAACACTAGGTGGCAGAATAACTACACCACAAAGACTGGTATCCTTTGTTTCTTGCTGCTCAGAGCAGGGACCTGAGGAGTGAGGCAGAAACCATCTGTGGCTGCATGAGATCCGACCAGCCAACCTGGCCAATATTTTTTTGACAGGGAACTGGCTGCAGTGATTCTAAAACATATGCTTCCAAGATACTGTCTTTAAGATTTCCCTCTTTCTTTGCTCTCTCTCCCCCCACAGCTCCACAGCCTTTTAATTTTTCTGCGCCATTGCATTCATGTAGCAGCGGGCAGACAGAGCCTGCAAGGCAGCTGCTTTGAAATGGCACTTTGGGGCGGATGCACCCACTGGCGCTGGCACTCCTGCCCTTTGTGCCAGTGGGTCGTGGAGAGTTTGGGGGAGAGGCCTGAACCCTTGCCCTGAGCCGTGCCAGGTGCAATAGGCTGAGGGGCAGCGGGGGCTGAGCTGGGGCAGCTGGAAGGTGCTGCCCTCCCTGGCTCAGATAGACATAACAGGATCTGGTTTTTAAAGAGCAGCCTGATCATGGTTGGGTGCTAGCTAGTTCAGAAACCCTGCTGCACCGGCTGTGGGACTCGGCCTCCAGTTTTCTTTCCCCGTGACTTGCTGGTGTCTCAGCGCTCCCGACGTGTCTGTTACCCTGGGTGCCTCATGTGCGGCAGGACGCACTGACGCTAAATAAAGCTGCAGCTCTGGCTTTGTCCTTTCGTGTTGTGAAGAGTGTGAACTCGGGCTGCAGAAATACTGCTTTGAATTTTCGCTAAAAAAGAAAAGAATAGCATTAAATCAAAACAATGCACACATAAGAATACTGGTAATACTCCAAGTATAGTCTCGCTCAGGAGCTCCAGTAAAACCAAGTCGGAATTAATAAAGTTGATCAAACAAGAAGAGTTTATTTTAATTACAAAAGCATTCTTTACAACTGGAACCACAATCAGATTTCATTAAATAGCAAGTTCCTGATGTGAATTGTAAAAGGAGAAGGAGAAGTATTTAAACCTTGACTTTTCAGGAACCCACTTGTTGCATAAATAAAGACAGACTGGACTGTAGTTTTACACACATACACCACACCCTCCACTATTTTCCACCTGGGAATCTCAGTTGTTGTTGTTTCTTCAGTTTGTGGGGTGCTGGTAATATCCTAATTTTGCAGACAAGGCACTGAGGATGTGATGGGGACTTGTTCACGTGACCCAGAGTCACGGTAATCAGCCTGGATGCCAGGGGCATGGGCGTTTGTTTATTTGTTTGCCTGCCAGAGCTGCTATTTTTTCATAAGGAACATATTTGGGGGAATTCCCGCAACAACATACATATATCAGACCAAATATATCCATCACAGGCCGCCACCACAGGGCTTCTTTGAAGCCAGAAGAAGGTTGTGAGACCTTGTTTGTTAAGAATGAAATGTCATAAAAATTCCAAAGCAGGGCTCAAATTTCCAGGGGGAGGGGACCTTTTTATTGTTTCCTCTAATAGCTGCTTTGGTGCTTTAGTGAATAAATGTGTTGCACAAAATAACTCTAGATTTAGTCTCTGAACTATAGCCTGGCTTTGCTCCCACTTTTGTATTTAACATCCATTCTGAATTATTGATTTATGATATTTTTACCGTTGTTTGTCATTCCTCTCTCCTCCCTCCCTACCCCGCCCCCCAACATTTGTTCCCATCTTATTTTTACACCCTCGAATTAATTGCTATCTTCTGCTCTCAGGACTTCAGCAATGTGTGTGCATTTTATGTGGATCCTCACCACGCAGGCCACGCTTTTAAGTTTCTGGCCTAGAACAATGGTAAAAATGAGTCACGGCTTGCTTCCATGTTTGTTTCCAAGTCAAGAAGCTTAATTTTCTCATTAGAATGCTCAAGGTATAGAGCTATATAGTTGGGTTCTTTTTAAGGGAAACAACCAAAACTTGGTTTCTTTAATTCGATGTTTTTCAAATATTACAGAATTCTTTGCATTTGTATGTCCAAAATGAACCACATAGTGGTAGCCGTTTTCTTATTTGTATCCATAGGTGGAAAAAGCATGCCCCAAGGAGCCAAGATCCCCTGGGAATTCTCTGGGAACAGAGCTTGTGGGTGTTGCCCAGGGCTGCACTTAGCCCCAGAACACTAGCATTAATTCACTGAAGGGCTTGTACCTACATCTGAATGACAGCTCAGAGCCAGCGGCCTGAGGGGCTGGGCTCTACCAGTAAGAAGATAGGAGAGTAGAGGAGTAGAGGGCACTCACAGGAGGGGAGAGAATTTTGGTAAAACAGGATGGCAGGTGAGCAGGCTTCTAGTAGCGGGTGATCAGAAGTGTGGCACCTCCACACTCATGGACACAAGCTGTAGGTATCAGTTTACCACAGTTTTCAGCACAAAAACCAGCTAATGTCCTTGAATGTCAGTTTATGCAGCCTCATAACTTACATTAATTGGGAGGAAAATGCTTCCAGAGCAAAGGGAGATGCTGGCAAAAGAACTTTGTCTTTGACGAGTTGTCAGGGCCCTGCTGTTGGTGTCACTGACAAGCCCTTGGTTCTTATATGATTGATCCAGAGAAGGAGAGCGATTCATCTTCTTCCATTGCACCTTTCAAGGAGGAATTTTTTTTTAAAGACAGAGTTTGTTTATGGACTTAACATTGCTGGCCCTGGGCAGTGGGCTCAGATGCCTTTGTAAGGTATAATTTACTCTTGTGCTCCTCCTCTCCTGAGTTTGCGCACCTCCAAGAGCTTCATCCCATTAAAATTCCTTCTTAAAAGCATAAGGTGAAAGAGCCAAGCATGTGTTGTTGTTTTTTTAGAAGGGAGTGGAACTATAGGAGGGAAGAGGTCCTCGTCCTTTTCTCTTTTAAATGCTGGTAAATACTGTAGCTTAAAGCCTGTTAAAGCGTTTGAAGGAAGGTGGAGGAGTGGTCTCTTGATTCTAAGATTCAGGAAAACAATATAAAGGAAATCATTTCAAGAAAGGAGACTTTCCGCCCTAGCCGGTTTGGCTCAGTGGCTAGAGTGTCTGCCTGTGGACCAAGGGTCCTTGGTTCGATTCTTGTCAAGGACACGTACCTCGGTTGCAGACTCCTCCCCAGTCTGGGCCCTGGTCGGGGCATGTGCAGGAGGCAACCAATCAATGTGTTTCCCTCACATCAATATTTCTCTCTGTCTTTTCCTCTTCAACTGTCTCTAAAAATCAATGGAAAAACATCCTCAGGTGAGGATTTAAAAGAAAGAAAGAAAGAGACTTTCCCATGTGGGCTGTATTCTCTGCAGTGTCCTGCGATTGTCATGTCTCTTTCTCTGTGCACACAAACTAACTTCTGCTCCTCCATGTCTGCTGGGCCCAATATCTTTGCTCATTGCCCTGCTGATTTTTTTCAGACTTTAGTGTCGTACTTTTTCAGCACAGCCCTTAGAAGTGTGAAATACTGGTTTTTCTCTCTCTCTTTTTTAAAATATCTTTTTATTGATTTCAGAGAGGAAGAGAGAGAGAGACATCAATGATGAGAGAGAATCATTGATCAGCTGTCTCCTGCACACACCACACTGGGGATTGAGCCCGCAACCCAGGCATGTGCCCTGACCCGGAATCAAACTATGACCTCCTGGTTCATACATTGAAACTCAACCATTGAGCCATACCAACTGGACATAAAGAATAGTATTGTTTGAAGATAATATACTAATTCATTTATGTAAAAAGTCTCTATTTTCTAATGTTATAGGAAAAATACCAGTGTCTGTTATGACTTAATATAGCTGTCAGCTATATTATCTCAGTCATGCACATAAAGTTGACCTGCTGCCATTTGGGGAAGCCTTCATAACCTGTAAGGTACAGGAAAGAACTGTTTTTTATTGAGAATTTAAAAGAGTGTGTTCACAGCCTTTTTCTTGAGTCCTGTGTTTCTAAAGGGTCTTTTGCAACTTCCACAAAAAAAAGTGCTCAAATTCCTCTTTTAATCCTACAGCCTGAAGGGATTGAGTGCACCGATAGCCAGGCAGCTAAAATGTGAAAACAGCAAAATACAGTGTTAATAAACATTTTTTATTGCATTTTAGTTGTGGAAATTTTGAGCTTTAGAGCATGATTAGTTCCCGGTTTCCTTGGAAATAGTCTGTGTAGAGACTCAAAAATAGGTCTTGAGAAATTATATGAATGGGGGATGGAGAAATAGGAGCCATCTGAAGTAATATAAATCTAGCTTGGGTATGTATTTTTGAACTTACATTTTAAAATGGTCCTATCTTAGATTCTGGAAATTCAATATACTCCTCCAGGCCTTAATCTGTTTTTCACTTTTCCTTCACAACTGGTCTCTCTCTCTCTCTCTCTCTCTCACCTTTCACCACATAATGGATAAATATGCACAGTATTTTTAATGGGGTCAGACTTAAATAAACTGGTTTGCAACTTGTTTCTTTTTATGTAAAAAAATGCAAAAAAATACTTTATTCTTTTTTAACAGCTGCCTATGAAGTCATAAAAATGTATACATATATATGTTTTAACTCATTTGTATGGATGATCATTTAGATAGCTCCTAATTTTTCACTATTTTAAGCAATGCTTCAATGTTATATATATTTAACATTAAAAGGTCATGTCTTCATTGTAAGTTCAAATTCTCCATTCACAAAGGCAGAAAAATATAAAAAAGAAAATAAAAATCACTTATTCATTATCCTCTATCCAGAGATAATTTTAACTTTCTGGTATGTTTCCTTTCATGCTTTTTTCACAATCTGTGTGAGTATTTATAAAATTGATATATATAGTTTGGTCCTATTTTTTTTCTACTTCATATTTTACTTTAAGTATTTTCTCACATCCTTAAATCTTCTTTTGAACAAGTTTTCTTTATGCTGTATTTTGTCTTTTTGAGTTGTCTGCTTATGTCTTTTGTTTATTTACTATGTGCTTTTATATTGATTTCTTTATATAGTGAGGCTATTAACTTTTTGTCTCTCATATTTGTTTGTTATTTTTCTTAGTTATTCATTTGCCTTTTAATTTTATATATGGAACCATTGATATACAAAAGTCTTAAATTTTTTTGTAATAAAATACATCAACATTTTTCTTTATAATTTCTCAGGTTTAAAGAGACCTTAAAAGAAGTTATAACAATAATAATGGTCACATATACATTATTTTTAGCAGTTAACTACCATATCATCTGTTTTATATGTATTTACTCTTTACAACAAACCTACGAGGTAGGTAATGCTATCTCTGTTTCACTGATGAGGATATTAAGGTACAGAGAGTCATATGGATTTAGTGGCCCAAACCCAGGCAGTCTGGCCCATGAACCCACATCCTTCCCCACTTCATTATATTGCTGTATGTTTTACTGGTATTTGGTTAGTCTATTGTACTTTACTAAATTCCGCTCTGTCTCAATAATCACTAAAAACAAAGAAGAAAAATCTCTGTATTTCCTCCTAGCATTTTGAATTGTTTTAATTACATTTATGTCTAATTTGTCCAGATCATATCTTGATGTGTGGTATGAAGTAGGACTCATATTTACTTTTTTCGATTAGTCATGTCCTCAATATATTAGCACTTCTTTAGGAATTCGGAAAGCACTTTCCTTTTCCAAGAAGCCTTTATAATTGGCACCACTTTATGTTAGTTGTTTCTTAAAATATGTTTTTTAGAATTGTTGATTTCCTCAGCAACTATTTTTGTGAAATCTCATGTTGCTCCTAGAGTCAAAGGTCCATAAAAGAAGAGAGGCTAGCTCTTCAAGTTGTTTGTATTCTTTATAGAAGAATAGGATGAGATTCTTCTCTTAGGTCAGTGGTCGGCAAACTGCAGCTGGCGAGCCACATGAGGCTTTGTGGCCCCTTGAGTGTGGCTCTTCCACAAAATACCACGTGTGGGCGTGCATGTACAGTGCGATTGAAACTTTGTGGCCCATGCGCAGAAGTTGGGATTTTGTGGAAGAGCCACACTCAAGGGGCCAAAGAGCCGCATGTGGCTCCCGAGCCGCAGTTTGCCAATCACTGTCCTAGGTCAATGGACCCCCTATCCCCAAATTCAGGATATCCATGAACTTGGCTAAGAAAAAAATTACCTCTCCATTCACTCGCCTTTAACCAAAATTTAGCATTTTCTTCCATCTTGAACATAGGCAACAAACCACAGTAGTATTAGCAATATCTGTGGTTTTAAACTGCAGATACTTAATATTACATTTCAGTTGTTCTGGGTACTTTGAGCTATTCTTTACATTCATCACTACTTTGGCATTATAGTAGTTATGTTAGACCCAGCACTAGATTTGGCTGTTTTGTGGAAGCACGTTTATTAAACTTCACATATTCAGAAATTATTTTGAAAACTGGATTTCTATAAAATTGGTTTCCTTTGTAATCCTGTGTATTTTCTGAGAAGGGGTTCATAGGAATAAACACGTGAAGAGTGCCGATTTGAATGCAAGGCGTATCGTTCGGCTTCATAAATACTCACTAGGTCCTGAGTCACTGAGAGGTGATTTTGGAGAAACTGGAAAATAGTCCACTGTATCCTCTCTATTGCCTGGATTCTTTCACTTCTGGAATAATTCTCTTTATCATCCTAAATGGAACTGCTTGTTCTCTTCTCTTCCCTTTCATCTGCCTGACCTCCCCTTCACTTAGACCTCTCTCTCTTTGCACTCTTTCATTTTTTCTCATTCTTCACTTTTCTCTTCCTCCCTTTATTTTGCTTTCATTTCCTCTCTCTTTCCTCTCTAAAAACATTAATATCTTAAGGAGTTTGTGTTTCAGCTATTTTTAAAAAATACTTCCTCTAATGAATCTAAGAATGAATTCAAGGACAGGCATAAACAAAGGGTTGATAGGAAGAGTTGATAGTATCAACAAGAAGTTGAAAGCAAGATTTGCCACAGATAAGCATAAGGTAATTACCTTGAGATAATTAAGAACTGACCTCACATGGCACCTACCTATTGTTTGGCCCCCGGGAAAGACCGCCTGTATCTTGGTTCTGGCCCCATAGTTCTAAGTTCTGCTTTCATATCTGACTTATTCAACTTCTTTTATAAGTTGTTTGCCTCATAAGACAATTTTTTACTCTAATTTTTAAAGTGCCCACAGGAAAGAACCTGTTAGGAAAGAATGAGACAATTAGACTGTGTTATTGAGTTGCAGTCATTACTTTGGGATTAGTTCAAAAGCATACATACTTACGGGCAAAAGTTATCACGCAATTTGCTCACCTAAAGTGGAACTTTTCTGATGCCTGGAATAAGTTAGTATTTAGTTTCTGAGATGTTTGTGCCATGGTCTCACCTACCTGCCAAAATATAATAGTGATTCATCTTAGTCATTGGTCATGGATGCCTATTGATACAATCTGTACGGCTATAGAATTTTTCCTCTTTTTCTTAAAGTAAGTTCTATGTCTGGGATAATGCCATTTTTCTACACTAAAAACATTAGCTCGTCTTACAGCTAACATAAGCTGAAAATTAGAGGTGCCTTGGGGAGGGAAATGAGGCCGATGGATTGTTTACATGAGTGCTATAGTTTCACTTTTTATGCACCAGTCACCTTGGAAGAATTAATGCCCTGTAAGTTTGCCAATCAGATTGCTTCAGTCATCTCTAAACATTCCATTTGGTTTATTAGAATAATAAATACTGTGCAAAGAAAGTTCATCTGGATCCAGGACATTATACTGTGGTCAACCAAAGAAATATGTGCTGCACCTTGCCTCTGACTAGATTTGGTCAGGTGACACACTGAGTTTGATAACTGGATAGATTTACCCTATTTGGCATTGAATTTGAGGGCTGGTTGCTGGAGTCATAGCCCTAATAACTGGAGTTAGAGAATCGTCATTACCTGTCATGGCCAGTGTTGGTGGCCATTTCACTGGCCATTTCTGTCCTGCCTCTCATCCCCTGACGCCTGCTGAGTGGGAAAGGAGTGGAAGGTCTCTCTTCATCCTGCTGCATAGATTGAAATGTTCATTTAAGTGTTTCATCTGATTTGATGACTAGGGTTCTGACTTAATATCAGCTGGAGTAGCCCCAGTGTTTATGCCTGCTTCCAGGTCCCTCCTGAGATGGCCTGCTCTGCCTATGGCAGCTTGTGGCAGCTGTTCCCAGCAATATCTCTGCTTCTGTCAGGGAACCGGCCTGGAAGTCACCCTGCTCAGTCATTGTACCTTGGTATTTCCCCTTAAGCTGTTTTCTTTACCTGTAACATCCCTTTTCTCTGAGGTCTCCAAAACCTGGAGACCCACCTCCTTCTGTCTTTCCCGTTTCCTGAATCCTTCACCAATCTACCTTGCTGCTGAGCTTCTACAGATCCGACATTAGGTACAAAAAGATAAACTTTTGGTACAGGAAGCAATGGAGTAGAATCAGATACATACTAATATCATCAACATAAAATCTAGTTTTATTCATGTAAGGTATATTAAAGAGATAAATAATATTTCTAAGAACAAACTTCATATTCTAATGTTTTATTGCTGGGGATGTAGGTCCTAGGAAAAAATAATAAAGTCTGAAATTTAAAAAACATTGCAAGTGATCAATGCATGATCAAATTATATGCGTATATGCATAACCCATGACACAAACAATAGTGTGGTAGGCCTTGGGGGTAAGGCAGGTGTGGGGGAAGGGGAGAAGGGGTCAAAGGTGGGGAAAAGGGGACATATGTAATACTTTGAATAAAGATAAATTTAAAATTTAAAAAGTATGTTACTTGTTAAAGAAAAATATCTAGAAAAAAAAAACCACCAAAAAGAAATCAATTGCAGCAGCATTTAGAAAGGGAAAATGCCTTCAATGTCTAACAATAGAAGAATAACTAGTTAAACTATACTATGCATACATAGTACACTGTATTTATTTTAACTGATTACAATTTAAATTATGACTTTGAAAAGTATGCATTGATAATGATTTTTGTATAATGACAAGCAATAAAAGCAGAATACAAAATTATAAAAATGTGTATATAATAGATCAAGATGAGAAGAGGAAATGGATAAATAAAAACAATAGATTTGTTAAAATAGTGGGATTGGTAATTTTTTATGAAACCCTGAAGTTCATTATATGAATATACTGGAGTTTTAAGGTATTGTTGTTTTTTTCTGATGTATTTTGGTGTGCTAACTCAATTGTAAGTGCTGAAAAAGTGGAGTCCATTATGTCTTTTTTATTTTTATTTACTTTTTAAAAATCCTCATCTGAAGACATGCCTTTCATTGATTCTAGAGGGAAAGAAAGCAGGGGGGGAGAGAGAGAGAGAGAGAGAAAGAGAGAGAGAGAGAGAGAGAGAGAGAGAGAGAGAGAAACATCCACCTCCTGTAAGTGCCAGGAATGGGGATCCACCAGAACCCAAGTATGTGCCCTGACTGGGAATGGAACCCATGACCCTTTTGTGCAAGGGACCACACTCCAATCAATTGAGCCACGCAGGCCAGGGCCATTACGTCTTTTATTTCTTCCATATCCTGTGCTTTACAATGGTGTCGTATCAGCCCTGGCTGATTCTATTCTTCACATATGCCCAGGTTGTGAATTATATCCTGGGAATCGTGGAGGTGGCAACCAATCAATGTTTCTCTCTCATATCCATGTTTCTCTCTCTCTCCATATCCCTTCCACTCTCTCTAAAAACTCAAAAATCTTTTTTTAAAAACAGCAGAGAATCACACAGTAGATAGTTAATACTTTGGATTAATGAATAGATTTATTAATTATGAGGAAAGTAAGGACATTCAAATTAAAGGGTAGATCATTATCTTTTGAATACTTACTGTGTGCTAGACACGATGCTGAGTGTTAATACAGTTTCTTTCATTTAAATATTAATAAAACCCTAAGAGAAAGTTATTACTACTTACCTTTTGATGATGAGGTGAGATTCAGAAATATGAGTTGTATGAGAGGACATGGTTAGTAAGATTTGAAAGCAGTTGTTGATTTTAATTCTTTGTTTTTGTTGTTGTTCAGAAACATCTCTTTAGCCAGTAATAAATTATTGTGATCCTGGAAAGTTTCCATGGGCTTTGTGTCTTAATAAAATTTAAACGTTCTGGGTTCACTGACTAATAAAATATTGTATGTGTGTGCGTGTGCGTATATATTACTAATAATGATTTCTATAGTTTCTTAAAAATACAGTTATTTTATAAAACTATGTCATCTCAAGGATAGAATTCACAATGCAGACCATGATGGCAGATTGTGTGTGTGTGTGTGTGTGTGTGTGTGTGTGTGTGTGTGTGTATAACTGTGGATGCACCTTTCCCACCATAGTCTCACTCAAAGCTTTTCCACGGTTTTTCATGGTATCCCATCTTCTGATCAGATTTACTCTTGAATACAGCTGCACTTGCCTACTTGTCAGTCCTCCAACCAGCACACCAACATAATCGTCCCTACTGCCATGCAGGCTCCACTCCTAGAAATTACATGATTACAGTGCCCTACTAAAATTCTTGATTTTCTTGAAGGCATCTACATGCTGCTTCTAGATGTCTTTGAATGCATTTTTAAATGTTGAAAATCACATTTAGATGGAAGCATCTAGAGTTTAGGAAGTTGTGGAGGACAGGACCATCAGCATACTGGTCTTTTCCCACTTAACCTTTACCCCACTGAACCTACCTCTTCTCTTGCTATTCTGAAAAACAAAACAAAACACTGAATAAAATGTAAAGAAAAGGAGGATGCCTAGATGGGTGGCTCAGTTGGTCGGAGCATTGTCCCGTACACCAAAAGGTTGTGGGTTCAATTCCTGGTCAGGGCACATACCTAGGTTGTGGGATTGATCCCCTGTTGGGATGTGTAAGGGAGGCAACTAATTGATGTTTCTCTCTCACATTCATGTTTCTCTCTCTCTCTCTTCCTTTCTCTCTAAAATCAATAAAACATATCCTTGGGTGAGGATAGATTTGAAAAAAGGAGGATAATTTTAAAACTTTCAGAACACATGTAATTTAACAAGAAGGCACTTGTCTGTTTTTAAGGACTAAAGAACAATTGGACAAGGTTAAGTATGCAATGCCAGTCATACTCTGCCAATCCTATATAATAAAAGCCTAATATGCAAATTGTCCCCTCCACCGGGAGTTCCACCAGGAGTTCGACCAGTGGCCCGGTGCCAGCCGGCCAACCATGGGAAGGGAGGCCCCGGCCAGCAGCCGGCAACTGGCAGCCGCTAGAGACCCTACCCATACACGAATTTCGTGCACTGGGCCTCTAGTGTGGTTTTAAATGACCATAGTTTCATACGATTCCAAAGCATGATGGGTAATAGACCAGGGATAGTATGCACTGGACATATGCACTGAGCACCACCAGTATATTTTTACATTAGCTCAGGTCCATTCAAAAAAGCTGGTGACACATTTTATGAAATAAATTCTCTTAGTCATCCTAGGAAACTTTGGTGAGCAGCCAGTGATTACATTTACTTAGTCTTTTTAAAAATTTTAGTTAGATATTTTCCAGGGGATATTTGTACCAAAAATTCCTGCAAAATAGATGCTACAGCTCAAAATTGGTCTCATTATTTCTGTGCCATCTGGAAAAGAAATTGCCTTCTGGGATCTATAGCTTTCCTGAATTACCTCCTTTTAAAAATTTGTTTTTAATTTGCAAGTTCAAGTAGTTTTCACCAAAAAAGCCGGATTTGGAAAACACATTTGATGTGAGGTTTTCTGTCTCACAAAGATGGGTTATGTGATATCTTGATCAAGGAAATTGTTGTGGGCAAGTGAAAGGAGGTGTGGATGCAGAGTCTGAAGATTTGGGTTCCAATCCTGATGTGTCCACATCATTACCTTTATCACATCTCTCCGAGCTTCGGTTTTCTTGTGTGAAAACCAGGGTAAAAATTGTGTATCTACCTTACATCATTGTGATAAGAATGAAATTACCCAGGTAGAAGGAGCTAGGATGATGCCTGACTCATTTGAAGGGACTTGGGGCAATCATCGTTTACTCATTCATCATGATTTGTTACTGTTGTGCTACTTTCTCCTTGACTCTCCAGTTAGCTAGTTCGTGTTTTCCACAGCTCAGATTATAGGGACACATAAATTTGTTTTTATTGGTTCACTCAGCCTTCTGTTTTTCTTCTGATTGGATTGCTGATTATAGTAATTAGTGATTCTTGAAGCAAGCACTTTTAGGCTTCTTCTGGTACGTCCAGTCAGCCTCATCCTGTGTGTATGTTTGTCTTTATGACTCCCACCATTCAATTGTTGGTGCTGAGCCCACCGATTCTTTCTCATCTCAGTAGCCTCTGTAGCACTGTGTGCAAGGTCTGCTCCACAGTGTGCTCAGCAAAGTTCTGTTGAATCAAATTTCAGCAAGTGCGATAAAAGGAAGTAGGCGTATTCTTTAGGTCAAGGAGGAAAGCATTACAATTCTAAAGGTTATGTTATAACCATGCTTGCTTCCCCCATAAGACCCTAGATTAGAATGCTATGTTCTTACTGAGTCTGGCTGAGCCAGGTAGAAGGAGCCTGGGTGTTAGTTAGTGGCATAGGAACTTGGTTCTGTTGGAGGTCTCGGGCAGAGATATAGACCTGATATTCATGACAGGCAATGGTTCTACATCTCTGATCTTTCTCCCTCTTTTTAGTAGGTATATAGGGAAATCTGAAACTAATCAATTCTATGATAATTCTTGACTGTCTATAATTTTAGGCTCTTAAAGCTCTCTTTTCTCTCTTACCCTCTCCTAGTATTTTGAGGTGGTGATTTTCAACAGGTGTGTCACAAGAATTTTTTTATTTTTATTTTATTTATTTTTGTTAATCCTCACCCAAGGATATTTTCCCATTGATTTTTAGGGAGAGTGGAAGAGAGAGGGAAAGACAGAGAGAAACATCGATGTGGGAGAAACACATTGATTGATTGCCCCCTGCACGAGCCCTGATCAGGGCTCGGGTTGGGGAGGAGCCTGCAACCAAGGTGCATGCCCTTGACCAGAATTGAACCCGGGACTCTTTGGTCTGCAGGCCGACGCTCTATCCACTGAGCCAAACCAGCTAGGGCACAAGAATTATTTTAAAATGCAATACCGGACTCTTTAGTCTGGTGCAGGGCTGGTGCTTTTTCCTTTAAGGCTGGTTTACTGACATCTTTTATCTTTGATTGTCAAATCAAAACATGACAACAGCCAACACAACAATAGCTATCTGGTGTGAATGAATCAAAATTACACTATTTTTTTTGGGGGGGGGGTCAGATTGGCAAAAAATATATTTGTTGGTGTGCCACAGAATTTTAGTAATTAGTTTATGTGTGTCATGAAATAAATAAAAGGGTTGAAAATCCCTGCTCTAAGGTATCAAGACACCAGACGGGCCGGCTAGTTCAGTTGATTAGAACATGGTCCTGATACACCAAGGTTACTGATACTATATTTAAAGATATACTTGGAGAATGAATTCTTTAAAACAATAGGCACATTCACAAAAACTTTTAATCTTCCAATGATTTTAAGTGCTTGATGTAGCTTTTGTTTTACCCCACACTTCAGCTGGAATGCATCTTTCCTATTTATCCCACATGATTTCTTAGGATGGATGTTCTCTTAAGGCTGGTGCATCGCCCTCAGAGCCCTTAGGCCCATTGGTGGGAAGACCCTGGGCTCCTCAAGGCTGTGTCTGTGGTGGTGCCCTTTAAGGATCTATCTTTCACAGCCTAGAGAAGTTATTGCCTGCATTTTTGAGTGGCTTTCTCATTCAGAAATCTTTTGTTCCTGCCACAAGGCAAAAACAGGAAAGAGATCTGTGTGAAAGAATGCTCTCCCTTTTCCTTTTGTGGTGATTGTGTATCTTAAGATGTGGCCTCTGAAGTTCCCGGAGCTGCCTGTCTTTTAATGTAAAGGGAGCCCTTAAGCCTGTTTAGAAGTTTGCGGAAAGCCTGTGGGTGTTGGGGTGGAAGATCCGGAGGGTAGCATCAGCGTCCCATTTAATGTATTCAAGTTCCACTATGCTCTCTCTTTCTCGTATAGAATTAAAAATTCTGCAGAATTGTATTTTGCACTTGTAATCTTAGTTATGCGCTATGTAGTTTACTGTATACACATATTACTGTGCAGTGTTGTAGCTATATAGTTTGTACTGGGAGGTTGAAGGGATTTTCCAGGGTAGTTTTGACTATGTAAATTTTGCCTTACTTTAGACTGCAAATAACAGTGTACAGTGCAATCCTCTGTATAAGATATTTCAAAATCCCTACTTCTTCCAAAATAAAGGAGTGGGTATAACTGGGACTCATATTCACCTATCACCCCCAAACCCGTAACAGGCATAGGGTTGGTAGTGGGCTTTGTGAGTAGCAAAAGGATGAGGCAGAAGGAACTTGTGATATTCAAACAGAAAAGGGGGTCGGGCAAGGAAATCTGAGGCAGGAGATGGTGGGTCAGGGTTCCAAGGTCAGACCGGAGGGGCTGAGAGTGGTTCCTGGGTGAGACTGTTTCCTCTGGTCACACTAGCCAGGAGACCAGCCCCTGCTAGATGGATGCTGCTCCTGTCCCTAGAACCCCTTCACTTGGTAATAATGCTACTTGGGCCTTGTTCCATGTGAAGGACACTGTGTGTGTATTTGTGTTGTATACAGAGTAGGAGGGGAAAGCAACAGGGCAGGAAAGAAGAGACAGGGAGGCATGAGTATTGGTAGTCCAAGGTTTTAGGAGCAGGTTCTGCCTTTATGGTTCTGGGGCTGGGGCAGTATTAGATGGGGAACCTGAGATACTGGGGGCCTAAGGGGTAGAAGTGTGTGAACCTTGCATCCGGTATCCCAAGCTGCCCTTCAGTGCCATTCCCTCCCCCTTCCCACCCGCCCTCCACCCCCAAGGCAGTCTGTTTAATCAGAAGTGGAAAGCATTTGGATTTGGTAGTGAAGAAAGATAAACTATCTATCCCAATACACCATGTAAACTTTTTAATAAGTGCAGTTGACATATATATTCATGTCCCCCTCTGCCCCCCGCTGTGGGATTTTCATCTGCTCCCTCACCCAGCTCCTTTAGGAGGCTGGTAGGATTCTGACTTGTATCCCCCTGGGTTGGCATCCTCTCCTGGACTCTTAGCCCTTAGTTTATGAGCCAGTCTTTGAGCCTCAGTTTCCTCATCTGCATGGAGGAGAGGACACTTACTATACTTGGCTGCTGCCTTGTGAGAGTGAAGGTAGCAAGCACTTTCCCTCAAATTTTGCAGGTTGCCTATAAAACAAAGGGCCCCAGCAAGAGAGCTTGAGCACAAGCAATTCTCATGCATCGTCATTTCAGTCAAGACTCTTTCTTGCAGGTGATAAATACCCTGATGTAACTAACTAACTAGCACAAAAAGCGAATGTCATGTTTCATGGAAACCAGGGAAGACCTCGGAGTGAAAGGAAGCCACGGATGTGACAGCCACAGAGAAGGGATGGGATGGGATGGGCGCACAGGGCAGACAGTTCAGTGATGTCAACGACATATTTTCAATCAAAATTTAAATAAGGCTTTTGAACTTCAACCTTATTTTATAATAATATTCATGATGAATAATTAATGCTAACTTTACATTTTAGATTTATTTAATGTCGGCTACATATATGGTAAAGATCAGCACATTTCACAATGCTTTTTTCCCCTGACACTAGTTCTTGTTTGAACCCGTAAAACTACTTTTTACTTTAAGCAAAAAAGAATAGGTCAGGCTTTCAATTCGGAAACCTGAGTCAAACCTGCAAAGTCTCCTGGCGAGGAAAGCTGTAAGACCTACGTTCTTTCAGGATGGGCCTAGCCCTTCCCCCTCATCTGACATTTTCTTGTGGAAAACATCTGGTTTAAATGAGCACTAATGGCAGCCTTGGTCACCAGAAACCAGAATGGGAAAATCATAAACAATGTATAGTAGGTAAAAGGGATGCCAAAAAGCAATGCGCAGAGAAAAGTCAGCAGCAAGTTTATTTAATACATACATTTCGCCTTTTGGGTGCTTGTCTTCTAACTGCCTTATACTTATCTTCCAGGAAAGACCAGGCTCCCAAAACACAGGGGTGGGCGATCATTCCACTCTGCCAAACCCCTGAGATGGCTTTACCAACATCCCCTCTGAGCCACGCTCTTCGTTGCCTCTTCATCTGGAGTCAATGAAAACACGGGAGAGAGCTCTAGGGACCAGGCTGTGTTGCTAGACTAGGGGCAAGGATTGTATTTATGCAGAACGATGGCTCACAAATTAGTAGGACTGTTTGACTAGCTCTCTTCTCCAGGGTTAGAGATGTCCTGCTGCTGCACATGCCCAGTCCATTGGGACCACCCTAAAGGAAATCGGAATGCCTAAAAAGTCCCAGTTTTGATTTATAGGCAGGTATGGAAGCAGACTCCTAACAGAAGCTTAGCAATAGAATGGATCAGAGTGGAAAAGAAGAGAAAGTTCTCTGAGCAGGTGGCATTTTGGATGGCCAGGGGTTTGGGAGAAGATTTTGGATGAGCCAGTGAGAGATACTATGGAGTATCCCTACCAACCTGTGGGGATGCCAGAGGTGTGGGAGGTATCTCATAGGGAAGAGAGAACAGGGAAAGCAGATATAAGGTGTTATTGGAACTTTTATGGAGCCTTGAGACAGTTATCAGGGGCAGGAGGTTGAGCAGGGATTAGTTCCATCCGAGAAGAGGACTCTTGGGGGGTGGGGTGCAGAATGCTGAATGAGATACCGAAAGACTTCAGGATCCAAGGAAAGTAGATGGCATGAGTGAGAGAGCGGGGTTAGCACTGCATTTTAACCCCCTTTACCATTTCCCATCTGCCTTGTCCGGATATTACCTATCTCAGACTGCAGGTATGCGTATGGTGACTGCATAGTTTAGTGGAAAAACATGGAGTATGAAGGCCTTTATCTCTTGGAAGGGTATCTCCACAGTAGCATATAATACTTAACCACAGGGTCTGGTGTGAAATAAATGGGATGATAATCTAGGCCAAGTGGATTAGATGGAACACTGGCCAGGTGGCCAGATGTCTTAGGATGGTGGGATAGTCTCCGATTTCAGCTGCCTATCCTGTATCCAGTTCACTTTACTAACAGGGCTTCCTATTACCCTGGTGTCTGGAGTGAGTAGACCCTTATGAGCCAGAGACCTACAGCAACTTTTATCAGTGGTTAAAATAGAATTCTTAAACTGGATTTGGAGATAGGGTTATAATGGCAGGGTTACTGTGTCTTTGGGACAGGGATTTGGCCTCAGTAAAGTTTGATCTCGTAAACTTTACCACTCATTTATGGTGAAGAATATCACAAATAACTGGTAGGTCCCATAGTTTTCAGCAGTCATTTCCCTTGAGATCTGCTATGTGTCGGGTACTGTGCCCTGGCACAGAGGTGACTGAGACACGGTCCTTGCTTTTAAGGTGCTCCCAGACACATGGGGCAGACTGGTGTGAGATAACTACACAGGGTACGGTAGTCAATGCTAGCCTATTGGTCTGAATCAGGTAGCACAGAGGAAGCAAACAAGTCACTCTAGAGCAGTGGTTCTCAACCTTCCTAGTGCCACGACCCTTTAATACAGTTCCTCATGTTGTGGTGACCCCCAATTTCATTGTTACAAACTGAACATAATTAAAGCATAGAGATTAATCACAAAAACAATACGTAATTATATATGTGTTTTCTGATGGTCTTAGGCGACCCCTGTGAAAGGGTCATTGGACCCCCAAAGGGGATGCGACCCATAGGTTGAGAACCGCTGCTCTAGAAGATGAGTGAAGCACTCACAGAGGAGGGAGTGGGTTGCTGGTGTTTGAGGGATGAATATTATGCTTAGCAAAATAAGCATTATAAATATAGCGATGCTGGAAATGCACAGTTACTGAGATGCCATGCTTCCAGGCGGGGTAGAGTGTGCATACCGGATTTATATACAGTAGATGGGAGATCCCATCCTGTTCTTTCTTTCTCTTCCTTATCTAGCATGGTGATCAGTGTTTGCACTATTGGAAATAGGCTCTAGATGCTTCCTTCTCTGGACGGGGATGGCCTTCTGATCCAAGTGTAGTTATCAGAGGCCGTTATACATGAGTAGAGGACAGGCTATGGGGCCAAATTATGACTCCGCCACTTACAAACTGGGTGTCTCTGACAAGTTACATAGTTTCCTGGTGCCTTTGATATCTCTATGAAACAGGATTGATAATGGCACCGACCTCACAGGGCTGTTGCCTCAAGTGCATTAATAAATGTGAAAACACTTTGTGAAGTGCTGTGAAAATATGTAAATGTTGTTCTTTTATCAAAAACATCAGCAAACCATTCATTTATGTAGTTCCATGTACTATGCAGAGCTGCCGAGACAGGGGTCCCATGTTCCCGGAGAACAGAATCAGAATTCTGAATCGGCTTCACAATAGGAAACCAAGCCCTGCGTTCTCAGGGCGCTTGCTCGACGAGCAGACGTGTGAGTGTACCTTGGTGCATTGCCCCGTGCATTGCCCCGGTGACCTGTGTGCTCCTTACCAGGTGGGAGGCAGCTTGAAAAGGGGAAGAGTATGTGCTTTTGGGGTTTGCCCTTTAGACATTTTTGCTCTTTTGGTTTTGAGCTCTGAATGTGAGTGATCCAGTTAATTCAGATCTCCAGAGTAGCCCTAATAATAGGACAACTGTAAGAACCACAGGTACTAACAACATACCTCAATTTAGGCACTCAAAGGAAGGCAAATACATATGGCATTATATGAAAAAAAATCCCCTATGCAAACCTAGAAGCATAATTTAATGTCATAGCATTTAACAGCAAAAGAATGATGACAGAGAGAACATGTTTACCACTAGAAGATTCAAATGAAGTATTAGTCTTCTGGACAAAGGCAGTAGAAAGAGAATAAGGAAGATCAATAACATTTATGGAAAGCAAAATTGGGAGATTACATTAACATCAAAATTTTAAAAACTTAATTTACATACAGTAAAGTGTATAGCTTGATGAGTTTTGGCAAATGTGTCCACTTACTAACCACATTTTCTTCACCCCCAAAAGTTCCCTTATGTTCCCTGGCAATCAGCCTCCCTCCCCGGCCTAGGCAAACACTGCTTGGCTTTCTGATCCTATAGTTTTGCTAAAGTTTAATCTATATTTTGCTGGTTAACAGAAATGATGATAGTTGGACATCATCAAAATTTAGGATTCCAATCCTACCTCCTTAGAAAATGCAATTCCAATAACTTCTCTGAGCCTTGGTTTTATTAAATGAGGATAACAACTTTTCTATTCACTTCAGAAGGTTGCTATAAAGAATCCAAAAAGATAACGAATGAGAATTAGGTACTTCGGATTTGATGGATTCTTTAGCAAGTATTAATATTAATAAAAAGTATAACACTTCTAGATATGAGCTATTTTTAGAGGAATTTCCATGCCAGAGCTGCTGAGGTGCCTACACAGACTCCCGAGGGAGAGCGCCCTCTGGTTACAGAGCAAGTTCTCTGTGAAATAGTTGGCTCATGTCTCTAGCTGACAACAGAGGATATAACCTATTCAGCTGAAAGTCTGAGTTAACATCAGTTTTAGCATATATATCACTTGAGGTGTGAAGGTAACATAAAAATGTTCACAGTGGCTACTGCTTTCCTAATGCTTTATCATAATAAACTAAACACTTTATTTCATGCTCAAGTTCCCAGTGCCCTGATTCTGAGGCCTGTTAGTTTTAAAGCTCCCACTTATTTTTGAGTGGCCACTGACTTATTTATTTACCCTTTTTGTTATTGAGGTGAAAATCACATCATCTAAGAAATTAACCATTTTGAAGTGTATAATTCAGTGGCATTTAGTATATTCACACTTGTAAGGTTCCCTTTTTACACAGATAAAACTGAATTTTTTGGATGTCAAGTCATCAGTCTTCCACATTATGTGTATCAGCTGCTGTTATAAATCGCCGTTCTTTCAAACAACTGACCTAAACGCCATTTTTATTGAAAATTGTTGAGTGGAGAGTAGAATTTAACATATGTAGGATTGAGGTCTAACTTTCTTTGGGCAGCAGGAAGACAATGGACATGCCTGCTAACCAGAGAAACCAGGCCAGTGTTACCTTCCCTCTCACTGTAGATACACCTGACAGATGCGGGTCTTGATAGTTTTTCTGGGGTGAGCTGTTAGAATGCGTGTGTGTGTGGCACATCGTGCTGCCATTCGCCTGTGTGTACACAGATCACGTGTATACCGTGCCTTTTCAAAAAAGACAAATGATCACCAGCTGGTCACTCTCACTTCCTCCTGTGGACATTTTGTAGCTTCCCCATCGGGAAGTGAAACTGATGGTGGGTTGGAAGAGATAGAAATTTGCTGAAGTGGATTTAGCCAAGTGGCTGTTTATGGATGACCTTTGCCTTCTTGGGGGTGAAAGCAGGAGGAGTTACAGAACCCTGGCAGAAGGTCACATCTCATTACAATTAGCATCCTGAACCATGGGGCTTTGTGGGTTCTCTCACCTGAGTCTGTGATGAACCAGACTCCGAAGGCCTGGGCGTGAGCTCTACATCTAACATCTCTATATATGTGAAGACCGTTTTGTGTAGCACTGTGGACTTTTGCTCTTTTATCTTCCCTCTGAGATTTTCAAATCCTCAAAGGCACCCTGCCTCTGTACTTTACACAACATTACTTTTTCATCCTCTGTTTCTGCACTGCATTTGGTAGAGATATTATAGGCACTTGCTGACCGACAGAGTGGGACCCATCTCACCTTGGATGAACTGGAATTCTATTTGAAGGTGTTTTTAGCTGGAAATACTCTGTTTTGGTGTTATTGCTGCTGATAAGATTCAGCGGGAGCAGTGTGATCAGGCACCTTCTCTGCCCAGGTGTCACCCTCTGGCCACCCTGAGAGGATGGGCTGTGAGAACACGCCCCAAGCTCCAGTCTAGACTCCAATGTGGGGTCTTCTGTGCTGTATTTTTGAGACTTTGTGTTTTGGTTTTTCATCTCTTAGCCTGAAGAAAAGCTTAAGTGGATATATCCTCCTTCCTTCCCTCCCTCCCTTCCTCCCTCCCTCCCCCTGCTTCTTTCACCAAGAGAGACTATATTCTCATGAATATTTTAAGTGGGTTTCACAGAACACAAAATCTGCACCTTCACAAAGGGGATTAAAATGTTGGAGTTTCAATTCCTCAGAATCAGCGCATTTTAAAACATAAAACAAATCATGTCAGTCTCCTACTTGAAACCTGCCAGTGGCCTCCATCACCCTTAAAACCAAACCCAGAGCCACTGTGCTGGCCTGCCAACCTTGCCCACCTCCCGGACCCCTCTCTTCGCTCACTAGTCCAGCCTCTGGCCTTGGGTTCTAAGAGCCCCCAGCCTGTTTCTGCCTCAGGACCTTGCTGCTTCTCTCTTCTGCCTGGGGCGCTGCCCTGAACTCTGTGCCACCTCAGAGTTGTCCTCAGATCTCAACCCAAATGTCCTCTCTCAAGCCTTTTCTGGCCATTATACCAGGAGCCCTGCACCCAATATCTTATTTTCTCATGTCACTTATCATATCCAAGATTGCTGGGCTCATCTCCCGGTTTCCTTGTTTCCTGGTAATGGTGCGCACTCATGCCCAGGGCAGGCAGCAGCTTCCTTAGTCCTGTCTCTGTGGCAGTTCTAGATCTTAGAGCAGGGGTCCTCAAACTTTTTAAACAAGGGGCCAGTTCACTGTCCCTCAGACCGTTGGAGGGCCGGACTATAGTTTAAAAAAAAACTATGAACAAATTCCTATGCACACTGCACATATCTTATTTTGAAGTAAAAAAACAAAACGGGAACAAATACAATATTTGTATTTGCATGCGGCCCGCGGGCTGTAGTTTGAGGACCCCTGTCTTAGAGCAATGCCTGCCCCCCAGTTCCAGCTCAGTAATCACATGACATGGACTCAGGGAAGGCTGGAATCTGAAGTTATTTACCTCTCTCGGCGGGCTTTTCCTTTCCTGTCTCTCTCTGTTTCTCTGTCATGTATTTTGCAGGAACTGCATCCTGAAAAGCGGTGTGATGTAATGTTGGAGCTTGGGCCCTGGATCAGGGCTCTGGGTTCACCTGTCACTTGATCTGAAGCTCTGGTCACACACAGCTGCCAACTGGAAGCAGCTACTGTAGAGCCACTCCTTCTCCATCGGCAGCAAGTCATGTGCAGTACTTACTAACATCAACTCTGGTGGTAGCTTTCCACCCTTACCTTCCATCACCAGACTGCTTCCTCAGTTCCCTTACTTGTGAGACGCCCTGTGATCTAGCCCAATACAAGAGCGGCCCTATAGGATATATATTGCTCTGTCCTCAGATGTGGCCCAGGAAATGTGCTGTGGACTGGAAGGGGATGATGGTCAACTAGGAGTCACTCATAGAGAAGGCCAAGTACCAAAATTTAGGGCTTAGCTTTAACTCTTCATTATTAGAAAGTTGGGGCTTGAAGGATGCGTTCTCTGGCTTTTCCTAATAAAGGAATTCTTTATTTGGATTAAGAAATTATGCCTGTGGCTTCCCACGGTCGTAGCTGAACTCCCAGATGACCTTGCAGTGTAATGAGCTCTGACAACAGGATGGCCCGGGCTTCGAGCATCATGGACAGTGACGTGCAGCTTGCCTTGTTCGTTTTGCTGGCAATGTCACCTTTGGGTCGCAGGAGTTCAGCCAGTCTGACAGTTATGCAGAGCAGTGTGATGGGAATAGTTCTATAATGCTGACATCTGTAGGCAGAGCTTCATGAAGACGTCACCCAGATCGCCTGGGAAGGCCACTTTCTTCGGGAGCTAATTCTTGATAGGAAAAGTATTTGGCCTTTTTCTTCCTTGCCTCCTCATAGCCTCCCATTCGTACCATTTCCATCTGTAATGGGGGATGGGCTGTATGTGTATACTTCTGGTCGCCTTGCAGTATACATTTTTGGCCTAGAGATGGCAACACCAAGACCCTTGGCTTTTTAACTTTCCTGCTTCTTTGGTATTTCTACATGAGATAAGATGTTAAAAGTTAGAGGATTTCTCTTTAAAGATTTCTGGTGAGGTGATATAGAACTTACTGATATCACCATACCCGCTGCCCTCAGCTCCCTAAGTCTATTTTCTCCTTTCATTTTTCTCCACTTCTATGACGCTTCTCTTTCCACTCGGATTAAAATTGCAACCTGTTTCCATACCTTTATACCAGCGATTTTCATCCGGTGTGCCCAAGAATGTTTAAAACATGCAGTATCTGATCTTTTTCTTAGATTGTCAAATTTAAAAAAAATGACAACAACAAACTTTGGCTGACAAACTTCTCCACTTCCTTCTGATGTATTTTTTATTTAAATTCTATTTTTCATTGAAGTAAAACATGTATATTGTTTTCAAATCTAATAATCATGTGTCCTTAAGCTGAAAACCACGGTTCCTGCCCCAAGTCTCCTTCTCCCTTTGATTCTTACTCTCAGGCAGCAGCCTCTTTCAAATCACTGAGGTGCTGGTTCCGGCTAGTTACCTCCATATTTCTAGATCATGTGCTTGACTTGCTATTTCTTGGTTTTTCTATTGGAGATGACGTCTGTGGAAGATGGCCATGTGCAGTTCCACCACTTTCTCTTTCAGTTTCACTCTCACCTTCTTTCCAGTATGGTCATATCTTGATGTTTAGTGAAAACTATATTTAGCATTTATTTTATTGTGCCAGTGTAAGCACTCATGGTGACCTACTAAATGCAACATGATTATTACCTTCCTCCCTCAGCCCCTCCCTCCCTCGCCTTCTTTCGTATTTTTAAATTTCTCTCTAAAATATATATCTCTCCACCTATCTTCCATTTGTAAATTGATAAGGGCAGCCCTGGCCGGGTGGCTCAGTTGGTTGGAGCATCAGCCCATACACCAAAAGGTTGCAGGTTCAATTCCCAGTCAGGGCACATACCTATGTTGCCAGTTTGATCCCCTGTCAGGGCACGAATGGGAGGCAACTTATTGATGTTTCTCCCTCACATTGATGTTTCTCTCTCTAAAATCAATGAATGTTCTCAGGTGAGGATTAAATAAATAAATTGATAAGGGCATTTGAAATCATAACTGCCATGTCTTCACCATACCTAGCAAAATTAACAATTCATTAATATCATCTAATATTCATATTCACATTTTCCTGATTGGCTCAAAGATGTTCTTTTACAGTTGGTGGTTAGTTTGAAGGATGTAAATAAGGGAAACCAATGGCATTTAGTTGTTATATTTCCTAAATTTCTTTTATTCTAGAACAGTCAACCCCTCCTTTATTAGTGACATTGATTTGTTGCAGAGATTGGATGTAGAATACTGCACATTCTAGAATAGCTTCCTTGTGATAGTGTTTAACTTGTTCTTCTTTATCCGATGAACTAGTAGTTATTTGATTAGATTTATTTTTAGGCAAAAAATATTCTATGGGTGATGCTTGTACTTCCTATTTTATCGTGCCATGAGGCAGTACTATCTGGGTAATCACCTTTAATGGTATTAGTTTGATAAGTGGATTCAGAAGATGGTAAACAGATCATTCCATTGCCAAAGTCCCTATCAGCTTTCCACCTAATGATGACCCTTACCTAGATCCATTATTTTATGGGGCACGGAATGTGTCCTTTCATTGTGTGGTTCTGTTCTAAGCCAATAAAGTGCTGATTATCTAGTTCAACTCCAGAAGGTCACCTTATTTTCCTTACTTTACAAGTCTTGGTTGGGGTCAGGGGACTTCTCTGTGACCCGCATGTACTACCAAATAACTGGCTGAATTTACATGAAAGTAAGATGCTTATCCTATATAATAAAACCTAATATGCTAAATGTCCGGACAGCCGTGCAACCAATCAAAGCATAATATGCTAATGATTTGCTAAGGCCGCTCAACCAGTCACTATGAAGTGCACTGACCACCAGGGGGCAGAGACTCCAACCAGTAGGTTAGCTTGCTGCTGGGGTCTGGCTGATTGGGACTGAGCGAGATGGGCCGGACATGCCCTGGAGCCCTCTCACGGTTCCTTCCCAGCTGGCCAATCTCTCTGGTCCCGATTGTGCACTGGTGGGGTCCCTCAGCCTGGCCTGTGCCCTCTCGCAATCTGGGACCCCTCGGGGGCCGGTTTTGGCCCAATCCCGCAGGCCAGGCTGAGGGACCCCACTGGTGCATGAATTCATGCACTGGGCCTCTAGTATATTATATTGATTAACATTTTATTTGGACATGTAGTTAGCTTTGCTGTTGGCTTTGAAAACATAAATAGGAAAATGGAAAGCTTGTCAGTCATGTTGAAAAGTAACTGGCAGGGGAAAAAAAGGATGTTTGTGAAGTAGTGGAACAAATCAGGGGACTGTGCTTTGGCTTATAATACCTCCCTTCTCCAGGGTGGAAAGACTCTGGGGTCTTTGTGCCTGTGAGGGAGGTGGAGGGAAGCTTCCAGAATGGACACTGATGACACAGTCTTTGAGGACATTTTGGTTGTTTTGTTTTAGTTTTTACTCCCCTAGTTTTCTGAGAAGTCTTTCATGAAGATTTTTCCTAAACCCTGTTGCATATGATCTAGGGCTTTTTCTTCCCTCTGTAATGGGCCTGGGGACTCTTTGATGTGTTTTAGCAAAATTTAGCTTCTAAATACAATTTGAAACTTAGCTCTACAGTTTGAAACACACACACACACACACACACACACACACACACACACACACACACACTGGCTTTCTCAACTGACTTTTTTTTTTTACTTCAAGAACCTGCCCTATAGGAACCAACTTCAGGGGCAGGACAGAACTACAGGCCATAAACGTGGATCTCCTTCCCAAAAGGCTGGGATGTGCAGATGTGAGAAACTGCATGAGGAGGGAGTCCTCTCCACGTCTCTCAGCAGATGGGCCTATCTCCATCCTTATCAAAGTCCTCCCTTTAGAGGCAGATGAGTTCCTGGTATAAATGCCTGTCTGTTATCTTGGAAAGATAAAAATTGGTTACCTTTTTAGTAACTTCCATCATTCCCGAGTTTAAGTCCTCCTCTGAAATACTCTGCGGATCCAAGTGTTTATAATGTTGAGGCCTCTTCTGCCATTTGAAATGACCTTCCATGTGCCTCTCAATGACCAAATTGTGCCCTTCTTTCAAGGCCCAGATCAGATGACACTTTCCCTCATCCTCCCAGCGAGATGCCATCACTTCCCATCCTCTAGACGCCCCAGCTCTCTCTCTCTCCTGTGACAAAATGATTCGTCCCTTCCATTGTGGTTCGTTCACATACTCATGTTACTTCTCCTTTTTATCAGAAAAATATCAGTCTTTGCTTTGTATTGACCATAATTCATATTTAATAAATATTTTATCATTTTACATTTTAATAATTTAATTACTTGGGCAACTTTATTTTATCCGATGTTCCGCTCATATTTCAGCTATGCTTCAGATATGTGTAGGGGAATCCATCGGTCAGAGGGAGAGCCAGATTTTCTGTTTCTGAAGAGGGAAGAAAGCATGTGGAGAGGAATTAACATGGATTTGGGAGTCAGAAGACCAGTTTCGAGACTCACCTCAGCTCTTCAGAGTCAAGGAATGGGCGTGTCACTAGGAACCCCTTCTGATAACATGGAGATATGAGCAGGAGTTCCCCAAGATGTAGTTAAGGTTAAGTTCATTGGAAAGAGGGAAGGGGAGAAAGGACTGTGTAGATGTAGGAGCAGTCATGGGTGGTGCAGAGATGGAGTGTTGGGCTCTCAAAGCCCTTCTGGTTAGTGCTGGCCGGGGACAGGAGGTCTCCCAGGGGTTGCACTCTAGTTGTGCTGGGAATGATGAGTGCTCAAGGCCCAGGGAATACTCGGGACAGAGAGAAGATGGTGGGGCTTGGGGAGGGAAGCCTAAATATGCACTTTACTCTTTAACCTCCTCTCGGTCTTGCCCTGAACCTACTAGCCCCAGCTATGCTTTCTCTCACTTCTGGTTTCTGTTAATCTCTCTTGGGAACTTCTTGGCTAAACTAATGAATGGGGCCACTTCTAATAAACCATAACCAGCACTTACACTGAGCCTCACATTAGGAAGGGAGGGCCACCTCAGAGAGCGATAGAGGTTCTAGCACTATCGCTAGCCGCCTCTGCAGAGAACAGAAGTGAATCCAAGTTCCCCAGGCACTGGGCACCTCCACTGCACAGGCAGCTGGTCCTTGTCTCAGAAAGACGTTGGGAACCGCTTCTTGGAGGTAAATCCTTTACCATCCGTCTGCCTCTCTCTGGGAGGTACACTCCCCTTCAGCATCAAGGGGGTATAAAGAGCATGCGATCTGGCATCAGTGGACTTGGGTTTGGGTCTGTTTATATGCTGTAAACTTTAGGCTAGTTACTTCCCTCTTGGATGTGGAAAGAGATGTAATACCTGCATTATTGCTAGATGGTAAGGAGGTTCAGATGAGATTTTATATTTATATTTAATAGCACCTTCATTATTCTAAAGCACCATAAGGAATTTTCCCCCGTTACCAAGTTATCGCAAAGGCTACATCGTACACAGGTGAGAATCAGAGCCCATGTTGTGGTCTAATGGCTGGCTCTTCTCTTACAAGTGTGAGCAGTTCCCTACACTTCCCGGCACCTTGCCTTCCTCTCCTGTGACACGGGCATGGATACTAGTTGTCTAGAGAAGAAACTTATCTGGAGTGGAAAATATGCCAAGGAGACCAAGGACTGGTGATTATGCTATTTCCAGTACTACCTATTTAATTTTTTCCAGCAGAATTTAGAATGCCACAATAGTGTTCTGGTGTCATGCTTGAACATGGCCTATCTGGTTGAAAGAAGTGATTTTGGAGTCCCATCGATGTTGCTGCTCTTTGCAAGTTAGGCAAGTAACTGAACGCACGTATCCTTAAAGTAGAACAATAATGTCACCTCCCTGTAGGGTCGCAATGAGGACTAAAGGAGGTGATGTAAATAAGCCATCAAGCATGGTGTTTGGCATCTGGTGGGTACTCAGTGTTAGTTTTCTTCCTCTAGACCAGGGGTGAGGGACGTCTGGCCCACTGGCTGTATAAGGCCTGTGAAATCATTTGGTCTGGCCCTGCCAAGGCATTAGGGATGAGTTAATTAAATGTTTGACCAAATATAGCAGGCTGGTTTTTAAGTTGATAATTTTGTATGGCCCTCAAATGATGTTATAAATATCCAAATGGCCCTTGGCAGAAAAAAGTCCCCCACCCCTGCTCCAGACTACCTAATGCTCTTCAATGTTAACCCTCATCAAATAGCATTGACCAAAAGTTCCAATAAGTCCCAGTATAGGTGCTTTTACTTTAACAGGGTTCTAAGGGAAGGTCAGGTTGAGGTAAAGGGCGGAGCGAGCCAGTTATGTTTGTTTATTTTATAATAAACAATAGTGGTATCTCATCTCCTTCCCCTGGTCCTGAGCCTGCTGAGTCACTGTCCTGGCCCCTTGGCCCCATGATCTCTGGCTGTGTCTATGGAATACAGCAAAACCCACAAGAAGCCAGCACTAATAAGTGGCAGGGCATTTTGAGGGATTTTTGTTTGCGTTCCTGTGCTTGCTCTCCTGGCAAGAGAGGAAACCTTTAATGAGACTTTTCCTAACTGATGCTGCGTGTGCCATGCGGATTGTTTCCCCTCTGTTCTCCTAATAAATGACCATTTCATGAGGTCTCTTTTCATTTTTTTCTTCTTCATTTCTGCTTCTCAGTACATTCCACAAAGAGCTTATTCCTCTGCTGGTTACTGATTGATGGTTCTACTCTGTATGCCCTTTAATTTTGCAATAAACCAACAAGGAGTTGAGACCACAAACTTAAAGAGAATTGACTTATTTATTTGACTGGATTCACTGGAGCGACAGGCAGTCTTAGTCATTTCAGTGTGGTCCTGGGGAGGGCAGGACGAGTCCATGGGAAGGAACACTGGGCTAAGTTAGACAGGAGAGAGCTTACTTGTCCTCCCGTTCCAGGGCAGTGGGGCATCCGTTCTCAGCCTCTCAGCGGCCCTTTCCAGGCCCAATGGAAGCAGGAAGTCTTCCATAAGACTTGCCACAGATCTAGGATTCTGAATTCATTGGGACTGTATTTGTGGAAATGGATAGCCACTGCCTTGGGTCCTGTGCCCCTTTTTTCAAAGGGATCATAAAGGACTGCAGGAACCTGCCTACGTCCTGTCAGGCCTGGCCTCTTGGCTGGTGACCTCAAAGACCAAGAACAAACCTCTGCCTCCACTACCACCTCCATCCCAGCTGTGTTTTCACCACAAGGCTCTATCAGATGTCAGAGGCACTAGCACACTTCATGAATTGACTATCAAATACACTAAGAATCAATGAACTCTTTTCTTATTTAGCATCACCATTGTATGGAGTGACCAGTCTGAAAATAACAAGCATCATTTCAAGTAGAAAAACAAGAACAAACTTCTTGAATGGTTCAAGTGGATGCGAAATAAATAAATAAGGATAGCCCCTGTTTGAAAACATAAATGCTATTATCATTTCTGTGTCAGTCTTACTCCATGCCCAGGGCTACTCCCTATGAGTTGAAGTGAAGCTGGAAAGACAAACTCGCACATGGAATGTGTCCCAGCTACAAATTCCTAGTCCAGAGCCCAGTGTTGGTTGTGGCTCTACCACATTTAACCGGCTAACTGCCTGTTCTTACTCTGCTCTTATGTGGTGACCTTTCTTCTGAAACTCTTGTCATCACATTTTAGCAGAAGTGAAAATGTTAGCAGAGTGGTTCGTGGCGAAGACCGAAATAGAACCCAGGAGTTTGTGCCCTTTCTCTCGCCATACCTGCTGGAGCATGCTTCCGTCCCGGCCTGCAGACTGTTTCCACCTCTGCCAGGCAGCCTGCTGAGAGTTCACCAGCTTCTTCTTGCTGCTGAAACTCTGCCTGGTTCTTAAACATTCTGTTCAGTTTTTCTTGACATGAGACGTTGCTTTAAACAACGTGAGACTTGGTCAGTCTGAAATCAGCAAATGCCCTGCTCTCTGAAGAAGAATCATCAGATGCCCACGAGGCGATGAGTGTTCATGTTGAGAATCTGTTATGTGGTAGAGCCAGCGAAGGCCAGAGAGCCAGACAGGCTGGGTGTGAATCGGACCCTCCCACATGCTATCTATTTGGTTTCAAAAAATTGCTCAAGTTCTCTGAACTTTAGTTTCCTCATCTTCAAAACTAGGATAATGATGTTTACCTCACGGAGGTGTGAAGATGAAATGAGTTAATGCATGTTAATCACTTGATATGGGGTCTGATACATTAATTTCCTCCCAGCTCCCTTCTCTCCTTTAGAGTGGGGACAGGGATCTGGAAGTACACAAACTCTCATAACATGTACACTGGAGGGAGAGAACAGAATAACATATATGACATAATGAGAGAAAACTCGTATGAAATTACTTGGTGCTGATTCTAAAGTGGGAGTATAAAGAACTGAGAGGTCAGTTGGGCCTAGTGTCGTTAGGAAAGATTTCATGGAAGAGGTGGTATTTGAACTGCCCCCAGGAAGATGGATAAAGCAGGACATTTCTGACTGGGGCACTTGGGCTGGGGCGGAAGCCAGAGGGAGCTATAAGAAATACAGATAGAATGACAATGTCATAGCCTCAGTTTTCCCACTGAAGAGAATAATAAGTAAAAAGCTCATATTTGTTAGGCACCTGCTAGGTATTAGGCACTGTCTTAAGTGCTTTATATGCCAATCATTTATCCTTACCACAGGTACAACTGTTATCTTAATTATGCAGTTGAATAAAGTGAGGCACAGAGATGGAGTAATTTACCTGAAATCATACAGGTAGTAGGTGGTGGAGCTGAGATGGAAACCCAGGAGGTCTGACTCCAGAGCCCACCCTCCTAACACACAACGGCTGCTTCATTAGTTCCCAGCTCCCCTCACAAGGTCGTGAGGGGCAACTAACACCACTTGTGAGCATGCTCTGAAAACGAAAGCACCATAGCTCTCTGTGCACTATATGGGGCGGGGTTTGCTGCACATGAGCCTCACCATCCCCTCTAGCAGCTCAGAGGCCTGCTAAGAGCTTCACTTTCCTTTAGGACAAAACTCCAGGGGGCTATTCCCAAGCACCAGAGTGGGCATTTGTCATCTGGCGTTAGGGCTTGTGCCTTGCGTGTGAGCTGTCCTTGGCCAGGACATCGCTTTATGGGCCTATAGCACGTGATTGGGAGTTGGCTTGTCGGTGACCATGATGGATATCTCCACTCCAGGGCATTGCCATGGAAGGAAGCTGCCCCTACTCACCATGTAAATATTTAGTCATTTTAATGTATTTGTTCTGGACCTATTCTTGCGTCTCTCCTATGTTGACTCTGTTTAATTGTAGGTTATTATTGTTTGTCTGTTATTGTTTATTTGCCATTTATTTAAGTATGGACATAGCATTGATTCTACTCCCACACCCACCTCACCCCAACTCCTTTAAAAAACAAAATATCTTACACAATATCCCTTCCTTGAGGATATCAAATACATAGTTTTTGTTCAAAAAGCATTTCTGATGAGGCTGCTGCCTTGGGAATTTGTTCCTAGGCAGATGGTTGACCTCCTTTTGGACAGATAGCGAGTGACCTTTGCTCCCATTTGACGCCAGAACTGGCTGCACACCTCAGTCCCAGAGTCTGGAGATCCTCGGTAGCAGAGAGATACGAGGCACAGACCAGTGTCACCAGCCTCCTGTGGAGGTTTCCCGCCAGGGGGGTGAGACCAGAGGCCTCTCCGGGCTTCAGCTTCTCCCCACTGTAAGCCATGGTCTGTGCAGCTGGGCTGGGGCTGGAGAACAGCAAAGCGCTGTCTTATCAGGCTGGACTCCCCCAAGAGCAGTATTTTCACACAACCCCTCACCCCCCAGGGAGCAAGTGACTCAACAGAACTGTTTTCTTGGTTTCAAATGAGTCTGAGGAGGGGAAATCAGTTAATAGCAGCCGTCTGTGATGGACTGATCACAAAGCTGTGTCTTTCTAATCCTCCATACAAATCAAAAGGAGGGGAATCCCCAGGGCCCCGGCGTGCACATGAATAGAAAGCACCATCAAATGACAAAAACACCTAAAAAGGTCAGCAGAAACTCAGGGGGCTGCTGGAAATTCACCTCGCCTGCCTGTCTGTGGGGCTCAGTGGGCAGCCAGGGAGTTGGCTGAGACAAACAAACCACGCAAAAGCCGACTGGGCCACCGGAAACGCACGGGGCCGTGGCAGGGCGGTTTCTTCCACGTCCGTGAACCTCAGGGTCATCCGACGGCTGGCCTTGTTCCTCTCCAAGTCCCGGCTGCCAGAGACCTTTCCGGTCCGCGCTGCCCGAGCCACTGCACGCGGTTGCTGAGGCCACTGAAGCTGCTGTGAGCGCACAGCGCAGCTCCCCAGTGTGCGAGCCGTTTCCTGCCCCGACAGGATGCCGCGGGGTAGGGTGAAGGTGGAAACAGCACCCCAGCCCGCTGTCTGTGGCCTCCTTACCACTGTCGTTCCACCTGAGCCCCGGAACCGACACGTGCTAACCTCAGCCCCATGGGCGTGGAACAGCCTGCCCGCAGTGGAAGGAGCTCTTCTCGCCTACGTCCGGCTCAGTAGTTGCTGGCCCAGGGTTTCCACTCCGTCCCCTGCGTGTGCACCCCGGAGAAGTAGGCCGGGGAGAAAGCCACTCTGCCGTGCCACAGCGTTCTGCTGTGTTTATGTTAGCCAAATGGCAGGTGCAGTCCTACCTCAGTGCATTGCCTCTGAACTCAGCCGCCTGGGCAATGGCTAACACGAGGTGGGAGGGGTGTTATTGTCCATTCCTTTGTGACTGAGTCTGTGCAAAGCTGTGGGGATTCTCTTCCTCCATCTGCGTTGCCTGGTGCTGGGTCAGTGTCTTCTTGAGGGACCTGTACTGGGCAGAGGGTTTCTCTAGCTGTGCCTGTGAATTGCACAGTGGAACCTACCAAAGGGATTTTTTTTCCTCCAGGTCCATAAGAGGAGGTGTGAATTTTATGAAGATTTCTCCCTCATTCTTTCTCTTTTCCCCCCTCTCTAACTGCACCACTGCCAATTAGTTCTGTGTAGCATTTCTTAAGGCCTGAATGATTAGAATCAAAGATAATGGATAAGCACAACACCGGGACCAATTGAAATGTGTAACATTTTTTTTCATAGCAGCCTGCCACATTTATAGTCATCACACATTCACTTTCTTCACGTTTTCTGTGGACTTAACACTTTTAGGTACAGAGAGGCCAGGGGCATTTCGCAGCATTGCACAGCAGGTGAGTGACAGAGCCAGGAATAAAAGGCAGCTCCCAACTCCCACGGCAGTGCCTTCTTTAAGCCAAAATGAAGTTTGATCCTTTTACCACAAATATTTCAAAAGGAAAATCCCCCACAGCCTTTCAGACTTTCCCAGAAAACAGTTGTCACGCAGACCTTCGCGATGGAAATAGCAGGCTGCAATCCTAGAACCTTATCAGGTCCTTATTCTCCAGCTGACAGTTGATATTCTCTGGGCTGAAGCTAATGAAGAATTACTTTCCCCATAATGAAATGATTTCTAATTTTCCAGAGCTTGGCAAAACTAAGCCCGTGAATAGTAAAACCAGATTTCTGATGCTCAAACCCCAAAATATTTGGTCTGATTTCTCACAACCAGTATTGGAGATCACTTTTCAAAGCTGCAAGTGACGGGAAGGGAGTTGTCAGGGGAGTTGCAAGGGCGACTCTCTAGATCCACTTTTGGGGGGGACATACCCTGGTTCCCTTCCACTCTTCTTATCCTTCTCCCTCTGCCTCTCACCCTTCCTCACCCCCACCCCCTTCCCTCTTTCTCCAGCTCCTACCACAGCAGACGGGTTGGGGACGACACCGTCATGGTTGGAAAGCAAGAGGAGAGTTTGGTGAAAACCACTCCAGGGCCTTTCTCTCAGGCCTTGGTGATGAAAGGACTCAATGAACCTCAACAGTTTCTCACAGGAAAATTCCGGCCTCTGTCTCCTTACAAGCAAGACATTGAGCAGCCCTTAATGGAGCAGGATTAAAATTCAGGATTTCTGACTTATCCATGGCCTCTGCTTGGATAGAAAGACTAGGTCACGGTCATAGCTGTCGATCAGAATCATTTTAGATACCCAAGGTCACATTGTTCAAAAGTGCACTTTAAGCTGATAGACTATTAATGCAAAAAGAGAGAAAATGAACGATGCCTCTGGAGTCCGTGAACTTCAGAGCCCTGTCACTTAGGGAGCGTGAGGGTTAGCGGCAGGTGGCTGTTTGTGGGCAGTCAGCCCCCGAGGTCCCTGTCTGTCCTTCAGATGCTGCCTCTGGCTGCCCAGGTTGTGCAGCGGGCGGCCTGTTTACTTGGGAGCTGTATCAGGACAATCACTGCATCTAGCCCCACATGCCCAGTCAAACTGATTTTGAAACTTCTCTGATTCTCTGTGTTAGATTGTGGCAGATTTCTGGCAAGGAGTGGGTGGGAGGAGGAAACGGGTGTTTTTATGGGCAGAGAAATGTCCCTGAGATGCCTGAGGTTGCCTTGTGATTCCTCTAGCCTAGCCTAGCCCTAAAACTGGGCTGCACATTGACAGGAGTTCATGAAAAGTTTTCGTTTCCAAGCCTCCGGTGGGCCTGGTGAGTGACAAGCCACATGCATCTGAGGGCACTGAAAATCCACCAAAAAGATGGGCAGAATTTGACTAGGATTGCCTCCAATGCTTGGCACTTTTATAGAGGCTGAAGCTATTTCCCGGTTTGACTTACGGGCATTTATGAGTGTCAGAGTCCAGAAGGACTCTTGTCCTAAGATTGGGCTTGTTACCGTGTAGCATTTTGATGATCTTTTCGTGTATTCTTGGACCTTGTTTTTGAGACGTGGACATCAAGGCCTGCAGAGCTCACCTGTCCATGGGTCTGGGCTGGGAGTTCTCCCCCCTCTCTGCCCAGTGCTGCCTGAGGAGGGAGAGTGGGCAGGGAGGCCTGCACATCCCTATTCTGAGCGATTATTAACTATTGATCTCAGACAAGTGATTCTAGTTCATGCTATGGAAGGTGTGGATTACACAGAAAGCGGAATGAGGACATGTTCGTGGGTCCTTAAAAAAATCTTCCTTGTCAACATTGAGTTGTCTTGCTTACCATAAATATCTCTTCTGTGGAGCAAACAGGGCCAGGTGGCCCATTCCAACCTATTCTGCCCCCAGCTGAGCACAAACTCCCTCTTTTCTGTCACCTTCCAAAAGTCGAATAAAAGGAGCTTCCTCCCTTAGAGACTGGGCCTTTGGGCCTGGCAGTCCCCCACTCTGATTGCTCCAGGGCTGTCCCATTTTCTCTCCTGTCCACAGAGGGTTGAATATGCCAAAGAGCTATTCATGGAGGCCCCAGCAAAGATACTCCCAAATACTTCATTGTAGGGTGGATCAGACTAGACAGATATGTGGCCCCATAAGGCAGAATGTATGCTGGACCAGGAGCAGGAGGTGTGAGTAGGTTGTGGATATAGCCTAGATATAGTCTGGCTATAGCATAGCTGAGGAAAGATGGGTCCCCATTAGACACAGAGACTAGTGGAGAGTCAGGCTCCATCGGTTAGTAGACTCTAGCTTACCAGCCCCTGACACTCAGGGCTGATGGTTCTGCTGACCAGCGTACTCTGCTCCTACCCTCTTCTCTCCACGTACTTGCTCTCTTAAGCTATCTTTTTGATAGTTAGCAGAAATGAGTCACATATTTTTGTCTGTTTGTGTGTTGGTTGGTTTTTCATCCCTCCTCCTTCTGACCAAATGTCATTCATTCCCACCCACCCATCTGCCTTACTAGGTCATTTGGTCTTTAACTGGTTCCTGTCTCTTCATTTCTTTTCTCTAGCTGATGATACATATATTGGTTATTTATGAATCTGTACTCTGAAATTTCTTCTTTAGAGAGCTTCATGGTTCTAAACTGAATATAGATGTTATACTGCTCAATATAGAAGGGTGGAGTAGGATGCATTTAGAGAACCTAGGAGATGAAAGGGAAAACTTGGAACCCAGGGGCATGGTCTTGGAAAGGAGAAGTCTCCCCTCATCCCCCGTTCGCCTTTGGAGGGGAATTCTGAAAATGAGATTCAAGGGCTCTGTGGCACGATACGAGAGGCTCTTTGCTATTGAAGTGTACCTGCAGCATCCTACAGCCAAGAGAGCAGCGCAAGGAGGCCCTAGGGTGAATGGCCCCTCACATAGAAAGTTGAGTGGAGACAATTGTTACTCTACTTACCAGGCTTCTTACTGACCCCAGTAGGTGGATGTACTCTTCTTCCTGAGGAGTAAACTAAGTTGGATTCCATCTCTTCTTGGATTCAGACATAATCATAACTATTGAAAAGAATATTTTTCCCCTTAGTCCAAGAGTCCACTCTAGCCTTTCGATTTGTCGTAGGTGGTAGTGTGTGTGTGAGGTGGGGGTGGAGGAGGGTATTGTATGTTTCAAATAAGCCATACTTTTAGAGAAATGGAAAAAATGGCAGGTGCAATTTCAATTAAATTTTTGTTGCTTTTGGAATATATCAATAGCAAATATTTCTTCTTTGTCAGCAGTGGGCTGTATGCTGTACAAAAAGGAGGTCAGGCAAGGTACAGATCGGCAAAGAATAATTAAAGACACAATGGGGCTGACTTTTAGTAAGCATTTTCCATTGGCCAGGCATGCAAAGGACATTATACACATTACCCAGTTTAATCCTAGAAACCCCGTGAGTTAAGTATCATCACGCCCAGAGAGGTTATGAACTTGCCCAATGTCACACAGCTAGTAATTGGTAGAACCCTGGATCTGAACTCAGGTCTGTCTGACTCCAAAGCCCTCACCCTAATCACTGTGCAAACTCCTCTTGCACAAACTTGGTACCAAGCAAGAGAGGTTCCGATATTTCCAAGGGTGTCAAAGCAGCAGGAAAGCCCCTTAAAGTGTTAGTCAGAACTCGTCGCCAGAAACCAGATAGTGTTAAGACTGTTGATAATTTGCAGTAGAATTTTATAAGTTAAAGACTGTAGTTTTCAAGTGTCCAGGTTGCCTCAGAGGCCAGCACATCTATCGGCTTCTGCCCAAGTCGTGATTATTTGCCATCAATACTATTTGGAGATGTTTCCATTCTGTCATTTTTCTGTACTCAGATTTAGAAAAACACAAGTCAGTAAGATGGTGCGATTAGCAACTCCCCGAGTTCAGTTGCTTGTACCTTCAGTGATATGGATTTCGGAGGCATAATGAAATGGAGAGGATTATTAGCAAAACCACTTAGGAGCTTATTCTCTTGCCGTTGGGGAGTGAAAATGTTTTCTTTTCCATCTACTCTTCCATTGGGAGTGGAACTGAGAGCAGTTATCTTTTGAGGTGCATCTGTAGAGTAGTATGGTTTTAGACTGTGAAGGGAATCATTTTAGTAGTTATGTGCAATAAAACCATATCTCAGTACAAGTTTCCACTATAGGACCCATGAAATAATAAAAGTGAGAAACAGTGGTCTGAATATTTTAGCAAGTGCCTTATCTTTTAACATACAAGTTTCTAAAGAACACATACAGTGCCTTTACATCTTTATTTTTTCCTCTGTATATGATGACATGCTTTGCAAGGTAGGTATTCAATAAATTTTTATCTTATTACACTTAGTATATCATTAGAGTGCTATTTATTATCACCAAGCCATCTTTTGGAAGAACCCCTTTAAAAATAGAACTTACATATTTAGATCTCTCAGAAGTTCCTCATTGTTCTTTTTACTGGGACAGACAGATTTCACTGGTAGGTAAAGCACATGGTATTTTCAGACCAATGTCAGGATCTTATTGGTCTTGCTTAAATGATTACTATCTTTTCTTACTGAGAATTTTACACAAATTATTTTAATTACATAAAACTTAGAACCCATATTGGTAGAAATGATCAAGTACTAAAGTGTATCCTGATGTAGAAAATTGTGATGGAGTGTTTTAGGCAATATACTAACTCACTCATCTATACAGCATCATTTCATTCTGAAGGAAATAATGACAACAGTGGCTTCTATTTATTGAATATTACTCTGTGACAGACACTATATTAAGTACCTTACATGGATTATCTCATTTAATTCTCAAAACAATTCTATAAGATAGATGTTTTTTTTACCTATGAACAAACAGAGCTCCAAGGTTTAAGTACTTTTTCTAAGATTCACAGGGCCAGAGTCGGCATTTGAACCCAGTTTTAATGAACTCCAAAGCCCATATCCTATATTATAAAGATACAAATTATCACAATCCCTAATTCATGCTCCCGAATATGAATATTTGTTTCTTATAAGAGCAGACTGTTATTTGACCATTTCCAGCCATTTTAATTGAAGACATATCATATGTGGTTCTTACTGGTCCAAATGAAAAGTAGCAACATAAAAGAGTATGAGCGATAGGATTAGCAAGTTCTCAGTGGGATGCTGCAATAGCTGAGCTTCGCTGTAAAGTAGTGGAGACCCATGAGCCTAGCTGACACACAAAGACCTTGGGGAGCTTGTCTTTGGTAATAGAGGCCTTCATTTCTTCACTTGACCTTGCCATCATGCTCCCGTCTCAGCCCTCAATTAAGCTGCCATTGGCATAGGATTTATAACGTGTCACTGGCCATTCAAGAGACAGCAGCAGAGGTGTGGCTGAAAAGCTGAACAATAAAGAATGGAATTGATTTTCATTTCTGTTCAAATCAGGAAGATAACAAAACCGTAACTGACCCCGGGACAGAACAAGACAGCCCAGCTAGGTGCAAATTTCAGGGACTAAATGCCTAGTAACCTTTGCAGAAGGTCCATTTTCTCTGACAGACCAAGATGCTCATGGTTTCTTTCTGTCCAAACCTTGGGAAACGATCAGTTATTGGTGATGTCGAACTTTTCCAGGAGAGAATCTGTATCTCATTTTTCCTGTTCATTTCTAAACAATAGAGTAAATTTTATAAGTGAGAATTTTTAAGGAAAATAACAGGTTTTCTTTTTTTTTTTTTTTTAACTGAACCAATAGTATGGCCATAGACCACATGAATGAGGTAATTTTAGAGTCTTTTCTAGGAATTTTGAATGTTATGAACTTTATTTTGCATGGGTAGGATGATATTAGTTTGTGTTTTAAATAAATAGTGAGACTGGACTTCTTTTGTTAGACTATAATTAATTCAAAAGAATAGTGTTCTTCCTTTAGGGATGAATCTTATTTTAATTTCATAAATTTGGAAATAAAACTCTGACTTTTGATTTAACAAGGGAAGAAGCCACAGGTACCCTAATTTTAAATTATTGCTTTTATTCAGCACTAGTAACTAGGGTTGTGGATATAATCTTAAAAATGAAAGTTTAATAAAATGTGTATGCTGGTGTATTAATCTTCTGGTTAGCCTTCTATCATTCAGTCCCAACTTCCTCAGCATTGAGGAAGAATTGATTATGGTTTATGCTCTGAAAGACAGCCCGTTTCCTGTGTTGTGAATGACCTGTGGCTTTGCCAGACATACTGGCCTGCAGATAAAACTGATTAAAGTCAGCAAGGGGGTTTTCCTACCTGTGTACTTATCAGTCTTCCCCCAAGCCACAGTCTGCCTTTTGAGAGCTCTAATAATTAATTTGGTCTTCTCTCTTCTCCCTTTTCCCCCACCTTCTCCCTGTCTGTTCACAGGTTATCTTGACGAATCAAATTACAACCCATCTGAGTGGAGCCCTAGCTTCTCAGGCAGACCTGGTGTCTCCAGCTGATGACTTGTCCCTGTCTGAAGGTAAGGGATCTGTCCTAGAGGGGCTGAAACTTGACACTGACCTCCAGCCCCACAACCTCTCTGCTCCTGGGAGAGCCCAGAGATCAGCTCGCAGGCCCTGGCCAGTGAACCCAGCCAGAGCCCGGCGATGTAGGCTTGGCCACCTCTCCTGGCATCTGATCCCTTATATTTGGAGAGTCTCTTGCTCTGTTACTGTAAGTGAGCTTCCTTTGCCACCCGAGTGAGTCATCTTAATGGATGGGCCTCCATCACCTCCACCTTGAGGCTGGTCACTCCTCTGTAGTTGCTTTGGGTCCTTGGTGTGAGGGCTGGTGACCCTGCTAACTGACTGTTTTTTGAGACTAATGCTGAAAGGTTGGCTTTACCAGTGGTCCCGCAGCAATTTAGCCTTTTCTCATGCTGGGTACTTTTAGTCCTGGTAAAAGTAAACACCAATGTGATGTGCTGGGGATGTGGCATTCCCTGTCAGCTTTACAGAAAGATTAAGAGAAATGCTCCATGCTGGTAAATCTGCAAAATTTTCTCCACCTTCCCATGCTAGCAAAGGTCAGGCCAGCTACAGTTTACATAGCGAGGGGAATCACACCTCTGAGCCAGTGGGTGGTTTCTAGTTTTAGTCAAAGCTCTTACTTGACATTTCTGAGTTCTGCTAGTTGTACTCTTTCAGGGCAGAATGCTGTGGGCCTGTGTGTATGTGCGTAGCTGTCCCAGGCTCCTCTGCACTTTCTTTTTCTGAGAATTATTCGTGATGGACTATGTGGGACTTCCAGGCCTCACAAGGCTCCCGACTGCCCAGGTGATCTCCATGGATTGGCCTCAGTTTATGGTCCCCCAAATACAAGGACTATACCCCTGCTTCTCAGTGGTGTTTTTTAGAGTGAAAACTAATTATTTATTTAAAGCAGTAGTAAAATGCACTCGGTACCCTGCTTCCACATCAGTGATGCATTATCGCACCCCCATCACCTGGACTTAGAAGCCTGAATCATTTCATAACCCTCCCCCCTTATATTCTTTTCACCATCAAGTCCATGTAGTTCTTCCTTCCAAATATATCTCTCCCATCCCTTCTTTTTTTACAATTTGAATTGTGATCAGCTGACTCATTCAACTTATAATTGGATTATTTTAATAAAATTCCAATATGTCTTTCCAACTGCAAACTGCCATTTCCATTCTGCCGCTATCAAGTGGAACTTACTGCTTGGGCTGTGTTTTCTTTGTCACTCTCCTACCGAGAAATCTGTGTTTTGAGAATGGGCTAAAATCAATATGCTGATTTTGAAATATTCAGGACTTTGTGATTTGTCAGCTGAAAGTCGGCCAGAGTGGAAGTATTTACACCATGGAAATCAGCAACTGCTAAAAATCAGGTTATTTTTCTTTTCTTTTGCATGAATCTGTTTCCAAAACACCACGAGATAAAGTCAGTACTTCTTAACACTTCGCAGTCTGGTCTCTCCTTCCTGTTCAACCTGCACTGACATTTACTTGGCTCCTGTGCCAAGTGTGTGAACTTACTGCTCACTGTTCCCTCCCCCCCACCACCCTTCCACCCCCCGGGCCTCTGCTGGGACAGCCCACCCGATCTTGAACAGCATTTCCCTTTTTCACTTCTACCTCTGCTTCTCTTCCCAGATCCTCCCACTCCTTCGAGGGTTACAGACCACCTCTTCCACAAAACCTCCTCGTCTGTCCCAGTAGGCATGGCTCTCACTCTCTGTTCCTCCTCTGTGGTCCCTCTATCTGCTCCACTATATAAAGAAAAGGTCTAGAAAATTTAATTTAACTTTTCATGGTTTCCCGACTAGATTGGCAGATATTTTAAGGACACAGACTATCTTGTATTCTTTTTGTCTCCATGCTGTGCCTGAGTGACTAGCAAAGTTCTAGGCACATTTAGGCAGTAAGTAAATGCTGAATGAATACCCCAGTTAATACTTTGTAAAAATAGTAACCATGAGAATCACATAAGGCACCTATGAGTATCATGAAAAATTGTTGTAATAATTTCACACGCCACAGACACACACCGCACACATTTATTCAGCTCTGAGGAAAAGAAAGTATCTTGTTTCTTTATTTGAAAACCAGTAAGTAAGAGTACTTTGCTTTGTCTTGGCTTCCTGGTTTATCTTAAACAAAGAAGAGTCGGTGAAACAGATAACAAAGGAAATTGCTTTGGGGCTCCAGTGTAACCGCTTCAAGAAAACAGTAACAAAGCAGTAACGTGGTATTTGTGGCAAAGGAAGGGTTACCAGCTCATTCTTAGACAACTTTTTCTTATTATGGAATCCGAGGGAGGATGGAAACAATTCATTTTTTTAGGTCTTTATAGGTCATTTTTTAGGTCTTTTACTTGCATAGCTGAGCAGGTGAAGAGGCTATGGAAATATTTTTTCCTAGAGTCTATACTGAAATTCCTTACCAGTGAATTAAAATGAATAGATTTCTTACAATATTTATACCTATTTAAATGCATTACAGTGTCCCTTAATGTTACTGTGATTCATATGGATAAATGGCTTTGTTGTTGTTTCAGGCATTTGTGGTTTCATTAGCTTGGTGATCTTGAGCAGGTCTTTTAATCACTTTGGCCTCAGTTTTTTTCTGTTAAATGACAAGTGAGATGAGTATAAGGTTGCCAGAAGTCTTTTCTAGCTCTAACATTGGACGATCATACTGTGGGTCTGAAGATCAGGAGCATTCACTAGGTGATGGGTATTGAAAAGCCTGATTTTTCAGACTGGGAAGAATGACCTTGTTGTCCTAGATTAGGCATCATAGGAAAGATCTTCAGAAATCTTAGCATTGATACCTTTGGCATGCCTACAGTAGCCTCCTCTCCCTATTGCTCTCTCTTTCTCTCTAAACTCCCTGGTCAACTTGTCTGTCTGTCGCTTGCTCTCTCTGCCTTTCTTCCACACAAACGTGTGCACAAGAGGTGTGTGCAAACCAGTGCAAGTGGGAAACACCCCGATTAGGGAGCTCAAGGTCCCCCCTGACCTGTAATGGATTTCAGCTGCAGAACAGAGGGAACTGCTTAAAAGGCACTCCCTTGCAAATAGTTGGTGAGAACCAGCGGCCAGTGGGCAGCCAGCCACAAAATGATCCGAGGTGACCTGAGAGAAGTACCCAGCAGGGGCTGGTTCGGGAAATGAAGTCCCTTCTGCTCTGACACAGAACAGGGAATGCAAGTGACCTGGCCCAACTGAGAGATCTCTTCTATCCCAGTGATCCCTACTATTAATATCTGCCAGCTGCAGGCCCAGAGCATCCCCCTGCTGAGATCAAAAGGACCCCTATCTTGGCTGGAACAAGGTCATCTGCACAGGGCTGTAAACAGGCCGGCTGGCTCAGGGACCTCTGTAGGGGAGGAGAAGTCAGGAGAGGGGAGGTGCTCTCTCACGCTCCTTTAATCTCCCCGGACCAGCTGTTGCCTCCCAGTGTTTGTAAAGTTGAGAGTTCTTTGTTTTTGTGTTGCTTTTTCTCCCTTATTAAATGTGTGGCTAGGTTGTTGCTTGGATTATGTAGACCCATGTCCACTGCTTGGGCCCACTGTATGATTCTCTGCATTGAGGTTTCATTCCCCTGTTGAGTTATCCAGCTCCCAGGTGGGAGAGCCGCAGAGAGAGACATGGAGCCCGAAGGCCAAGGACTTTTCCCAATGTCACTCCTGTTGCATGGTTTTGTGCCTGGAGAAGGATGAGAGGACAAGTTGAATTTTCTCTATTTAGTTAAATAACTTCTATACGTACCGTGTGCTTATCAATTTTTAGCCTGCCTTTCACAAATGTTATTTCATTCAGTTGTGAGAATGGAACTTTCAAGACTTATGCAAATCGATCAAAATTATACTGTGAACCTAAGGGCAGAAATCAGGATTTTCGTTCTTATAATCTACATTGTTCTCAAGCTGGCACTGTGAGTGAAAGTATTTTCTTTCCAGTGTTTTGTTTCATTGACAGAAACTCAGGCATCTAGGTTGTTACAGAGGTCAGTGACTGGCTATTAACTAGGTTATCGTGATGGCTATTGATTAGGTTATTATGTTGGTAACTGACTAGGTTATCATGACTGTTCTGGCCAAGGACATGTTTCTCAGATGCCCTTGCCAGTTCTTCCTGGTGGTCAGCGAAGATACTAAGAATGATTGGGAATGTCCCCTTTGCCTATAGTGATTAGTAAAGAAAGGATCTAGCAGTCCAGCTGCCCTAAGACATCACATTTTATTCTGAAGTCACCTGAGATTGGACCAGAAGGACTGGCTGGACCCCTGTTCAACAAGCACAGTTGGTAGGTGAGATGGACATGCAGTGACAGCAGGGCCTGTGTAAGACTGAAGCTCTGCTCAGCATAGGCTGCTAGCTTTTCCCCTCTGATGATTTAATGAGATAGCATTACTTCAGTGTGGCGACACAGCCCACTTCAGCAACCCCAGAGGCTTCGTGGAAAGGAAGCATCATCAGGCTGCCATCCTGGCATTCCCAGCATCTGGCATGTTAGTGTTCTTCTATCTGCAGTCATAGGTTTTGATAGATAATAGCACTTAAAAACTAAAAATGGCCCAGCTGGCATGGCTCAGTGGTTGAGCATCGACCTATAAACCAGGAGGTCATGGTTTAATTCCTGGTCAGGGCACATGCCCGGATTTCAGGCTCGATCCCCAGTGTGGGGCGTGCAAGAGGCAGCTGATCAATGATTTTCTCATCGTTGATGTTTCTGTCTCTCTCTTCCTCTCCCTTCCTCTCTGAAATCAATAAAAATATATTTAAAACAAAACAAAACCTAAAAATGAAAAGTGCATGGATGGGTCGAGGAAAAAACACAAGAGAAAAGGCAGTACTTAATAGAACCAAGAGTGGTTTCTAATTTTTGTACAGGAAGCCTTTTTATTTCAGTTGAATTGATGACTTATTTCATGTGCAAGAGAAAGTATTTTAGGATTCATTCTCCCCAAGAAACCATCCTTGCAAAAAGCTGGAGTCCACTTGAAAGAGTATATGCAAGTACGTGGCTTGTGTCTCCTCTAAAATAAATTCACCAAGGAGGAACAGCCCAGAACAGTTGGGGCGAACCAGGGACTCATGGTTGTGAGAGAAGCCGACTTCAAAGCATGGTATGAATTTTCAAGTTTTATTTCCACTCTTGCTTTCCAGCTGGATCTGCTCTGGATTTACTGCAGGATGTTTGAAAATGTGGCTCCCTGCTAATCTCAGACAGTTGCTATGATCAATGGTTTCTTTCATTTCCGATAAAAAACACTGGTGTTTCTGCTTAAATTGTGTGTACTTTCAGCTTTATTATTGTAGTCGTAATTTATTGTCCAGCATTACCCAAATTTGTAATCCATTAACCACAGACTTTGGGGTGGGTTGGTCAAGTTAGCAGAACTCTCTCCACACTTGGGCTCCAAGGCCCTCCACAGCCCAGTCCCAAACTAAACGTTCACTGGTGTGGGCAGACCAGGTACAAATGGGTATGGGTGGAGCCGCCTGAAAAGTCCACCTCTCAGGGCTCTGGTGCAGGGTGGCTATAATTAGTGCTTTGAAAACATAAAGTATCACCATGTGACTGCAAGGTTAATATTAACAACTGTGATCAACATTGTTAACATTCGCATTTCTATAGCATTTTAAAATGTCCTAAAATGATGAATCACTTAATCCACCTCAAACCACCAAAGCATGAAGGAGACTTGCTCAAAAGCCACACAGTGAGTGAGAGGTGGTGGTGCCGGGAGCAGAAGTCAGAGCCCCTCCCATGAAAGCCTAGATTTGGACACTGCTGCCCCTTAGGAGTGAGTTTTAGATAAAAATGTCCAAGTATCCTGGTGGCCTTTCCATTTTTGATTCCAAAGCCACAGACATATATCAATACAAACAACTTACTTCCAGCAACTGTTCAGATGCCATGAAAGGCCTAATTTATAGAAAAAGATTAGAAGCACCAAAAACATTTGGTGTTTAGCTAAAGAAAGCCTAAATATTATGTGAGTTGGGTGGTAGTGGCTAGAGTTGAGAGGGATTGGGCCCAGTCTACAAACATCTATAATTCTCAAGAGGGAGAGGAACTCGGGGGTTTTCAGCAGGGACCAAGGGGTAATAGCACCACGGCCTAGGGGTCAAATGAGAGAGGGAACACTGAAGTCAACCACCAGGAAGTACTTCCTGGTCAGGAGCCCTGTTTTGCTAGTGACAGTTTGCCAAAGAGAGACACGTGTGAAGCAGGATCAAATGAAATGGGAGCCAGAGTATTCTTCGGGAAAGTCTTTGAAATGGTTCATGGGAGGCTGGGCTAGATTTTTGAAAGTATTTTCCCCTTACCCCTCTTTACTCTTTAGAATTTAGAGGTTAATTTCTCCGGTGTTAATTTCTCAGATGCAAATGTTCATGTTACTCTCAGGGTCATGAAGGCAGAAAGGATGAGAACACCAAAGCCAATTTTGTTAATTGCTTCAACCACAGAGATGATGGGGCCAAAATCCCAGAGAGTGGGATGCCAAGAGGTGGTGTGATCCCAACGAGCTTCAAGGTGGAAGGATTCTCTTGTTGACCATCATTAAAGAGACTTCTATACCAGATACGAGAGAGCAGAGATCATAAAGAGAGGCTGGTTCCTAGGAGTGGTGCCCAGGCGGTAACTTAGTTTGTGCTGTAATGTAGCATGCACTTTTGATGTTTACTAGGATTTGGGGAGGATAGTAGCAAGGTCTGCCAAGGTGGTCTGTCCAAGGACAGTCCAGCTGAGTTCTGACCTAGGTTTGGATCTCTCTGACGGCATTTCTTTTCTTCGTGTTTCTGATAAGCTACTCAATAAATATCAGCTGGATTAAACTGTATTTCATTTTGTCATACTGACATGTCCTGTTTATTAGCTGCATTCCTGCATATATTAGCATAGTTTTAGAGTTATGGTTCCTCAGAATTTTTTTTGGCTGGATGAAGAAACCTTCAAGTGCCTTTCATGTGTTGTGGACCCGTACCATATGCACTATGTTAATGTGACAGGAAATCCAGAAATTGACAAGATGTGGGCCCTGCCCTCACGATGTTTACAGTGGAATTTGAGAATAATTCTAAAGGAGAACAATATTAAGGAGAATGTGTGTACTGCCTTCAGACAGTATGGCATGAACCAGAGGCTCCAGGAGTTAGGAAGAGGGGATCTTCCAGCTGAGGCAAATCTGAAGGGTTCAGGGAGGAAGATGTAAGAGTTAGGCCTGGGGGAGGGATATGGTTTCAATAGGCAGAGAAGAGTGAAGATCAGGGAATGCTATCAATAAAGACTTAAGTTCAAAATGGGCCCCTCTTCTCTCCCATCATTCTCCCCCTCTCAAAATCTGTTCCAGCCACACAGCCTCCTCTCTTGTTCCTCAAACTCACCCAAGTGTTTCTGCCTCCGGCCTTTTGCATCTGCTATTCCCACTGACCACAGCACTTGTGATCTTCCTGTGTCCTGCTCCCTTACTCGTCGGTCTCACTCCAGTCTCCTCTCCTCAGAGAGGTCTTCCTTCATCCCTTTAAGACACAACCTCTATCCCTATCCCATCCTCCTCTACCTCCTAACCCAGCTTTATTTTTCTTGATTGCCCTTATCACTGTCTGCCCTGTATTAGAAATTAGAAATAAATTAGAAATTTATTTGTTTGTGGGTTTATTGTCTGCTTCTTTTGTTTTCACATAATCTCCTAAAGGGCAGACACTTTGTCTTGATCACTTTTGTAGCCCCTAGTTCCTGGAGGGTATTCAATAAATATGGGATCTAAGTTGCAGGGAAATGCAGGGTACGTTGGGAAGGGAGCAACAAATGGCAAACATAGGGAGGTCATGAGCAATAAATCTAGGAGTAGATTGGGACCAGACTTTTGAATATCAGACCGAATTTAGACTTTATGCTAAAGTGATCCTATCTATGCACTCTGAAGGGTGTCTGGATGAGATGTGTGCAACAGCTTAGGGGTGGGGGACTGAGGTAAGGAGACAATGAACTCATCAAGTATTTAGGAAAATGGGCCACCCATTATGCACCAGGAACTGTACATGGTGCTGAGGATACAGAGATGACATTCTAGATAGATCTATCATTACCATTATTCATGTTTCTGATAAGCTACTCAATAAATATGGTGGCAAAACCATAGTCCTTTGAAGCACTGCCAATGATAGATCTATCATTACCAAAGACATGGTGGCAAAACCATAGTCCTTTGAAGCACTGCCAATCATTCCCTATGACTGGGCGTGCAGGGGCCACCTAGGAGAATGGCGTAGGGTTAGGCTTGAGAAGTAGGCAGTGTGGAGCATGGACATCTGGCATGCCATGTTAGGGAGCTTATGGTTTTTTTCTGAAGCCCCTGTGAGAAGAATATGAGGATAATCCATTGGCAGCACATCATTTCCTTGATCAACATGATTGATGAGGCTTATTCGACTGGCGAGGAATGTTTCTCTTTCCTCCCTTATAGTTCCATGTGCATCCCTTCCAAATCCACATGCTCAATCAAAGAAGACGGATGGCTCCCCAGAGAGAGTAGGCTGTTCTTCAGTCAAGGATATGGAGTGATTGTGTTTCCCCACCAGAACCTTTATTCCCGGGGTTCTCAAGCCTTTGCGTGCAGCTGAGTCACCTGGAGGGGTTATTAACACACACACTGCTGGACTCCCACTCCCAAGTTTCAGTCAGCTGAGCAGATATTATTGTACGTTTGCTCAGAGCATCTGTATACCTCTGTTGATCCCTCCAGTCATGTCCATTCTCAACATTCTCCCTTTTTTCCAGATCAAATTTTCAACATTATCTACCTATTCCTGGTCCATGCCTTCAAGCCAATATACTGGATTTAAGGGAAAAATTTGAAAACATTTTCTTTCCAGTCCCAGATAACTATCTGGCTACTTTTTTGATCTGATTTTCTTTATACCCACAGTCAGCCCCAGAGTTTCTCTTCAGGGGAGAGTTTTCTTCTGTTAATCTGGAATCCACTACCTACTCTAAACAATTATTATCTGATGAGATATGAGGCCTAAACTTACCTGTGCACGTCACCTCTTATCCGGAGACATACGACAGGCAAACTAGCACAGATTATACCCCAGGATCAGCCTTTATTCACCACTGCTCAGGACAAGATAAGCCAGAGAAGCTAAGAAGGCGCCGGATAACTGAAATACTTGCATTGGAGAGCTCTAGATTTGAAGTGACATCTTCTCCAGAATGTATGATGTTCTTGCAAAATTACTCCCTACCATCAGCAGAGAGTCTGATTTTTATGGATTAAATGTAAGTGTATGTGTGATGTTGATTCTCTTAAACATGCTTCTACGCCATGGCCCATAAGAAAACCTGTTTCCTGGGAGAGTTACTTCCAGCCACAGAAGGGTGATGATATCTTTGTGGGCCAGGGACTTGTTTTGTTTTTAAATATAGTATAGAGATGAAAGAAGCTAGAAAAGTACCAAAATAAATTGCTCCTGAGTTGAATAAGAAGGAGAACACGCCCCCAAGAGAGCTGTAGACCAGAAATAGATTAAATAATTGAAATCTTTAAGATATAGCCCAGGAAACAAACATCAGTGACTAAGGGGCTGCCAGAGCCCAAGGGAGGATCCAAGGTTCCGGGCAGGAAGAACCCCCTTGTTCCTTCAGGGACCAAACTGGAACCAAGAGAAATAGCTTATACTTTGATGTTAGTACAGAATTAAGGTAAATTAACAAAAAAAGGAATCCTGTCTTATAGTCATTAGAATATAAGTTCCTTGAGGACAAGAATCTTTGTCTCCTTTGTTCACTGTTGGATTCCCAGAGCCTAAAATAATGTCTGGTAATTATAGTTACTCAATGAATGAGGCACCTATAGCTACAAGGTAGGGCAATCAAAGAGTTATTTAAAGTTTTAGACCTGTATTCACCTAAGAGAAGCATGAAACTGATGTATCATGTATGCCCCAAAGTTCCTTCAAGGTGCAGTCAGCCTTAACTATGTGCCTGCACTGACTGTGATGAACAACAGTGGGCAGCTCAGGGAAAGTGTCAGAACGAAGAGACCAGGAGCCCAAATGCTGAGCTTTGGAAGGAGAAATCTCCTACGTTCACACAAGAGTGGTGACTGGAGTCGTTTAGTCTGATTTACAGTGAGGAGATTTATTAGGTACCGACTCTCCACTAGGTCCGGTGCTAGGGCAGATGCTCAGGATACAGAGACAAATGCTCCAGCCCCTGCTCTTTGGGAAACTCAGTCAGATGGTGGTGGGAATCACTATGGACAAGAATACCAAGTGTGTAATGATGGCTCTAGGTTCAGATATTGCTGGGGAAGCACAGGAGTCTTGTTTGGGGATGGGAGCTCTCTAAGAAGGCTTTTTAAAAGGAAGGAGACACTTGAGCTGGATGTTGAAGGATCAGTAGCAGTTCCCCAGTGGAGAAAGAGGAGGGAAAGGTGCTCCTGGTGAAAGGAAAAGGCCATGTCATGGACTAGAGGTGGGTGTGATGGAGACCTTTGGGAGGTCCACTGTAGCTGACATGGAAGGGAGTGCTGCGAGGATGGTCTGCAGAGATAGGCAGGGGCCAGACTGTGAAAGGTCTTACCCAGCAAGCTAGTCAGTGTGAATTCTTCCCTGAGGAAGATGGGGAGCCTCTGGAACGGGAAGGTGATAGGACCATTTTGTCCTTCCAGGTGAATTCTCAGGCAGCAATGAACAGGATAGAGGGGATGGAGATGGAACTAGGGAACTTGGATGTGGATCTCTTTTGGGGGGAGTCACTTTTGCGTGGGGCTTTCCCTAGATTTCTTAAGGCAGTGGGAACTTTACAATCAGCTTTTCCCATTCTAAAGTCTGGTGGCCAGGTCTGGCTTGGATTTCTGCCTCATCAACCTGGGAGGAAGCTCTTTGGTACCCTAGGCCTCTGAGTAGCATCGGATGAGCCCGTGATGTATCAAGGTGCCTCCCAGTTCGAAAGGGCTCTCTGTACTTCTTTGCTGGGTGGTGAGAGAAAATATCAAGTGATTTAAAGTACTAAACAGCACTATGGAAATAAGTACATTTTTATGTTCCTTTTGCTAGTGATTATAATAACATTAAGTGCCTATTATGTGTCAGGCACTATACTACGCATGAAAAATTCCAACAACCTTTGTGGGGTTCAGTCATTACCTCCATTCTACAAACAAAGAAACTGAAGCACAGAGTGTTCACATAACTTACTGATGATCCTCTACTTACTGATTAGCTGGGATTTAAACCTGGAGGGTCTGGCTCAGAGTCCACCACGCTCTTGACCAGCACGCTACACTCAGCTCTACAAGACAATAATGCAATGACTGTATTTGTGTCCTTGCCGGGCTGAGAGGGTGTCATGCTTCAATGTGATAATTGTGGTCATTTCTTTGTATTCACCCTGAAATCTCTTTACAGACAGACATTAAGGAAACTGTGTTTGAACAGCAGACAAGGCTCTGCATCTGGAATTAGGAGACCTGTGTTCAAGCGCTGGCCCTGCCACGAAGGTAGCTGTTATTTTGAACAAGTCCCTTAATTTCTCTGGCCTCAGTCCCTCAACCCACAGACATAGGGGGCACATCAGCTGATGCTCCTTAAAAGGCAAATTGAAGAGTTTTAAGCTTCAGACAGACTTCTCGGTTTTCCTTTTAAAGATGAACAAAGCAAACCCCAGGCTAGACCAACCCCTCTCTGAGCATTTAGGCGCATCCCTTTGTCACTGTTACTACATTGGTTATCTAGAGCAGCAGTCTGCACATTTTTTGAATCTAAGACCCATTGTTTTTGGGGCATGGAAAAGTAAAACTGCTATCTGTAAAATATAGTGCTCCTACGCTGTTCAGTTATATAAGACACAGCAGAAGTAGAGGTTTTTTGGGTTTTTTTTAATGAGATGGGCTCTGAGATTTTTCCCCACATCCCAGTGAGTCATCACACGTATGCCTGTCAGTGATGTCAGGGGGAAGTTAAAATTTCTCCCTGCCTGGTGTTCATTGCAGAGCTCTTTACCACCCCAAGAATAATGAGGCTGGACCCCACACTTAAGCCTTGGCCTCAGTCTTGCAATTTTTCATACACCCAGCTGTGGAGCATCTATAACAGTGATGGCGAACCTATGACACGCGTGTCAGAGGTGACACGCGAACTCATTTTTTGGGTTGATTTTTCTTTGTTAAATGGCATTTAAATATCTAAAATAAATATCAAAAATATAAGTCTTGGTTTTACTATGGTTGCAAATATCAAAAAAAATTTCTATATGTGACACGGCATCAGAGTTAAGTTAGGGTTTTTCAAAATGCTGACACGCCGAGCTCAAAAGGTTCGCCATCACTGATCTATAATGTGAAAAGCTGGGTGTTCACGGGGAACAAGAATGGCATCATGCTTGGCCTCTGCTCTTTAGAACATAAAGGCTGATTCTGATTTGTGTCATCCATACCTGGCTGGAACCCTCGATTCCCTGCATACTGTCCTGCAGCTAAACCTTACATCCCAACTGGCTGCATCTCACTCCAGTGGATTGGACATGAAAAGAGAGGGAAATAAGGGAAGGCTAGAATAGGAGGCCCCACACATGAAACAGTTAAAGTCACTCTGTAGCACACTCCTGTGAATTCCCAGAACGAGGGGCCCATTTTTAACATCAGAGGCTCTCCAGGAAAGAAGAGAACGTGTGATCTTTTGGTGGCTTGAGCTACTATTTTAGGATATCAGAGCCAAGCGAGGGTGGGCTCCCTGATCAGCCTGTCCTGAGTCACGGGGTATGGTGAGCTCTGGATATCCGCCAACAGACACCCTCTATCACTGGTTAGACCCACTCGTAAAGTGGCAGGCAATAAATCAGCCCACGTTTCACTGAGAACTGGCCAGGCTGGCCCGGGGAGCTCGCTGTCGTTTAGCACCTGCGGTGGGCAACTGTTTTTCTTGGCCAGCTGTTTAATGAGCACCGAGTCAGATAAACTGCGCTTGGCTTCTATGCTCTCTCCAGACACAAACAATTAAGCACATCCTGCTGGAATGGTTGTGTTGGGGAACCTGGCTTTCCTGGGCTGATCATCTGGTTTTCCTGCCCCTCGGGGCTAGAGTTTGGAGAAGTTATTGAAGCAACCTTGAGAAAGCTGTTAACCCTTAAAAGTTAGCTTTTTATCACCAAATATATTCACAAATGGTTTGCAGGCGAAGCCTTACTAACTATGGCAGTTTTAAAGATCAAAATCATGATTTTATTAATTTCACCCTCTACTCAGGGTTGGCTTAGAGAAGTAGGAGATTGTAATGTATGGATCCTTTTCTGGTTTTGTAACCAACTTGCACTCCCAAGTTGGGGTAAAAACATTGCCTTCTTAGTCTATTCATCTATGACCCGGGGTAAAGTTGCCCCTGTCTCTGGTGAAATTCATGAATAAAACCTCACCTAGCTGGGTTTCAGATTCTGTAAGAGATCACTTTTCTTCAATGCATACATCAGCTAAGACTAGCATGACTGATTCTAGGCATGAATTGCAACAAGCCCAAGCTGAACACTTCTCCCAGAACAAGTCATCCAAAAGTGGTAGGGGTGACCCAGGATGGCCTTTGACTAGCTGGCATCGGAACCATGATGGGCAAGGAGGAACTATAACCTTGATCTCTCGGCCTACTGATCAACGTTCTTGCAATTCTAAGAGTACCTGGAGTTTGCGATAAGTGTGTATTTGGGAAACCTTTGAAAACACGCACCGTAGCAATGCTGTTTATTTGGGAGGATGCACTTACATGTCCTTGATGACCGAAGGGAGATCCAGTGGGAAGGGCCTGGTGGAGAAAGAGCGAGCGAGCAAGCGCGTGTGTTACTCACTGGAGGACAGATTGTGGTGTGCCTGGTAGTGAATTGCCTCATCAGGAAAGGCATCTAGAAAGGCGAGGAGACCCATGAGAAAGGAGGTGACTTCTGTTGACAAGTCACCATTGTTCAGACCCAGTGGGGCGGAGAAAGGAAACCCAGAAACCTACATGACAGCCTCTCTTGGACTGGCCGAAAATATGGATTTTTTTCCCCTCACTGGAATTTGACAGGGTCAGTTCACGTCTGGGTTTTCAGCACTTAATACAGGGCCCTTTTGTCCTGGGAGGCGGCTGGACTGGTTTTTCCTCCAGGCAGGTGCACAGAGGGCGTTTATTGTAGCCTGAAACACAAACACCAAGCCCCTAGGCCCCGCTCCCCACACTCTCCAGCGTGGCTCAAGGAAATAAAGTGAACAATGTCTCTTGCAACAGGCGAGCACTGTAAATGCCACTCCTGAATGAAATATTTCTTAAAACTTTGTATCCGTAACTCGATCACCTCTTAAAACTTAATTATATGTCAGGGAAAAGGAAGCCATTGGCTCCTCCAGCTGTCCAGGTTGAACAAGAGCGCACAATGGGGCATATCCGATTCGCGGCCTTACTTAGGTAATCAGATTAATATCTCCTGAATTGAATTCACCCTTTTGATACGGAGTCTTTCAGCTGCCTTGTTTCACATCTCAAATTCTGACAAAGCTGTGCGGCCTTTGAGTAATTTCCCCGAAATCTATATGCGGGGAAGCCTGCGCTCTTTCGAGCACTTTTTGGGACTTGTACCAATTAAATCTGTTTCTGGCACACTTTTAATGGCATACTTTCCCCTGAGTCAACAACTGCTCCAAAACCTGAGGTCATTTGTTTAATTTAAAAGCAAAGGTTATGAAACAACCATCTCAGGCTTCACCAGCCAAGGCCCTGTGGCTTTGAAAGTGGTGATGAGACAGGGGAAAGGCTCATAAAGTGGATTTCTTACACACAAAATAAATTAATTACTGTGTTTCTGTTCAATCAGTACGAAGCCAGGTCTGTCCACACCCTCCCTGCCAACCTCGCTGTCCCTCGCTCTTCAAACACATCCTCCTCTCCTGGGGCTGTCACCCTCCTGGTTGAAGTTCACCCTTTTGCTGTTGTTTTGGCAAAACAAACATCTGGACTGGATTTTTGTCAGCTGGAGTTGAGAGAGAACTGTAAATGATGCCATGATTTTTTTTTCATCCTTATTAAATTTATTTATAGCCAGTCTAAAGCCAGGAAACATATTTTCAAGTGGCTAGAGCCCTTGATTGGAGGTTTTAGACGAACATACAAGGGATGGTATCCTTTCTCCACTGCTATTTGTAAATAATATCAAGGGTAGAGTTACATAATTCCTCATTTTGGTGTGTTGTTTTTTTCTTTCCTGAAGGACCCTTCATTAGGACATTTTGTGCGTCAGAATTCTTCCATTGTAAAGGCTTATCTGATATGCTTTGTTTTCTGTCAGTGAGAGAAAGGGGAATGTCACTGCTATTTCTGAAAAGCTGCAAGAATGACAGTGAGTTTCTGGTTGTCTGAGACATGAACCAGTGGCTTGGGCATTTCCTTTTGCCAAAGCACACAGCTTGGATCTTGTTCCTACCTTTCCCACTTAACAGCCTCTAAAATCTGAAAGCTGCCAAGTCTTAAAGAATCTCATTCATTTTCTCATTATTTAAGATAATAAAAAGCTCCACAAGGGGCTGACTAAAATAATTTATAAAATTCTTTGCCGTGCCCTTAGACCTTATTAAATAACAATGCCTTAGGGTTTATATAATCAGTTAAGAAACAAAACCTTCTGGAGGAGGCTGTGTCCGGCGATGATTTTTTGAGGGCCCTTCCAGTTCTATGATTTGAGATGATTCTTTGATTTTTTTTCACTGTTATTTAAAAAGAAAGAGAAAAAGAAGGAAGGAAGAAAAGGAAGAGAGAGGGGGAAATAAATAAATAAATAAATAAATAAATAAATAAATAAATGGGGGTATGGAGGGGGAAGCTGCTTGGGAATGAGGTTTGCTACCCACACGCATTTTCTTCTCCAGAGAAGATACTGTTCTACTTCCTGCCACCCAGGTCAGTCTTCCTCAGTCTGAACAATGGAGCTTCATGTTCTCCATCTTGCTAAGGGTTAGGCTCCAGGTGTTGTGAAAGTAAATTGAAACCAAATGCACTTTCTATTGGAAGAGCTGCCATTGATCTCAGCTCATAGACAATACTAAGAGGGAAGGCACTTATAAACAGAGGGAAGGAATCCTTGCTGTCGTATCGTAACACCAGTCACTTCACTGTTAGACCCGGGAACACATCTTTGACACAGCATCACTGCACTTCATGATGTGCCTGTGTCACCTGAAGACTGGTGTTCCATTCTTAGAAATGTTAACACATTATTTAGTGAATGATCGCGGTAATGGACGGGGAAAGCCATTCTTACAGCCAGACCCTTCATTAACTAAGAGGGCATAGAAGATAAGGTCTCATGTTCTCCACCGAGAAAGGCAGCTGTTTCCCCTTCCTGGTAGTAAGGCAGCGTTTGAGGCACCGTGGCCTCACCAAATGTGGGTGTATGCTGCCCATTTTCCAGTTATTACAGTTAAAGCCAAGTCCATGGCACGGATACTGGCAGTGAAGTGAGCCACAGTGAGGTCATTCCTCATCACTAGCATCATGATTGTGAGCTCTGGCTCAGAAAATGGCAGGCCCAAGGTAAAGAACATTTATTTTAAAGCTGGGAGAAAGGAGAGAGAGAGAGGAGAGAGAGAGAGAGAGAGAGAGAGAGAGAGAGAGAGAGAGAGAAGAGGAGAGAGGAGAGAGGAGAGAGGGAGAGAGGGGAGGGAGAGAGAGAGAGAGAGAGAGAGAGAGAGAGAGAGA
>NW_005369967.1:2365417-2405130 GCF_000412655.1 Myotis brandtii
AGGGAGAGAGAGAGAGAGAGAGAGAGAGAGAGAGAGAGAAAGAGAAAGAAAGAGAAAGAGAAAGAGAAAGAGAAAGAGAAAGAGAAAGAGAAAGAGAAAGAGAAAGAGAAAGAGAAAGAGAAAGAGAAAGAGAAAGAGAAAGAGAAAGAGAAAGAGAAAGAGAAAGAGAAAGAGAAAGAGAAAGAGAAAGAGAAAGAGAAAGAGAAAGAGAAAGAGAAAGAGAAAGAGAAAGAGAAAGAGAAAGAGAAAGAGAAAGAGAAAGAGAAAGAGAAAGAGAAAGAGAAAGAGAAAGAGAAAGAGAAAGAGAAAGAGAAAGAGAAAGAGAAAGAGAAAGAGAAAGAGAAAGAGAAAGAGAAAGAGAAAGAGAAAGAGAAAGAGAAAGAGAAAGAGAAAGAGAAAGAGAAAGAGAAAGAGAAAGAGAAAGAGAAAGAGAAAGAGAAAGAGAAAGAGAAAGAGAAAGAGAAAGAGAAAGAGAAAGAGAAAGAGAAAGAGAAAGAGAAAGAGAAAGAGAAAGAGAAAGAGAAAGAGAAAGAGAAAGAGAAAGAGAAAGAGAAAGAGAAAGAGAAAGAGAAAGAGAAAGAGAAAGAGAAAGAGAAAGAGAAAGAGAAAGAGAAAGAGAAAGAGAAAGAGAAAGAGAAAGAGAAAGAGAAAGAGAAAGAGAAAGAGAAAGAGAAAGAGAAAGAGAAAGAGAAAGAGAAAGAGAAAGAGAAAGAGAAAGAGAAAGAGAAAGAGAAAGAGAAAGAGAAAGAGAAAGAGAAAGAGAAAGAGAAAGAGAAAGAGAAAGAGAAAGAGAAAGAGAAAGAGAAAGAGAAAGAGAAAGAGAAAGAGAAAGAGAAAGAGAAAGAGAAAGAGAAAGAGAAAGAGAAAGAGAAAGAGAAAGAGAAAGAGAAAGAGAAAGAGAAAGAGAAAGAGAAAGAGAAAGAGAAAGAGAAAGAGAAAGAGAGAAAAGATGATTCCAGCTGGACATTAAGTAACACCGTATTTTCCAAGACCCTGAAGCCAAATAATTCCTGCTTTATTATGCTTGCAGATGAGAGCAGATGAGAAATGAGAACCAGGGTGGATGGCAGTGCCTGGAGAGTAGCTGCCATGGGCACCCACTCGAGGGGCACAGCGTTCTCAGTCTGCACTTAGAACCTGAACCTTCCACAGGATTTTCCTAATGACAACACCACCAATAATCACCATAATGAAGCTCGTGGTCACTTTTACTAAATCCACCTAAGGACTCACCCTTAAGTGCAGTATCATTTGCTGTAAAGTATTCTAACTCGTGGCGGAGTCAGGATCTCTGCCTGAGAAGCGGTGAGGGATCTGACAGACACCAGGGGGGTTAGTTCCTCCAACCACAAGCAGTGAGTGATCATGGGAGCTGGTCATTCTAGCTGGGAGGCTTAGGGGATTTCAATCCAGTGTGATGGTATTATATAAGGAATATTCTTAGATGGACCAGGATGTTGCATGTAAATCAACATGACTGGCGAGCATGGGGGAATGTAATTTGATTAATATGAAGATTTTTCGTAAGGCCTTATTTGCTTCTGCTCTATCTTATGTTAGTTTGGAGCCATTGGTAGGCATGGACATTCTTTCAGTTATATTCCTGTTTTCCATACTAGTAACTCCAGGCCTTAGAAATTACTTTGTTTTTAATCAGGCAGTTGCCTCATTGAGGCCCCTCATGAGGACGGCCACATCTCTCCTGTGCCAACAGATGTGATCTCAACATGTCGGGGGAGAACCACGCTTTCGTCAGGACTGTTGCAGGTCTGAGTGCTCGAGGTGGGACCAGTCAGGCATGTGAGGGGAAGAGGACAGTCTTTAAAAAGCAGATCACTTTTCTCCTTTCTAAAGAGAGCTAATTTGTCTAAACAGAAATAACGCCTACAGAGTGGTGAGCAGCGGTGCTCTTGGAATCAGGTTCCATTCTTCTCTCTTGCTTTTTCTCACTAAACACCTTAGCAAGCCATGTCCCTTCCTTCTCATGCACTGTCCCAAGACATTGCAGGCCCGGTGTGGCCTCCCCTGTGGAGAAAGTCTCAGCGTTGTGCTCCCAGCAGGGAGCTCCTGTCTGTCATCAGACAGTGCACATTGAAGATGGACCATTTTGATGGTGGCCTTGTCCCTCCTCATCTCCCGTTTCCCGGCCCTGTACACCTACCTCATCTTTGTGTGGATGAAACTCAGGAAGTTTCTGTGTGGAGGAATGCAGAGAAAGTGTCGGTACCATGGCCACTTTAACTGCAGCCCAACATGTAATCTAGTGAAAAAAGAAAAAAGAAAATCCAACAAAATCAATTTTAACAGACTACCCTTAGGCAGCTTTGTCTGAAGAGGAAATAATTGCAAAAAAATGAGACTTAAGTAGGCCATTTGGGAACCAGGCAATGACTGATTTTAAAGGCTTGAAGTTCTAACATATGTGTTTGCTTTTTGCCCCCCTCATCTCTTGCAAATAGATAATGGTTTACGTCAAGAGAAAATTCAGGAAAAGAGCCTTTTTTAATTTCCAGGAAATCTGGCCGCTGTGCTCTGCAGCCAGTGATAAATGGCAGTGCCACCAGCAGTGACCCAGGACATCCTGAATTCCTGCTCTTGTGAAGCGCTTGCATTCTCTTTTCAAAGGGCATCCTGTTCCTATTGCAGTCTTCATGCTATCTCAGTGCAAGATCATCTGCCCCCCACCCCCTGTTACCATCCTTAAAATAGCAGGAGTGCTGGTCCAGGTCTGTGCACATTGATGTTGATGTTGTCTGGGGGGCGCGGGCAGGATGAAAAAAGAAGGTAATCGGATATTGGCCCCAAACGTATTCCCATTCAGCAAATTGACCGAAACTCAAATGTTATTTCACCTCAAGTTGTATGAACGTGTTATTTTGTCCGTTTGTGCTGTTCACCCGCGAAAGCCCAGGTCCATACAGGATGGTAGCCCCGTGGAAGAGAAATGTGGTGTTTACAACAAAAGTTCCCGTGGAAAGTGTTGCACTCGGGGGTGAGTTATGAACAGGGCAGCTGTTCCTGATTATGAAGACTGATTCCCTTAGTCTTCACCGCTGGGGCCCAAGTAAGTGGGCGGAGCAACAGGAGGTTTCCGGGACCCTCTGTTGCTTTGTCTCCCCGCACATTGAAGGCAGAATGTAGACCCATCCAGGATTCCGTCTCCCCCTGGCCTTCCAGTCTAAAGCATGTTGAAAACTAAAGTCCAGCAGGAGAAGACTCTGTTGCTTTACTTCTTTCCCATCCAGCCACCGGAAAAGGTTGTAGGGAGGTGGTCTTCACAGACCATGCCGATCCCTCAGTCTTAAACCTGGTGTCATCTGAGGTTGGCTGGGTCAACAGGTACACCCTACCCACTACCCCCCAACCAAGGCAGCTGGAATTGGGGGGCAGGGATGGAGGGAGGCCAACCCTAGAAACCACTTAAGGAATTTTCAAAGCCCAATTAAACTTGAATGTCTTGTTAGCAGTTCCTTCTGGCTTATGGGTTTTGCCATCATTATCATCGTCATCAAGCTTTTACTATTCCTCTTTCCCACTGTCTTGTTCTGTTTGATTCTGTCATATAGATAGCCTTTCTATCTGAGGAATTAGTGGTAGATAAAATAGTGGAGCAATTTGGATAATACTGAAAATAGTAGGAAAGAAATGGAGGGAGGAACCATTGTTGACTAAATAGTCTAGTTTTAAGTATTAGGCTTGGAAGAGAAGAAATTAAGGTGACTTGGGCTATCTATGCAAAATACTTTTATCAACCACAGAAAAAGCCCTTGCTTGGGGTGTCTTGAGGAGTCAGAACCTGGGGTGGTTTCCAAACCAGTGGCTGCTGCTTTCAGCCCTGTGCATCAGCCACCAGATGTTTATAACTCCCACAGTGTAGACGGAAGGGGAATAATATGAGTTTTGAGATCTTTGCTGGTTTCTTATCAAAAACATTATTTCAGTTCCCAGTAGGAGATTACAATTGTGATTGCTTGTACCTGGTGAATTCTAATCTTTTGTGTGGGAATGGCCCTGCATGCGTGTGGGGGGCCTTCCCATCTGCCTCCTTTGTGAATCTCTTCTCCTTTCAGTGCCTCCAAACTTGGGCCCCAAAGAGGGGTACAGCAGCTGAATGTCATGCTCTTGGGCCCTGGCCAGACATGCATCTTTCTGGAAGGATGACTGAATCCTGTTCTTAAGTCTAAAGTTCCCCTTGATTAGCAGCCTCTTTTGTTTGTTGTTTTTAACGGCATCTTTGTCTTTCACGGGTAGCGTACAGGGATGTGTTTGAGAGCCCCTTCCAGCTGGGATGCTGCCCAGCTCCTACCAGCTGAGTTGGGGGATGGCTTCCCTTTAGTTCCGCTGCTGCCTGTGGACAAGGACTCCACTTCCATCCCTGGCCACAGTGGCCCTTGTCTGCCGAGCAAACTTGGCTCTGTCCTCCGGGTTTTCATTCTCCAGCCATCTGGGCATTTTGAGCACCCCTCTTATCTTAGTGCCTTGGCACTCAGGACCGCATGCCATCCTATCATAGAGATGGAAACAAAGCAATCCTTCACGTTTGGCCTGCAATTCCCCAGGAACCATCATAGCTTGAGTGACAGTCAAAGAGATTATAGGGGTCGGGGATAGGTCTAGAGTGATGTAAATGGTTTTGCTGATAGAAGACAAACTGAATGGTGTGACAATAGCTAGGATTGTTCAGTCCCAGGGTTCCTAGTGACTGGTTTCCTCCTTTTTCCCTTGGCTAATCGAGGAGCAAGGAGATAAAGACCCCCATGGCCTCTGATTGCTGTGGCCTCTCCAAGCCTGGTCGCCTAAGCTTAGGAGCCAGCAAGGGCTGTGTGCCAGCTCCCTACTAAGAAGTCTGTGTACATCACCAGCTTTTAACATTCCTTCTTCCACCTCCTCCGTTTCTGATTTGGGGAGGGTTTGGTCAGAGTCATGCACTCTTCAGAGAAGTGTCTGGAAAGATGAGTCCAAGAGTCCTGACAGCAAGTTTCCTGTAAGCACTCTGCCTAGAGAAAAAGAAGCATGTGATCAAAGGACAGTTCCACTGCCCAGGTAGCTCCCACGCCACGGTGTCCTCTCCCCAGCCCGCAGAGCCCCGTGCGCTCACTCACATCTCTGTGCAGAGCCCTCTCAGAGGTGATCAGCGAGGCATCGCCAGCCAAAGGCAAGGCGGCCAAACAGTGTTAAGTCACTTCCATTTCGACCTTGGTAGCTGGGTGGGGCTTCAGCTTCTTGAAAGGCAGACCTAACATGCTTGCTGTTCTCAGAGAATCTGATTTCACATTTGGCTGCTGATCATTTGGTCACTGGCATTCACTCATATAGTGAAGCCCAAAGCTTTCACACACTTGATTCTACAGAGCAGTAGAATATTAACAAGACATGTCTTGATTGTGGAGCCAAAAAGGTGATGCAACCTCCTTTCACACCAAAGTGGGTGGGTATATTTATTTATGTTTTAATAGTTGAGGGCAGCGGAGACACAGGGAGGGTCAGAAATTCCTTCAGGATCATCCAGTGAGTCCAAGTTTTGATCCTCTGGCCCGTATGACAAGCGATGGTGATCACTTTCCTGTAGAGCATGTGACCAGTGTAACCAGACCCGTGGCTCTAACTATGACTCCCTCTCCCCACTACTGCCACCACCCTCCAGTTGCCAGAAGCCTGCTGGCTTTCTGTGGAGCAACAGCTGACGCTTTGCATGGGTTCCACCAGAAGGCCTTTCAGTCTTTGTCTCATTTAGGTGAACATCTCACCCAAGAAGTTAAGTCTTCACATGTAAAATCAACTCCCTCTAGTTTCCACTTTCTTTTCAAGAATCACCCACGGTCAGTCACGAGTCCTCTGTTTGGCAAACTTAGAAGAAACAATGTGGTACAGACGGATCACTGCTGCCCATGCACTTGAACGATGCCCTTAACTTTATGAATCTGTAGAAGGGATGCATAGTCTCTGGCACAAGATGGCTCGACCACATGCTTTAAAGTAAATGGTCATTTCACATTAGGAAGAGATACTTAGAGCAGTTTGGCAACAGATCTGTGGCCGGGTAATTAATCTAAGAAATATAGCTTTCCTCTACATAGGATATTAAACACCAGTCTTTAGTCAGATCAAAGTGGGCCTCTTGGACTATCAGATGTTTGCAAAAGGCTCCACGTTGGACCAGCACAACAGTCTTTGCATGTATTATTCCCTATGTTGTTGGGGTTTTTTTTAAAAGATCATTTTAATGTGTTTAAGTAATGTCTGCCAGCATTTTTAGTGCTTTAGACCCAAAGAAAAGCTTTAGTTTTACTTGCACTGACTTTATATAAATTTCTACTACAAAAACAAGTCACTGTCTCTCAGAGTTTGAAGAAATGTGGGGCTTTTATGAATGAGATTAGCAGCATTGCTCTTTGGTAGCATTATAATTCATAACACCTTAGAGTAAGATGGCGTTTTCTTCAGGGCATTAACAAATAAAGTTTATGTAATCTCTCATTCATTTTCTTGACATATCATTGAGACAGTTTGGGTACTGATGCTATAGTCCCCATCTATGAAATGGAAAGAACCAAAGTATTAAGTTCAAATGTAATGGCTTATAAGAAAGAGCGTAGTCATTTGTATGATCTGTGTTGCCAAGATGCTGCCTAGAGCTTTTAAGTGCCGTAAATTATGCATTTCACCTACCCACAGGGATCTGAGCAGTATATACTTTGGGCCAGAATGCAGCAGGCCATGGCCGGGTTGAACTGGACAAATAAATGGAACTGGTTCCAGTTTACCAATCTGGCACTAATTATGTGCTGGTCAAAGAAGTGTTTTTCAAATCATGGGGAACCGCTAGTGGAAATCCATTGGTGCTTTGATGGTGGCCTTTGGAGATACTTTTATAATTTGAAACCATTCTCATGGCAGGCCCAGGGAGAGGTCTACTTCAGCCAACATGCAACATGAGGCAGAAGAAATGGACCCTTTCTAAAGGCGGAGTTGACCCGTGGGTGGGCCTTCTTCCACATGTTTCTAATTAGGGATACGAGAGAGAGAGTAGATATTCCACGGTGACTCTCCTTTCCTTCTCGGCTGGGAGATAGAACAACGGCGCCTTTGTGGTGACCTCTGCAGAGTTGTTTACATTGCGTGACCTGCCGAGCACTGCTGCCAGCGTGGATGCTCCTCCTGGCTAACAAGGAACAGCCATGCTATCTGTTACCATGATAGACCCTGGAGGTCACAATGAAAAGTAAGATGTTTTCCTTGTTGTGGAACCGTCTAAGTCAGTGTTTTTTCAACCTTTTTCATCTCACGGCGCACATAAACTAACTACTAACATTCTGAGGTACACCAAAAAATGTATTTTTTGCCAATCTGACCAAAAAAGTGTAATTTTGATTCATTCACACGAGATGGCTCTTGTCATTTTTTTATTTGACAATCTAAGGGAAAAGAGGTCACTGGCCCTGACTAAATAGTCAAGTATTGCATGTTTTTTATCTTAATAGTTTATTCATTTTTAGAGGGAGAGAAACATCGATGTGAGACAGAAATATCAATAGGCTGCCTCCTGCACATCCACTACTGGGGATCAAGCCTGAAACCCAGCAACCTCCTGGTGTACAGGACGATGCTCAACCAACTGAGCCACACTGGCCAGGGCAAGTATTGCATGTCTTTTGTTGTTGTTAATCCTCATCCAAGGAGGATTATCATGAGAAAGAGTGGAAGGGAGGGGAGAGACAGAGGGAGAGAAACATCGATGCGAGAGAAACACATAAATTAGTTGATTCTTACACACACCCCAACCAGGGCCTGGGATCAATCCTGCAACCAAAGTACATGCCCTTGAGTAGAATCGAACCTGGGACCCTTCAGTCCTTGGGCCGACACTCTATCCACTGAGCCAAACCTTCTAGGGCAAGTATTGCATGTTTAAAAAATTCTTGTGGCACATGGTTGAACACTGGTCTGAGTTCATTTTTTACAGATTTTTTGAGGTATAATTTACATACCATAAATTCACCCATTGTACGTATAACAATTCAATGATATTTAGTAAATTTGGAGAGTCATATTATCATTAGCACAATCCAGTTTTCGAACTTTAGTTGAAGTTATGTTGAAAATAATTATTGTAATTGGAAGGCAGGTCATGCTGACATGCAAAATAGAGTTTTGAGGCTATCTTGGGCTAGGGAAAAGGGCTACCCAGAAGTAATTTAAAACAACTAAGTTTCAAAGAAGCCCATAGCTTAGTATTTATATTTAAGAAGATTTTCTTCTAGTGTATTTTTTGCACATCTAATGCTATGACCTATTTGAAAGAACTGAGAAACGATTTGCTACAGAACCTACCTCACATATCAACATCAATTAATGTTTCTTGATTATAAAGAGAAGGAACAGAAGATGAGAATGTGTGGACACTCCCCTCAAAAAGCTTACAATCCACTTTGAATATTTCATTCAATATTTATTGATATGCCTGCTCATTTTCCGCTATTATGTTAGGCACTGCAGACACATAGATGAGTGAAACAAGGTCCCTCCCTTAAGAGCTTGCAGTCCAGCAGCTTATGTGTAATAGATAATTTCAATATGATGTCATAAATTCTGTGGTAGAGATAAGCACTGTGTAGTATCAGAAAGGTCATCAGCAAAGATTTGCTAAAGGTGATATTGCTAAGAAATCAAAGATGCGGTTAATCATTGCATCAACCCTGCTGACATGGTACCTGCCCTCTGCTCCATTTGGCCGAGGCTCAATGGCATCTGGTCCCTGCCTTCAGGAGGCTTAATAATTGGTGAGGGAGATAAGTCCATCGCTACATAATTCCAATAGATGTAATAACTGTATAAAAGTGGAAAAAGCAAAAGACGCTAGGAAGTCAGAGGCAAAAGAGAGACCATTGCAGGTACACCGTTCCAGAAGAAGTAGCTTAAAGTCTACTTCAGAAGCTTAAAAGCTCAAAAGCTGAATTTTGATAAGTAGGTAGAATTTCAGCATGGGAAAGAGCGTCGAAGAAAGAAGGCTCAGGGACAGGAGAGCATGGGATTTGTGCTGAGACCAGTGAGGAACCCACGATGGATTGATACATATGTCAGGCAGTACCAACTACGGGTATTTCTATGTCTCTATGTCAGACTCAGGGAAGTCAATGAATCACAAACTCAAGACTTCTCCTGACTGCATCAGGGAAGGCTTTCCAGAGAAGCACTCATCTCACTCCATCCTCATGTACGCTCTATGCCAAGGTGACCAGATGATTTGTGTTCTTCTGCTGTGTTTTTCATGATTCATCGTGCAGCTACTGCCTCTTGGGCCAAAACAAAGCACCCGTGGATTTTCACTAGTGGTTCCTCCTGGTTTGGAAACCACTTCTTTGACCAGCACATTTCTGTGCCAGGTTGGTGAGCTGGAACCACTCCCATTTGTTTGTCCAGCTCAAGCTGGCCCTAGGGCCTAGGGCCACTGCCCCCTGGCCCAGAAGTATACTGTAGTACTTTCAAGGAGATTAAAAAAACACACAACTTCTTGAAACATTGGCCATAATCTTTGAAGGGATAATTTCTGTACCTGACTAGAATTGGGAAGTGGATGGGAGGGCTGAGAAGAAAGAAGAAGAAGGAGAAAAAGAAGAAGAATGGTACCATTTGCTAAATTCCCAGGTTTCCACGGGGTAAACCTATTTCTAAATTTAAGTTGCTGAGGACCTTGACCCTGGGGTTGTTTGGGGATATTTTGGGAAGTAAGGAATATTGTTGGCTTTCAATCAGGAAAGAAAAAACTTAGTTGGTTTTGATACAAGCAAGGAAGAGGGAGTTTTGCATTTGCTTGTTTGCATGGACGGTTCACTACTGTGTGGCCTTGTTCCCGACATGGCCGACCTCTCCCTCTGGGGTCAGTGTCAACAGCTAGGCTGCAGCTGTAGCTAGAGACAATGACCAGCACCACTGGGCACTGCCCTTCAGGCCCTCAAGGTTAATTTCAGAGTCTTTTGTGGCTTTGAACCTGCCAAAGAAAATGCTGCTTCATTTGGGGAAATATAATGTCTGTATGTGTATTTTTTTCGTGAAGAATAAAGAAGAGAGATTTTTGGAAGAACATATGTATCCTATTGGCCTTGCTACACAAGCTAAAAAAACAAGAGGTCATTACTCTTACAAGCGTCATGTCTTAAACGTCAGTCTACCAATTATTATTCACATGCCACCAGAGGGGAAATCCCCTCCATTGTTATTTTTTTTTTCTATACTGAGATACTTAAAAAAAAAAAAAATCCCCGAGTGGGGAAATGATACACTTTTTAAAAGCCTGTAAATTTAGTACTGTATTTGCTGAGAAGAACAGCCCTAGAAACCGTGGGGGTTTAGGGAGGGGGTATTATCCAATGCAGTCCTAACTATGGGTGGGAGGTGACTTTGCTTTGCCACTCTGCAGGTTAGAAAAGGCAACTTCTTGGCCACTGTTTAGGGTTGCCAGAAAAAATACAGAATGCCCAGTTAAATTTGCATTTTTAGATAAACAACAAATAATTTTCAAGTATAACTACATTCCAAATATTGCACTGGGACATACACTAAAAAATATTCATTGTTTATCTGAAATTTTAACTGGGTGTCCTTATTTTTATTTGCAAAGTCTGGTAACCCTACGTGACTTCTGGAATAAAAAGACTTCCCAAGGAGACTGGGTTTTTATGACTACTAAACTCATTATTTGTTTTGAACCCAAACAAAATAATATATGAGATAAAACTGAAAATAGAATCAGGTCAGTCATACAAACGTGTAAGCAGCCCTTTTTCATTTATCTCTGTGTAGTGAGCTCTGAGGATTTATTTCTATGGGGAGTGGCACTTCTAGGTCCACTCTAGCTCTGAGTCAGACTTTGTAGATCACGGGGATGGCTTCTTGTTTCATCTTGATGATCAGGTCAAAACAGGGCTCCCTGTAAATCCAAAGTACTTGACCTTAGGGTAGCTTTGGACCCGCTTGAATCCTCTCTTCCATAAAATTCCTGTTTGGTCTAATGAAGTGGGGACTGACTAGACCAGGGGTGGGCAAACTTTTTGACTCGAGGGCCACAATGGGTTCTTAAACTGGACCGGAGGGCCGGAACAAAAGCATGGATGGAGTGTTTGTGTGAACTAATATAAATTCAAAGTAAACATCATTACATAAAAGGGTACGGTCTTTTTTTTTTTTAGTTTTATTCATTTCAAACGGGCCGGATCCGGCCCGCGGGCCGTAGTTTGCCCACGGCTGGACTAGACATAGCACTGGGTGTCTGATATGTGCCAATGCTTTACTACATTACCTACATCAACCCCCATGAGTTCACATTACTCCTGACAACCCAATGAGACAGGCACGATTACTTTCATTTTACAAATGAGGAAATGAAGGCCCCAAAGGATTAACTAACTTGATGTAGGTCACAGAGCCACTGAAAGGCAGAGCTGGGATTAGTACTCAGGTCAACTGACTCCAAAACCCCTTTGCTTAACCACTGCACACACAGTGCCCTTGCAGATGGGCTCTTCCCTGCCCTCCCCAGCCCCCAGGGGGCCTGAGAGCGTACAATTCTTTTTTAAAAAAATATATATTTTATTGATTTTTTTACAGAGAGGAAGGGAGAGGAATAGAGAGTTAGAAACATCAATGAGAGAGAAACATCGATCAGCTGCCTCCTGCACACCCGCCACTGGGGATGTGCCCGCAACCAAGGTACATGCCCTTGACCGGAATCGAACCCAGGACCTTTCAGTCCCGTACAATCCTTTTTCTCCTTGTTTCTGACTAGCTGGAATCGCGGAGGACTTTCCATCTGACGTTGGCCCTCAGTGGTCTTTGTCTGTGTGTGTTGTGCTGCGATGCAACAGACTCAGAGCTCTGGGCACTGTAAGATGTTAACTTTGGATACTTTATGTTTTATAGGAAAATGGTTAAACCAATGGGGACAGAAAGCCCAGGAACTTTATTACAACATGTTTAAATGTGTCATCATTTTAATATCTTTAAAGAGCCTGAAGAGACTTTCAAGCATTAGACCGTAAATAGCTAATAGCTCCAAGATGAGCTTACATAGGAATCACATGATTTTTCCAGAATGGCCATTTGTCTAAACTCTGCAGAGCTGCTGCAGTGCTCAGCCAACGGTCCTGCCAGAGGCAGAGGCCCTCTCCCCCACCCACTCCCTCCTCCAGGTAAAGAAGTGGCAGGAATCTGTGGCCCGGCACCATTTTCTTTTAAAGCCAACACGTGGTCCTCCTGGTTCACTCCTTATATAACGTGATTTGTCAGCATTTTGAGCTCATGAAGTAAAATGTTTTACTTGTCCCAGCTGGGAAAGTTCATGAAGTTAGCCATTCCACTCCCATCATCTGCTGTGGCCACAGTTGTTAAGTGTAAAATATCTCAATGGGTGTGGTCTACCAAGCGTCCCAGTGGCATTTCTCAAACTGCGGGTTATGGACCCAGGGTCTGGGAGAATTTCTTTCATAGGGTCACGCTGGGACATTGGCTCTTTCTGTGAGAGGCCATCTCAGCCTCTCTCCTCTGACTCCCAACACGCCTCTCATTGTTCTTCCCCCATGTAATGGATCTGCTCTTTCCCTCTGCACCCTCTTCATCTGTCTCCTTGCCCCCAGTCTGCTCCATTTCTTCTACTTCCTGTTCCTTTTAGCTACCAACTCCCCACAGTTCTAAAAACGAAGTCCATCTAATTCTAAAAGGGAAATTAAAAGAAAAGGAAATTAGGAAAAAGAGCAGAGGTGGGGGCATGGTGTTACAATCGTCTTCTTTCGTCCTGGACATCTGAGAAAAGTAATCTTTTCCTATTCTCCCAGACTAGGGCAGCCCGGCCACTCCCCGCTGCTTTATGCTCTGTGCTCGCATTCCTCTGTCCTTCGTAACCCTTCTCCCCACTTCAGGTCTAACTTAGTCAACGTATGCACTTGGTAAACTTGCACAGTGTGTGTTTCCCTCCTTTGGGATGACGAGTGCTGGTGCCACGGGGGCTTTCAGGAGCAATTCAGGGAGGGAGCGTCTTAGAAGATTTCAAAAGAAGCCCTGGGAAGACACTCTTGAGTGGTCCGTCTCTGCCCTTGGTGTTTCCTGGCCTCTGAGAGGCTCAGCAGACAGAAGCATTTGGTCCACAGTTGTCCTTCCTCTGGCGCAGGCAGGCAGCGCAGGTGGAGACTGTGAACAAGTTCCATAAACTCTGCCCTTTTGTTTCCTCGCCTGTAAAAGAGGCAAGATAATCATTCTGGCTCTGTAACACTGCTGTGCGGATTCAATAGTTCATGTTATAAATGACTTACAACAGTGCTTAGCACACAGTAAGCACTATATTAAAGAAGTAAATATAATGAAGCTAATAATACTAAAATGTCCTTCCTTTGATCCATACCTGAATACCCATATTCAACTTCTGTATGACACCTTAAAGGTCCAAAATAAATCCAAGTGGCAGTTTGCAAGGACTGCAAAATAACATATTCCATAATTTCACAAGGACTTTGGTAATCACACCTGTATTTTTGCCAGACCGATTAGCTGATTATTTTTCATTCTAGCTCCCCATTCAAATCTCCTACCCCATCCCCTCTACATGTATCCAATTGCCTTTGCTGCCTGCACTTCATATTGGCCATCAGCCTATGTGACCAGTATCATTGGGAATCTATGTAAATGCTAAGCCTTCTCTTCTAGATCATAAGCTTCTTTTGAGGGGTGAAGGCTGCATTTCTGATGGTGACGGGTCAGTCTTCATGCCTGCACATAAGTGCTACTCTACAAATGTGTTTTGATTGGCAAATTGGAACTTTTGGAGACTAGGAAACAGTTGGCCTAGAGCTAAGTGGAACCTAATTGAAGCTTGCCTCTAGGGCAGTGGTTCTCAACCTTGGCTGCACATTAGCATCACCTGGGAATCTTTTTAAAATCCTGATTTCTGGGCCTCATCCTCCGGAAATTCTGTTTCTTTGTTACTAATGTTGTGGCCCCACCCCATAACAAAGAAACAGAATTTCCAGAGGATGAGGCCCAGAAATCAGGATTTTAAAAAGATTCCCAGGTGATGCTAATGTGCAGCCAAGGTTGAGAACCACTGCTCTAGGCCTTGAAGATGTATTCTGTTGAAAGGCCGCCTCCTGATTTGTGTTAGGAAGATAGAGCCCCTGGAGCAGACCAAGCTACTGTGCAATTAGGACTGCAGTTAGGGCTGTAGTTAGGGGTGCCAGGATTCGAATGAGGGGTAAAAGGAGGAGTGCCTGCAAGACAAAGGCTAAAAAGTGTTGGCTTTGCACAATCACCCAGAATGTTGGTGTGTTTTTTAATCCTCACCCAAGGATATGTTGAAAGAGAGAGAGAGAAACATCAATGTGAGAAAGAAACATCGATCAGTTGCCTCCAATACTCGCTCTGACTGGAGCTTGAGCCCACAACCTATGTATGTGCCTTGACCGGGAATCGAACCTATAACCTTCAGTGCACAAGGCGACGCTCCAATCATCTGAGCCACCCAGCCAGGGCACCAGGCATGCTTTTAATTAGCACCTTGAAAAAGTTTGGTTAAAAGGAAGTAATTAAAGTATGCATTTTAAAATGCAAAGAGCTGCCTTTGAAAATCTTCCAACTTTGCAGGCCTAGTGGAAAAAGGACTAAATCACAGCTCCTCTGCTAACAGGTGTACAGGTTGGAGCAAAATGGAGAAATTGGCATATTCCATTAGTGGCACTTTCTAATAAAAATAAACCAGTAGTGTGGGATTATTTGTATTCTGTGCATTTTGGGTGCATGGATAAAATTATATGGGAAAAACTGTTTTCTGAAAATAAATTCTGCTACCCTAGGTGGTTTGGCTCAGTGGATAGAGTGTTGGCTTGCAGACTGAAGGGTCCCAGGTTCGATTCTGGCCAAGGGCACATGCCTGGTTTGTGGGCTCAATCCTCAGTAGGGGGCGTGCAGAAGGCAGCCGGCCAACGATTCTCTCTCGTCATTGATTTTTCTATTTCTCTCTCCCTCTCCCTTTCTCTCTGAAATCAATTACGTAAGTAAGTAAATAAATAAATAAATAAAAGTAAATTCTGCCACTCCAGCACACTTTTACAAATGTATTTGCACAAACCCACATGGCCCTGTAGCTCTCACATGTTAGAGATGCATTTGGCAAAGACAGAATTTAAAGGTACTGGGTGTCCCCCCCCCCCCATTTGTGGGTAGCATTTGATGTTCGCAGATGCTTCAAGGTTTTAATAACCTTCACCAGTAGATATGACAACTGTGAGAATTTCCAAAGGGGAAGCAAGAACCCAGAGAGCAAGACCATTATTGTTTCTAGGGGCAGTCTCCCTGCAGCACTCAGCCCAGGGACCAGAGGAATAGGCCTTCCTGACCCAATACAGGAACACCAGGGAGACCACAGCATCTGGGAGTGGGAGCGGGTGGGAGGGGTGAGATGTTCAGGGTGAGACTGGCACTAGCTGAGGGGCTGGACAGTCCATCCGTTTCGGGCAACCGAGCATTGCTGCCTCTGCGCCAGGGGCAGGGGCCCTCAGAGGCTGGAAGATGTGAGCACTCATTTGCTTGTTTCTTCACTCATCAGCAAACCTTTACCAAGTGCTTATCATGTGCCAGGCACTGAGCTGAGCTCCCTTGTGACACTGAGTCCCAGGCCTTGGCTAAGGGTGGTGTCCCATGGGGAACTGAGAGGTCTGCCAGAGGAGGCACAGTGCAAGCAGGAAAGCCCTGGGCAACCCAGCCCTGCCTCCGAGGGAGTGGCGCACACATGCTCTATACCCGGCAGCAGGAGCAGGAGCAGACATTTTTCTGAGGGTTCGAGCTTGACCTTGGACCGTGATATTTACATACTGAGGGAGCTTGTAATAGGGGTTCAGGATGCCGTTGACCAGGGCGTGCCACTGTGAGTTCGTAGTTTAGAAGCTACAGTGACAGCGAGGGCGGCAGGAAAAGAAGTTGAGAAAAGAAGCCAGGATAGGCACCTTCAGCCACTAGTGGATCCTAAATAAAACCACAACCACCATTGCACATACTGCAATTGACTTTTAAATGCCCAACATATCAGCAGGTTGTATGTAGTTTACCTACACTACTGCTTTGGTGGGTTCTCAAATAATCTCTCATTTTATGTTCACAAGCCCACTCAGCTAGTGTTAGGATGGCCCGCCTGAACCCAAGCAGGTTGGACAAGTCATCTCCCAGTCTGCAAAGCTGGGCGAGGTTGGCTCTTGATGAGCCTTCCGGCTTCACCCTGTAGACTCTTCGTTCATCTCTGTCGTCATGGGCATCACAAAGTTTTGCAGTAAATTGTGAAGCAGTTTGTCATTTCCAATAAACTGTGCTTCCCGGGGTGAGGAACAGTGCTCCCGCTCCTCTCTCCAGTGCCTGGCACACAGGGGACCCAGAACCAGGCTGGTAGGTGCACGTGCTGGCCTCCGACATCCTCAGTTTGTGTATGTTCCACTCAGAACTTTCCTGCTTTTTATTATTATTTTTAAAAATAATTATTTATTGTTGAAAGTATTACATATATCTTCCTCTTTCCCTCATGGGCCCCCTCCAGCCCACCCACACCCCCCACCCATAGCACAATTCAAAATCACTTGAATAAAAATTTAAAATCTCAAGAAAAAAAAACAAAGAACTTTTCAATGATGTCAAAGACCTGACTTCCATAATATTCTTCCTTTTATATCAAGTGAACAGTAAGAAATAAACTTGTGTTTCATGTTATAGATTAGTGTTGAATATACAGTACTTTTTCCTTCTAGAGTATGACTATTTATTCTACCAACCACTTCACATTCTCATCTGGATTTCTGTCCAAGTTTCCTTTCCCTTGAAGTTTGTATCAGCTCTCAGGCCACTTTTGACCATCCACTCAGTGCTCTACCTCCGCAGCCCTTAGGCTTTGCCCCAGTTATTCCTCACCCGTGCCGCGTGGTATTGTTAATGCCAGTGAGGTGTTCACCCTGACTACCCTGGGCCCTAGTGTGCGTGCTCTCTTCAGGGAAAACGCATACATCTCTGCCTCTCCCGCAGCAACAAACACAGCGCCTCACACTCAGGTAGATGCTCAGCAAATATGTGCTCATCACGTGCACCAGCGGTAAGGTAGTTGGAGCAGGTGTTAGCTCATTGGTGAGGGAGCAGCAGCAGACGAGTTCAGAGCTCACTGATTTGAGTGGAACTACCTGAGTTCTAATCTTAGCCCCTTCATAAAGTCCTTTCATGACAGAAGTCTGCTAGACTTCCCTGTGTCTTAACTTACTCATTTTAAAACGAGGATAACAATAGTACCTACAGAATAAAGCTGTGGTGGGGCTAAGTGAGTTAAGATGTGTGCAAATTCTCACAGTGCCCGGCCCTTAGTGAGAGCCATCAGCGACAATCATGGGTATTCATGATCAGAACTTGGGGCTGGAGTAAAGGAAGTTCCTCTGGGTTCATTCTTGCCAAGACTGGACTGGAACGTGCCGCCTCAGATTCTTCCCGTGGCCTGCCCTTTTCTACCCAGGGAACAGGTCTGCTTCAGGATTATGCCGACCACCGTGACTAAGAATATCTTTTTTACCCTTAGTCCTTGACCTATTTTCGTCTGCTGGTGTGCGGCAGGTATCTTGCTTTTATCAGATTCTCAAAGGGGGAAGTCCATGACCCAAAATAGGTTAAAACCACCGAGGGAGCCATTGATGATGTTCTGTTAAGAAGAATGAGAGGGAACCCGAGCACACAGCAGAAATGTACACTTGAGGCACTTAAGTGTGGCTACCCATGACACTTACCATCCTTCTGTCCCTTAGAATGTAGCACTCTAACTAATCTCAATAAGTTCCCACGGGCCTCTACAGAGTGTCAGGCACTGTGCTAGGTGTGGGGACGAGTGGCATGACTGAGACGTGCTTCCTGTTGTTAGAGGCATAGGGTTATAGCAGTTTCCTTTCGTATTTTATTAAATACTAATTGAATCAATCATTCTGTTACTCACTAATAAGTAAGATGTCTCCCCAGTTGAACTTCCTGTGTGCTTTGCACTGTCCTCAACACTATTACAGGCAGCGCTGTTGGCCCACCACCACCCAATGGAAGGGGAGGGTCAGAGGTGGTGGGGAGGAGGTAGGGATTTTGAGGTCAGTGAGGAGGAGGCCCCGGGGATGTGTCCATGTGATGAAAGCCAAGCAGTCCCTGTTCCAGCCCACTCTGTCTTTATGTCTCAGTTGTGAGTAGAGGACTGAAGGCTTTTTTGGTCATAAACCTCCTTAGGCCTAGGCTTGGCCTGTATTCAACTCTAATAAAAAATAATAGTAAATGTCAGGACTAGAAATAAAAGGAGGCACAAGTTACCATTAGTACTTTTTCTAGAACCCAGTTATTTTTTCTCCAACCAAATACATTACATGTTGTATCAGCTGAGAACCCATCACAAAGAGATGACACACTCTGATTAGGAACGTTGAGGAGACTGAAATAATAGCAGGGGTATTTTTAGTGGAGTGGACAGGGTGCAGGGAAGCCACGAGGGCTTGTGCGACATTCCGGGGCTGGTAATAGTGGGGCTCCATGAGCTCCCCTAGACCAGAGAGGGCCAGGGAATGGGCTGGGATCTGGAAAAAGGAGATTGGGAGTGATGCAGGCAGATCTGAGACCTTCTGTCAAAAGGCTCAGGCAGCCCCTGGCCCAAGGCTACTCTACCATCTCTAGTCTCCTGCTGGTGCTGCCCAGTGGTCGAACCCAGGAAAAGGTCCTGTTGATGTCCACATGGGCCAGGCTCCTGAGCAGAGAGCAGGGTGGAGAGGGGTGAAGAACAAACCTGGAGGACATGCTGTAAGATACCCAGCACACTTGCTCTCATGTTTGATTTTAGAGATAAGGGTGTGTGTTTCCATTTTTTTTTTTCTGTTTTGGCAGGCTAAATTTTTAATAGGTAATAAAATATTTTCCCCATAATTATTACTTCATCAATTTGATGATCTCAGTTATTTTTCTTTTATCTTATTAGTTTAGCCCTTTTTAAAAAGGGGAGGTTGTGTATAAATGAGCCTGTTTTCCTCCACAGCACGCAGAGAATAAAAATGCTATTCTTTAGAGATCTTTCTTTTTACAAAGAGAGTTGTTCCATTTCCCCTCTCTTTTTCTCTCCACCGCTTTCTCCTTCTGTGCTTAGGCCAAGAGTATATTACGTTTGGAGGCATCTAGCATGGTGCTTCCCAAACCTTTCTCAACCAAAGACTCCTTTGGGAATTCAACTAAATTTCCTGGTTCTCTTTTGTTTTGAAAACCAATGCCCATATTAACCAACGAGGTTATTTTTATTACTTACAAATATTTTTATAATTAACTTAAGACTCAACAAGGAACCAAAGATAAACAGACTGTAATTATTTCAAGTTCTAACCGCTATGAGTGGATATTAATCTTTGCGAAGGTATTATTAAAACACAGTATAAAATAGTCATAAATTAAATATCAAGTCATAATTGCAAAGGAATCACTATGATCATAAAAGGCAAAATAAACTAGAATTTAAAAGTTAATCACTGTGCCATAGTAAACATGAGTGTAGCACATTTCAGTACAGCATTTGTGAGTCTTAGAATTTTGTAATTATTCACAGATATGCATCCATTTTACTATGATATTCAGCAAGAAACCCTTTAAATCAATTTCAAAAGGCAGATAATTTTTTAGAACAGCTGTCCTCCCTGTGCCGAGAGCCCCCAACACTCACTTCTGTAAGTTCTTCCTCCTTTCCCATAAGCTACCTCATGCATCTTTATCCAGCCTCCTTTCTGTGGCCACCCTGACTATTTTACTGAGCCACCCTAAAGTCACTTCAAAATTTTGATCCAAACTTCACTGAACCAGGGATCAAAGAAATGACTAAGGGAATTCTCATTAAAGGTTTTAAGTATATGCTTCTTCTTAGATTCATGCGAGTGATTTCTCTAATTCTTGGGTTGCTCTCCCTGAAATTACACAGAAAGAGCTGTGTCTTCTCAACTCTTTCCCCTTCACCCCTCCTCCAACCCACCCCAACAAGCATCTTCTCTTGTGCACGGCTGGGCAGCGCTCTGTTGTCCTGAAGGGTCTCGGGTCTTGTGCTGATAAAGGGCCAGTGGTCCCAGCAGGGCCAGGCTGCTGGCCAGCGGGTTCATTCTTCAAGCCTTTGCTGATTCCACACTGAGTGTCACACACAGAGCCTTTCGTGGCTCCTGAAAGCCTTGAGGAGACGCTGAAGGGCTATGAATGGAGAAGTCCCGTGTTCTCCCCTGCCACGCTCCCCTTCCCCCTTCTTTTGGTAGGAAGATGTTCCTTTGGTGAATTACTCCTTCTGAGTCTCCATCTGTGTGGTTCACACGGAGCTGGTGCCACTCTCAGCTCTAGAGGTTGACTCTGAACCTGGAGTAGACCAAGCAGAGCTTTGGCGATCAGTTTAGAGATACATACTTGACCCAGGCTGAGGACGTGGGACTTCAACACAAGAGTTCGGCTGAACTTCCCGGAAAGGGAGCCCCCTCTGTCTGCTAGACTCACTAAACTGGTAGAATGTAGGCCTCCAGGCAGCACTTCAGGGGAGCTTGCCTACAAATGCCAACACACCGGACACAGAGCCAAACACGGAGAAAGGCAGATTCTCATCACCATTTGAGCACTTGGGTCCACCCCCCTTGGCAATGTGACTCAGTAGACCCTGCCTGCTGTTGCCCATGGCGACCATTTGAGTTGGCACTCTGTCACTTTCAACCTGGGCCCCCGAATATAAAACATCCACACATCTGAGAAGCCAACACTTTCCTACTAAAAAGTTGCTATGGTCAGCTTGAGATGCAAGTCCCAGAGAACTGCATAGAGTATTTTCCCTTCTCTTTGACTTCAGAGAGCATGTTGGTACACATCTGGAATTAGGGCAATCCAGGAGGAGTCGTGGGACTGATAACAAGGCATATTATCAGCTGTGTGTGGCATCTGTGATTAAATATGTTAGAACCCTGTGAGGTCTGGATTTTACCTTAGAAAGAAACCATTCTAAATGATTTGAGGATTTTTCACTTTGTTTAAAGTCAATGTTTAAAGTATTTTTTGATAATGTCGTTAAAGCGATCAAAGTAAAGAATCCATTTTACATATGTGTATATATGTAGATGTATATTTTAAGCGCACTGTAAAATATAACATGATGCGAGGCTATGTTAGTAGGAGCCTGGCATGAAAAGCGGAGTCACCATACTCAGCACTAATGAGACCGTGAGAGGCCAAGCCCTCACTCAGCTCCCATGCCCCGCTCGGGCTTCTGCATTCGGGAGGATGTGGAAAGCAATTGCAATGATTAAAAGCATGGAAAATCAGATCTCTGCAGAACGATGAAAGTGGACTATTTAACCTAAAGAAAAGAAGATTGAAGGGAGAAAATAAATGGTATTTAAGTGTAGAAAGAGTTCTTAGAAAAAAAAAGGTAGCGGTTGTTTTTCTCCTCCACTCAAGTATAGGAAGAGAAAATTGCCTTAGAAATGCCGTTTGTTCTAAAGAAGGATTTTCCAGCAGGTAGGATTCTCGTACTGGTTGAGAGATGGGACTAGGGGTCCTTTAAGATGCCTCTTTACTATGATTCTGTGATCACTAGATTGAGAATTTGCTCATCAAAAGAATTGTGAAACCATTTGCTGCATATCTTAAAAGGTAGGATAAACAAACACTGGCTGGTTTGGTTTAGGAGCCATTCTGTCTGGGAGTTACGTCAGCACCCATGACATGCCTGTGAGGAAGCAAATATTGTGTATCGACAAACAGCGCATCAGAAAAGACAGCAACCTAGTGGTGAAATAATGATAAACCCCAGGATTTCTATTTTCTACCCCTTCATTTTCGCTGTTAGGCAGCAAATCATAATTAATTTCTGCATTAACTACATAAATGAGGCAAACCACAGGATAGAGTAGCATTGGTGCTAGTATTTGAGAGGGGTAGAATTCAATATGGGTTCTGTATTGAGTCAGGAGCATTTCATGTTGGCTCTGGTAGGTATCTGGCTTATTTCCTACTGTAACTTGACTAGGCTAACTTGGGATCCAGAGACTTCAAATCAAGACTCAGGAAGATGGATTTAACTCAGAGAAACAGTTCTACTTTTGCATATGGAAAAGCTATTCTAAAGAACAATAGCTTTGGCATTATTGCTGCCCTGATGGATCTAGATTTATTTAAAAGTTAGGATTAAAAAGTAATTAAAGGCCACATGTTGCCCCGCTTTCTTCTCTACTCTAGGGCCATTCCATTAAGTCCTGCTATGTGACGGCTCGTGGTGCTTCGTGCAAGTACGAGCCCCTCTGACTGTAGTTTTCATGCATCCACATTTCTGCTAATTAGCTCCACAATTGTGTTCTGCAATTTCCTTGGCCACATTGCTCAGCCACTGCAGTTTCCGCATATTACACGCCAGCAGTCATTTCCCCTTCGTGGAACCCACATGGTCACTTAAAAGTAATTTACCCAGGAGGCTTTCCAGCCTCTACATGAATCTGCTAATAAGCAGAGGTTGACTGACTTCACAGTCAGCTTTCTAAATAAGTTCAGATGATAATTTCTAGATCTGTATTTTGCAAGTGACAGGAAATATCTGGGAAGAGGGAAGAATAGCAAGTCCACAAACCTGTTGCTGAAAGTATTGGAGGAAGAATTTGCTGGAGATGGTGATTTTGGTGGAAAGGGACCTTACAATAGCCCTTCCTCGTTTGCCAACTGAATTATGCAAGAAAAATCAACTGGGAAACAAAACCAAAAAACAAACAATCACAATACCTCCAAATAACAACAGCAGCAAAAACCTAACTTCCAAAAAGAGTTCACATTATATGTTTATTTTTTAAAAACTGACTTAGCAACAGGAAGCTAGTTTCTGAGTTTATTTCCACACTTGCCCTCTGAACCCTGTCTTGTTGAATGATTCAGGGTATCAGATTCTCTCCCATAATTTCCTTTCAACAGAACTTACTGTATTACCCACCCATCCCCCAGACGTAAATGGCTAAAACAGCTGGCTCTTTCACTCTCGGTATATACACACAAACACAAATGAGGTACACACACACATACGTATAATATACATCTCTGCATATATAAACACACACTTTGGTCATTTATTTTTTTAACAGCACAAAGATCATTAATCAAAATATAATTCATTTGAACAGTCAAGGCTTGACATGAGATCATTATTTCAAGAAAACCCAAAGAGACTAAGCTCCCTTTCATAGCATTGTTTTCTTTCTAAGCCTCTGTCGGGTGCATGGCTCTTCTCCACTGAGAACGTCAGGGACAGCACCACAAAGCAGCCTCGTGGCCCCCAAGTTAAAAGACCTACATTCTCTTGGGGAAGGAGTTGATGCCCATATTCACTCGCCTCACAGAAGAGGACATTTTACGTCTGCTGTATTTCTACCTGGAGGCTGTCTCTAGTGATCCCCAGGGCAAAGACAACAAAAATATGTCCCCTGTTTCTCAAGAAAAAAACTGGGGTGCAGAGAAATTAAGCTAAATATCTTTTTCTGATTTCGTTTCAGTTTAGTTTCATCTGCACTTTTCTTAAACATTTTGTAAGCTGAGAAGAAAGGTATTGAAATCATCTCATCTATGGGAAACCTTTCTTTAGAAAGCTCTGGAAAGCCCCAACTTTTCTCCTTCATCCTGTGACTCCAGGCGAGAGAATGAAAAGGCTGGTACCTATTTCTCCTTCCTACTGATTAGGAAGTAGAGGGGTCAAGGAGCAGAATGACCAGGACAATGGCAAGCAAATGAAAGAGAACCTGAGAGTTCTATCTAACACTTACACACCAAGCAGAGTAACCAGTTGGCTGGTTTCTGAATGGAATGATCTCACTCTTCCTGTGGGTGAATTAGTCTCTGCTGCGGAGCCTGCCCACAGATTGGGCGGCCCATTGGCCCAATCAAGACCAAGCGGGGGCTCCCAAACGAACCTTTAGCCAACTCTCTAGCCTTAAGAAGTCTAGCATATTCGTATTCTACCAATAGGTAAGAAAAAGACACTGACTCAATTGAAAAATGGGCAAAGGCTGTCAACTGGCAATTTTTAGAAGAAGAATCCTGAGTATTAAATTTTACAAGTCATTTTGGAAATAAAAGTTAATGCAAAAATGGGATAGCACTCTTTCCACACCTCCCCCCAAATCCCCACCAAAATAAAAACAAACTTTAAAAGCCCTACATGTTGGTGATCTTGGGAGAAAACGAGAACTCACACTGCTGATGGGAGAGTGAACTGGAAGCCTTACTACAAAGAATCATCTGGCAGCATCCACTTCGCTGTGAAAGGACACCAACACCGCAGCCCAGTAAATACAATTCTGGGCTTTATTCTGTGCTCCACAGATAAGGTTATGTACAAAAAAGGCTACATTTATATCTATTTAAAAAAAAAAAAAAGACTGGAAGGATGAATACCAAATTCGTGATAATTGCTTTCACCTGGAGAAGGTAATGCGCTTGTAATACTTCAACTTGATGTATTTCTTAATACACAAGACACAAACTGAAGAAAATATAGAAACAATGTTCTATTTTTCTCTATAATTTTCCATATTTAACTTTTTTTTTCAAAGTTATAAAAGCAGGTAGCTATCCATGCATTTGACTAGTATAATCAGCCTCCTTTATTTAGTCCTCAGTAATTTTCTGGCTTGTGTCTGTCAGTCCTGAAGCAGTTGGCTTTTCTTTATGATGCTAACAGTTGTCACCACAACTCATTTGTCTGCCTGGAGCTGTTATGAGCTCTGTGAAGGTGGTGCTGATAAGGCCCAACATTGCGGGGAGCTGTGGAAGAGGCCAGGGATTTTCATAGCATTTCAGAAAGTTGGAAAATAGCCTCAGGAGTCAGCTAATATGATTATTTTATTTAGATGAGGAAATTGAGGCCTTAAGAGGCTTGTTCGAATTAACCTGGCTAATTAAAGGTGGAGTAGGGACCAGAATTTGTGGCTACTGATTTTCCTGTAACAAAACATTGACATATGGAAATAATGCAAGCTCTGCAGGTTCTTCCTAAAGAGCTTCCCCTGTGGACAAGCAGGCCCCACCCTGTGTTTGGCATTGTAGGAATGGCCATTAGGCCAGCAATACTTTAATCCTACCAGACCTGAGGCCCTGAAACTAACTGTCCCCTATACCTGGGTTCCTGAGCATTAAAGAGAAAAAATCAACATGATATAGAAAAATGTTAGTTACATGCAAACAAGTGGTTAGAATAAGATGGAACTTGGAGACATTGTAGAAAATAGGTCTACCTTTCATCTAGCGCCAATATTCCACCTTTGTGTGGAAATTACCGAAAAATCGGTACAGCGGTCTGGTAGGGTTAAGAGACGAGAGGAGAGAAGTGGAAAGTCTGTATGGTCAGGACAATCTATGAAGCAGTATAGCATCAGGTGTATATGTCCTGGCTCGGCCATTCCCAGCTATTTCACCATGGCTGTTTCCTCTCTGTGCCATGGTAAGCTGAGAATAATAATAGAACCTATTTCAGGGACTATAATGAGCGTTAAAAGAGTTAATCATGTAATATGTGAAAATGGTGTCTGCTGTATGTGTTCAACAAATGTTAGCTATTATTATTACATCATATGTATAACAAACTATTGAGGAAACTGAATATTTAATGATAGCTCTGCCATCTTTTGCCTTAAATCACATACCAATTTCCCAAAGTTGTCGTTAGTATCTTTGCATTTGACTTGGATGAGTCTCAGTTTTGCAGTTAAGAAAGCAGAACTCAAAAAGGTAAGATAATGTGTTTGTCTAGAACGATGTCATAAATGTATGACAGTGATTATATTTTCTTACTGTATTTCATTCAACACTCATTCTTCCCTGGTGCATTTGGGCTTACACAAGGGGGATACCAAGCAATGAAACTGACAACTGAAGTAGAGGACTCAGTCCTCTGCGATTACTGTCCAATCCCCACATTACTATCACGATGCTCTGCAACCAGTTATCAGCAAGGTCTTGAAGCTTTTCGAGAAAGAAATACCACCCCCGCCCAATTCCTATATCACTTTGACGGAAGGGCCTTAAACCTTAACATAAGATGATGACAGAGTTCTACCCGCTGCCAACTTTGAGTCTGTTATGTTTCCAGGAGGAGGTTTCCAGACCCCAGATCAGCTCCTCTTTCTCTGCATCAGTTTATTGACTCCTGCTGCTGTGCATTAATCCTGATGTGCCTGTCAGACACCAACCTATGCACTGGTGGAGAATTCATTCCCAGGGTTCGCAAGACAGCTAACCCTGCTTCAGTTTGTTCCCAGTGCCTCTTAACCTGATAGTGTAGTTCTTACAAGATGCATTTCTCTAGATCAGTGATCGGCAAACTGCGGCTCGCGAGCCACACGCGGCTCTTTGGCCCCTTGAGTGTGGCTCTTCCACAAAATACCACATGCGGGCACGCACGTACAGTGCGATTGAAACTTCGTGGCCCATGCGCAGAAGTCGGTACTTTGTGGAAGAGCCACACTCAAGGGGCCAAAGAGCTGCATGTGGCTCGCGAGCCGCAGTTTGCCGACCACTGCTCTAGAGTATATTATCAATTTCCTTTTTGTGGTGGTTGACAAACATTTTTTAATGAATGTTATAGTAACCTTTCTCATCTACCTCAGAAATGATCCCCTCTCTAAAGCTGATAAATTCCTTTGTCAAAGTAATAAGAGGGTGATTCCATTTGGAGTTTTACTTACTAATTTATTCCATAATTTGGGTATTAATCTTGCTGTCAGATGAATACAATCAACTTTTGGACTCAATTTCTTCCTGTGCAGGGGAGAATTTCTATACCAAATTTCCACTTAATGGCCTCTTTTGCACACACCCACATCTTATTTTCATTTGTGCTTAGCCTATCGCCACAACTTATAATTGACCAACTAAGAATGTGGTTTTTGTGTGTGTGTGTGTGATTTGATGCTTGCAGGTATCAAAATGATTTAGATTCAGAGCTGCAGGGGATAGTTTATTGATATGTGCATGAAACCTGAAATAAATTGAACCCTTGGAGCTTTAAGTCTCTCGCATGATAGGTGACTGAAGTTGACCGCAGTGTGGTCAGTGTGGAGGTAGACGCTAAGATTAGTCATTTACAGCAGGCAGCTCTGTGGAAGTGGTGGGGAACTCTTGCATCCTCCTGTGATTTCTTCCCTTTTTGCCATTGTTATCTAGGTCCGAAATGTCCTTTTCCCTTGGGTCCTAGCTTTCTGCTTCAGACTGGTTGTCATTCCATGAGCAATAGTTCTCAGGTTGAATTTAACACATTGTATGTGGGAAACATATTTATACGTTTTACATTGACTGTAAGTAGTAGAGCCACCTGTTAGCGCGCGATAAAAACTACCCGCAAACAATGTGTTAAAATTCCTCCTACCTGGGCTCTGTTCCGGACCTGCTGAATCAGAAGCCAGGGCAGGGAGATGTGTGTTTTTAACAACCTCTTTCCAGCATCCTTATGCCCAACCAGTACTGAGGACCACTGTCATCTTGCCTAGGTCAGACCTCTTAAGTTTGTAAATATTAGAATTGAAACCCACTCGAATGACCTTAACAGAAAAGAGGAATTTGGCCACACGGGAGCAGGAGAATCTTGCAGAACTCAAGGGTGTGAGGTCCATCTGGGCTTCATGAGAGACCAGAGCTTAGACCTGTAGCACCAACAAGGACCGGCAGCTAGTCCCACTCCCCGGCGGGTCCCTCTGGCTGCCTAGCTCCCATCAGAACCTTGTGGACTCAGAGCCTGCTTCTCTCCGAACATCTGCTTCCTTCTTTTCTCCTGTTCAGCTGGCCACTTGCACTGTTTCATGAGCACATGGCCCAGCATGGTGCCCAATGTACATGTTCTCCCTTCAAGCTGACTAGCATCTCTCAATCCAGATTCCTGGAGGAAGGTCTGATTGGCCTAGCAGAGGGGAGGTGTCTACCCTTAAGCCATCAGACAACATGGTCTACAGTGGCTGCCACGGGCACACCCACATATGAGTTCAGATCAGAGGCTGTTTGGATATTTCCATTGATTCTCTACATTTGCCTTATTCTTATGCATTTATCCCAAATCGCTTTATTTCTGATTTCAGCTTTATGGTAATATTTTTCACCTTTAAGGAAAGTGAGAAGCAACAATCTCTACACATCAGGGGCGACTTAATCATGCAGATACCACTGAAACATTGCATATGCTGTCTCTCTCTCTCTCTCTCTCTCTCTCTCTCTCTCCTCCCCCTTATAAACATGACTCCGTTAGGATGCTGAGAAAATAGAGCCTCAGGGAAGCTGCCTCTGTGGTAGAGTAAGATAGCAATCGAATGGCACAGTCATTGTCTATACTGCATATAATCCTATCATAAAGCAATGCTTAAAGGGTTTGAGGTAGTTTATCACAGACCATGCTGATATGTGACCTTATAAGAATCTCCCACAGAAAAGGCTCCTGCATTTTCTTTGTCGGCACAGGGTTCAAAAAAGGAGGGAATGGTTTCAGGAGGAAAAACACAGTGCCTGGTGCAGGGTTCGTATTCAATAGTATGTTGCTAATTGTGTTTGCTTAGAAATATTTATTCGCAATAACTTTCAGGTGGTTTGGAAACACTGGAATGAGTTGCCGAGGAAAGTAAATAAGCTTCTATTCTTTCTATGTGTCATCCCAACCACCATCTTGCATACATGGGATATCCATGATACTGGCCCTCGAAGAGATAAAAATTTTGTCGGGAACGTAAAATACAAAAGACATACATCAGCCTCCCGCCCTTGCTCTTCAGAGATCTCTACGTGCTCTCACCTGTCCTGTCTCGTTCTTAGGGGGTGAGAAGAGGAAACCAGGGTTTACTGTCTCTGCTTTACGCTGAGTAGACAGGGGGGTCAGTCATTCCTACCGATATGTTCACCTTCAGGGAATGTGAAAAGCGACAACCCCCACCTATCAATGGCGACTTAACCTTGCAGATGCCACTAGGTGAACTGGGCAGAGAGAACGTTAAGATAAGGCACAATGCTAACGACTAAATTAGAACTGAAAATGAATTTGGTCTCTAAAGGACAGCAAGAGCAAACATGAATGTCTTTCAGCAAATTGTAATGCCAAAAAAATGCAGGATGGATAAATCAGAGAAACATGCACTAGTGGAAGCTGAGCTATAAGAATGACATAACAGGAACAATTAAAACTAAAAGTGGTAGTTGATAAGTGATACTGTATCAGAGTGGCTTTATCATTAAATAACACTGTGACTTGTAGAATAATTGGCAATTCCTAGAACATATAGTACAGAAGTAGTGAGGGTCTTTATAAAGTTTTGTGATATCAACTTTATATCACATCAAGGATACAATAGGAACAATCTGTAATAAGTATTTCCAAGTAATTTGTAAACTTATGACACATTCTATACTATCCAGGGCTTTGGTTATAAGTAACAGGTTCGATGGAATTTCTTGGCTAATGGCATTGGGAAGTCTTAGGTAGGGGGGTTGTCTACTGGCTATCCCAAGTGTCATCATTGTTTCTGCCACTGTTTTCATCTATCTGATCTGTTTTCCTCCTGTTGGTTTTATTCTCAGTAGATTTTGCCACATGGTGGCAAAATGATTTCCCTGGTTCTCATCACTTAGGATCCGAAAAGGCATGAGGTTCTTTTTCTTCCTGCCTTTAAGTCAGTACTCCCCAAAAGAGTCCAGTTGGGCTGCTGGATTGCTTGCCTACCCCTCTGGTGGGAAGACAAGGGCCCCAGAGATGAGGCTGGGGCAGTTCTCCAAAGGAAAGGGAGGCTTCTGTGGCCAGAAAAGGGGGAAGAGGTGTTGAGTAGGCAGAAGAGCAGATGTCCAGCCATACATTATGCAACTGCATGCCAGGCACTTCCACATCCTGCGGCAAACGAAAACCCTTCACTAATGAAAAAGAAACGACAGCTTGAAATATTGTAAGTAGTGAGAGGAAGAAGTCAAGGTGCTTTTTAATATTCTCTCCCATCCCCAGGGTTACAGCTGGTTACTACCTCCTCTTTTTTAAAAAAATATATTTTATTGATTTTTACAGAGAGGAAGGGAGAGGGATAGAGAGTTAGAAACATCAATCAGCTGCCTCCTGCACACCCCCTACTGGGGATGTGCCCGCAACCAACATACATGCCCTTGACCGGAATCGAACCTGGGACCCTTCAGTCCGCAGGCCGACGCTCTATCCACTGAGCCAAACCGGTCAGGGCTACTACCTCCTCTTTGCTCCCAAGTATTTTGCCTAGCCCTCTGCTCTGCCACTTGGTTATCTTCCCTCTACAGATCTGTCCTCCTGCAATAGGGTGTGAACATTTGAAGATAGAATCTTGCCTTTTACCTCTATTTCCAGTGCCTCGTCCATTGCCTGGAACACAGAGCCACTTGATGCTTAGTGAATGGAATTGGATTCTACTCTATGTACTGCTAAGTCAGGAAAATAATAATAATAAGCAGGTTGTTAGATGAGGGTGTTAGGGGACAGGCCTCACTCTCCAGGAGGAAGGAAGGGTTTCCCCTCACCTCTTCGCCACTCCTCCTCAGGGAAAGTGGAATGGCTCGTCTGATTGGTGAGGTTAGGATGAGGGAGGAACGTCGCACATTCAGGCCTGGTCCTGCACCAGCCACAGGCAGGGCCACTGCCTCGTCCAGTCTGGGGGAAGCCCGCTCACTGTTGCTATGCACCCAAGCAGTATCTTCTGCCTCCTCTGTTGTTGTTGTTTTTTGTTTCTTCTCTCTTTTTTTTATGGGTTCAGAATAAAGTGTATAATTTAGTGGTCCCCTCAAACCTCACCAAAGAGTTTAGAAAGATCCTGTATTTGTCCTTGGATATGTGCAGAGAATGGATTTAAAAAGTAAACATTGTGGCATTTTATGTATTACTTATTTATATCCCATCTTTTTCCAAAATAGATTGAAGGTGACTTCATGGTACACGGTAGTGTAGTTCATGACACTCAAAAGCCTCCAGGACAGGAAAAGGATTTTCGAGACGCCCTGAGCACAGCTCCATTTGATATGGCTTCCTAGCCTGGATTGCAATCAGGAAGGCACTGATTCCCTTTACTGTTGTTTTGTAAACAAAAAAAGATGCCATTCCTCCCCCTCTGTCCCTTCTCATGGTGAACAGTCCACCACTTACCCTGTCACTGAACCACAAACCTGGGATCCACTCAGACTCCCTTTCCTCGCTGCTGTCCTTTCCCCGACATCCACTCCACAGATTCCACAGTCGCATCCAGGCTTCCTTCCCTCACGTCCAGTTCCAGGCCCCATGTCTGAGCCTCGTCCCCGTGTCTGAGCCCAGGCCCCCTGTCTGAGTCCCACCCCTGTGTCTGAGCCCACGCCCCTGTGTCTGAGCCCACGCCCCGCGTCTGAGCCCACGCCCCGCGTCTGCTTCCCTCACGTCCAGTTCCAGGCCCCCTGTCTGAGCCCCGCCCCTGTGTCTGAGCCCACGCCCCGCGTCTGAGCCCACACCGTGGAAGTTCTCGCGCCTGCCCTGTCCGGCAGCCCTCTATAGGCCTCTTTCCCTGTCTGTGCGGGAGCCAGTGTTCCCACTAATGCAGCAGTGTGATTGTGCTGCTCGAGCATTTGAAACCCTCGTGTCCTTTTACTGCCGCTAGGATTCGGTCCAGATGCCTCCGCGTACACACGGGACCTCAGGGCCTGGCAGCTGCAGGATCCCCGGCCATATCTCTCTGAATGCTTCTTTCTTGGCCTCGTGGCTCCATCACCCCATCCTCTCCCAAAACACACACACTGGAGCCCCAGTGAGGTCCTCAGTACCTCTTACAGTCTAGGCCATTTCACATTTTTGGGTTCATTTGCTGCTCTTTTGCCTGTAATTAACCTCTTCCAGCCTCCAAAAGCGGCTCAGCTTTGAAGACCAAGTGCCACCACCTCTCCGAAGCCTCAAGAAGAGTCAGGCTCTCTCTTCCCTGTAACCTCTGTGTACTGTATCCTCAATGCGTTGTTTTTTTTCATGAATTGTTTGCAATACTGTTCGCCTCCAGGGGACTGAGAGATGCTGGGGCCTGGGCAAGTCGTGCTGGTCTTACTGTCTGACACACAGTGCTGTACCTGGCACTTCCACGATGTTCCTGAAGGGTTTGTCCACCAAGTCAAGTTTATCTGCGTGAATTTGCAGTTTAAGGATTTTCATTAATAGTGTGCCTTTACTCCCTACGACTCTGAGGATATAACATTAGCTGCTCCCACAGAACGGTTGGGGTGGGTGTGGGCGGGGGCAGGGAGCTGTGTTGCAAAGATTTGGCTTTAAGGAGCAGGCTTGTGACTGCAGCGGCTCTGCCCACAGCCGTCTCAGCTACTGCTCTTAGCAGCCTTTGTTTCTTCAGGGGTCAGAGGGCTGTGGGCTACTTTGGTCTTCATCTTATAAACGCCCACACCCAGAGAGCATGCGTGGGATCCAAGCAGGGGATATTTGTTTGGACCGACTGAGGCCTTTAAAACTTGAGAGCCTCATTTTTCTGGAGTGGTTTAAATATGCATCTCTCCGGGCAGGGGTGAAGTCAATGAGTTTGCTCAATATTGCATCCAGGCTCTGAAAACCAAGTCCAGACATGAAGAATAGTGGTAAAGTCAGCAAGTACCTACCAGGTGACCACTGCCCGGCTTGTGCTGTGGGGCACAGACAAAGTTTAAGTGAAGAGGGCAATCCTCAAAGAGTTTACAGTCCAAAGTTATTAATGTCTTAAAAATGAACACACCTTCTGTGACAGGTTCTGAGCATAAATGTCGACTGCTTTTTAGAAGTCATTTAAAAATATGAAATACTCAGCAAAGCACAGGCAGGTTGGTAGTGGTTGAAAGGGGAACAGTCCAGGGGATGCTCAGGGTCGAAATAAAATTGCAAGCTGGTGCCTGTTGGGCCAGAGTCGTACCATAGTTTCAAATTCAGGAAATTTCTAATAAAATTAAGATTTCTTACTTACTTGTGGTTTCTGCCTGGCTCTTAAATTTATTCGGCTTTGTGATCTCAGGTCTAAATGGTTCCTGCATACCTTAGTGTTTTGGGGGAAAACTGTATAAAGGCTTTGGACTTTAGATATAGGTGGATTCTCATATAAACACAAGGAATATTTAACTTCCTGGTGAGTTTCTAGGCATAATACATAGGTTTGTTTTTTAAAAATGGCAATTAAAGATTAACATTGCCTTTGTTTTATAGTTTAGACCTGAGATCAGCCAACCTTTTCCATAAAGGGCCACATAATAAATACAGGGTGCCCCCCAAAATGTCTACACACTTTGAATAATTATGAATTCCAATGGATTTAATCTGAAAAGAAAGAAACATCAATTGAGCTCTCAGCTGTTAGAGTGTGTATACTTTTTTGGGGACACCCTGTCTTTTAGTTTTTGTATTGCAGGTCACGTGGTCTTTGCTGCAGCCATTCACCTCTGCCATTGCAGTATGAGAGCAGCCATAGACAACACATGAGCCATGAGCATGGCTGTGTTCCAATAAAACTTTATTTATGAACACTGAATTTGAATTTCACATAATTTTTATGCCACAAAATATTAATTTTCTTTTGTCTTTTTCCTAACTACTTTAAAATCTAAAAACTATTCTTATCTCATGAGTCATACAAAAGCAGGAGGCAGAGCTGATTTGGCCCATAGGCCTAAAGAACATTGGATGATTGTGCATCGCAAAACCTTTATTTATTTATTTATTTTAATATTTTTATTGATTTCAGAGAGGAAGGGAGAGGGAGAGAGAGAGAGAGCCAATCAATGATGAGAGAGAATCATTGATTGGCTGCCTCCTGCACATCACACCCCCTACTGGGGATGGAGCCTGATCAGGAATCAAACCATGACCTCCTGGTTCATAGGTCCATGCTCAGTCACTGAGCCACACCGGCCGGGCAAAATCCTCTTTTTTTAATCCTCACTTGAGAATATGTTTATTGATTTGAGAGAGAGAGAGAGAGAGATCTGTTACCTCCCATACATGCCCGACCTGGGATCTGGGATCCACCTCGTGCAACCTTTAGTGTATGGGATGAAACTCCAACCAACTGAGACACCTGGCCAGGGCACAAAATCTTGGTCTTAGGCTTTTTAGACCTGGCTAACCCAAAAAGAACAAGCTAGGATGTCTGTTTTTATTTTGTCCAAGGGAATTCTCCTTTCCTCATATTTTTCATATTCTGAGGGAGCCAGGTTGATGTCCTTCTTGAACGTGGAAGAGCCAAGTTGTTCGCCTTGCATTTCCCAGAGCTCAGAGGCTGGTCTGCATTTCAGACAGCTCAGGTGATGAGTGAGCCTGTGTTTTCCATGAGGAACTTTATCCCATAAGCATCTGTATCCCAGTCATATTTAGGCATGGAACAGGCTAAGTAAAATCTATTAATATCCTAGCTAGAAAGAAAACTATAAAATTACACATATATGCAAGCTTGTGTGTATTCTGCGGTTCAAAGTGTAGTCAGCAAAAAAAGCCTGCATGCTATTGCACTGGGAGGAAATCGGTGTCTTTGAAATCAAATACCCTGCCATTGGCATATCCAGGCTTGAAACCCGGCTGCAGCTTTTAGCTTCCACCACATGTTTACATTGGAAATCTCTCTGTGCGCATATAGAGTTTGTTCTCTTATGAAATCATGTCTCTAGGGGAGGATAATTTAAAGCCATTTCCGTTTGTTATGTCTGAGCTGAACTAGACTATTAGGGCTTGTTAACGCGGGATAAACTTGAGCCCTATAACTGCCTTCATCTGCAGATTATAGAATCTGTCCAACAAATTGCATTCTGATGTTTTCAGATGAAGGCTAAGCAAGCACGGGCCTTTTAATTTATATTCTATCACCATGGTTGTCTTAGGAATCACAGTTTTGACTTTCATGCCTGCTTGGGAGAGCAGAGATAATATGACTCTGGAACAGACCAAATCCAGAGGTAACTGAGACACTAGACTCCATCAGCGGCTGCTGCAGCAGAGCTGGCAGAGGCTGCCCGTCAGAAAACTGCTGGCTCAGCATCTTTCTCCAGGGTCCCTCCCTTCCCCCAGCCTTAGCATAAATCAATGTTAGGCCCACTGAAATATCGTGTGTGGTCTGCATTCAGAAATTTCATTCGAAAATTATATTGTGGCAACCATGAGACAGATGGATAAAGTAAAACAAGTTTTCTTTGGGCTCGTGTTAAGTAAATAGAATTAAGTGAAGATAGACGTTTCCCTGATTTAGTGGAGGGGAGGTGATGGCTGCCCCGGGGTATCCTACGCCCTCCACCTCCATCCATCAAACCCACTGGCCACACTCCCTGTAATGCTTCCATTTAAATATTTGGCTGATCATCATTCTCCATTTTAGATAGTGGGGTATTGGAAGGAAGGAGTTATATTTGTTTGACTTCTTTTAAAAAAAATGTCTAGCAGAACTGCCAGGTCAGCGTCAGTGTGACTAGACAATGGTGTAACTAGACAACATGGCGTCCACTAATTCTAGAAAAAGAATTCTTCTTTTATGGCTCCAACCTTATTAACAGTATCGCCACTGAGTCTAATTCTTTTCAGTCTAATTCTTTCCAAACTCATGGAAGGCATTGTCCTAAGCCGGGAGGTTGGGGACAGGGTGATGGTGGAATATAGAGACAAATAAGACCTGGGTCCTCTCAAAAGGTGACTGTGCATAAATCACTCTAATCAAGACCAGATTCACAGAATAAAGGGCAGACACCGGCCAGTGATATTTAAACTGGGCTCTGCATGAGAAACTGGGTTTTAGCTAGCAGGAGGGAGAAGAATCTGCTAGATTAAGGGAACACTGTGAACAAACTTCCAGAAGTAGAAAAAGTACAGAACTCGAGGGAGTGTGAGAATAAGGCCTCCCCCTGCTTCCTCCCTTCTCTCTTTCCCTTATTCAAGACTGAATGATGCCTGTGCTTCACCAGACAGACCTGGCCCCTGTCCGCACACAGTTTGCAGTCTAGAGGAGGAGCCAGGCTGAATTAAACAAGCCTGAAGTCAGTGACACATTACAGCTGTGGTCTTACCTCAGAGGAGAGGAGTGCATTGGCTGAGAGAGAGCATTGCAGGAGAATCCAACGTACTTTTCAGGGCTTTGCTGGAGAAGCATCCGCGGCATGAGGAGCGTAGACATGGGTTAGCAGAGACACACAGCACACAGCACACAGCAAGTGTGAGACACCACAGAGTGAGGGATGTGTGGTGGGAGGTGCAGCTGACCGCGGTCAGGAGCAGACCAAGATGGAAGTTTTGTCTTTATTCCAAGAGTAAAGGGAAGCCATTGACTTTGTTTCCAGCAAGGAGTGGAGGAGGTGATGAGGTTTGCTTTCTGGAGCGATCACTCTGGCTACGATGTGGAGAATGAATCAGAAGTACAGAGAGGGGGCAGGGAGTCTGCTGGGAGGCAGATGTGGTTGTCCAGGTGGGATATGCTGGTGGTTTGGTGGGTAATGGTGGGGGGCATGAGGAGAATGGAATGAATTCAAGGTCTAATTATGAGCTTGGTCTTGGCGATACTGAATTTGAATGACCTTTGAGACATGGAAAAGATATACTGGGAAGATACAAACAGTCTGGAGCTCAGTGAAAAGATCTGGGCTAGAGATAAACATTTGAGAGTCATCTTTCATGGATTGAGCCATGAGTGTGGCTATATGTTAGTGAGTGAATGAATGAAAGAACGAGTTAATGGATGAGATTGGTGAGGAGAGAGCAGAGTAAGAAGAGGCCTGAACAATGTGGTGCTGTAGTTCTGTAACTGTCAGTTGTGGCGACTGACTGTCTTGTCCTAGGACTAGCTCTCATGCCTTATGTGGACATATTCTGGACACTAACAAGAACCTGGGAAGTGAGCGGCCCCTCCCCTTGCCCACCTGGAACACCTCTCTTTACCCTTCCAGCTGACGAGTGGATGGGCTCTAGGAATTCACATCAAAGATGGTTGTTTGGATTGTAAAACACTGTTCCCCAAAGAAACACCTAGGTTCCCCGGCTGATGCCACCAGGGACCCAGATTGATCAGGGCTCTTTCTGTGAGACATTATGTTCAATAGGACAGATTTCCCTCATCGCTGCCTGTGCACTGGCCTGTGTACTCTCCTCCACTCTCCTCCCATCCCACTGGCCAGGCACTGGGAGACAGGACTGTCCACATTGCTGTCATTGGGAGGGGCTTAGTGACATCAGAGAGGAAACTCCGGGGTTTCTGGGGCTCCGAGGCAAGCCCCTGAGGCTCTTCTAGATCTGCACTTGAACCCCTTCACTCCCTTTCTATCTTCCCTGAGGACCCCAAGAATTGGCCAGCCTGTGTCCCTTGTTTTTACTACCAGCAGGTAGGTATCCGGTGGGTTGGGGGTAAGGAAGGATATAAGGCGCTGTTTCTGTTCCCATGTTTAGATAGAAATATGGTCATAAAGCTTTTCCTCATGTTTCTAGTTCCTGAAGCAAGCACGTGGCTCGTTGGGAGTTTCTAAGGGTTGTTACTACTAACAATGTCAGAAAGCAGGCCGAGAGCAAAGCAGCCTTCTCCAGGCCTCGTCCCCAGCCTGTCCTCATGTTGTGCTGTTCCCCTTAGATCTGGGAGGGACAGAGAGCCCAGTTTCCCAGGCCGGTCTTTCTTTGTGCCTCATGTCTTGGCATAATTGCCATTAGCACCCCCGTTCCCTTTTAAAAGTTTAGAGCACAAATTATGGCCCCCACAGGGAAATAAAAAGTGGTGCATTGATGGTAATGGTGGATTCACAAAGGAGTGAATCACCTTTATCTGCATTTTAGTGAGACCAGATGAGACAGCAGAGTACCTTCCTTGGTATCTTGTCCCAGGAGCTGGACTGGGCCTGTGCTTGTGTAGGTGAGGGGATGAGGAGGCAAAGGGGAGGGCTGTGAGGTCCTGGAATTATTGGAACTGGGACTAGAGTGCCCCGCGGAGGTGTGCCTGCCCTCTCTCCTGCCCCTTCCTCCCTCCACAGCCAGGTTGGCCACAGGAAACTCACCTGCTCTGGGCAAGAGGGTGTCAAAGACCAGGGCTGAGGACAGCGGGTTTCCAGGCAGCATGGGGTGAACAACAGAGAGGATACAAATTTGGAAGCAGAGGTAGAGCCAGGTTATGACAGACAGAGTGGGGTGTCGGGGGGAAGGGTCCAGATCTTTGTCTGATTGTTGCAGCAGGGATAGAAGAGCACAGGATTGTCAACATAGCCCTTACAACTGTTCTGAAGAGGTGTCCCTTTGGGGGGACAGTTCAGGAAGACTTTCCCTGTGTCCACATGGCTATCTACACTAATAAAAGAGAAACATGGTAATTAGCGTACGACCGCTACCCTTCCCATTGGCTAATCAGCATATCCTTATGCAAATTAACTGTCAGCCAAGATGGCGGCCAGCAGCCAGGCAGCTGGAAGCGAACATGAGGCTTGCTTGCTCCAGTGACTGCAGACTACAACGTTCCCCACCTGACTTGCCGGCCTCTGAGTTGCAACTCTAAGCAACTATGTACTATGTTGCAAATGTAGGAGCTAAACAAAACCCCAGAAACCAGCTTTCAGCCTGCCGGGATCTCAGAGCTGAAGTTATACATTGTTTCGATTATAGAACGGCAAACAAACCAGATACGAAGCCTCAGAGCTAGAGCCAGAGCTAAAGCTGGCCCAGAATAAAATAAAAAAAGAGAAAAAAAAGGAGCGGTTGGGAGCTTCAGTCAACAACCGCCAGCCTGAAAGCAGCCCTCAGCCCCTCACCCAGACTGGCCAGGCACCCCAGTGGGGACCCCCACCCTGAAGGGGGTGTGACCAGCTGCAAACAGCCATCATCCCCTCATCCAGGCTGGCCAGGCACCCCAGTGGGGACCCCCACCCTGAAGGGGGTGTGACCAGCTGCAAACAGCCATCATCCCCTCATCCAGGCTGGCCAGGCACCCCAGTGGGGACCCCCACCCTGAAGGGGGTGTGACCAGCTGCAAACAGCCATCATCCCCTCATCCAGGCTGGCCAGGCACCCCAGTGGGGACCCCCACCCTGAAGGGGGTGTGACCAGCTGCAAACAGCCATCATCCCCTCATCCAGGCTGGCCAGGCACCCCAGTGGGGACCCCCACCCTGAAGGGGGTGTGACCAGCTGCAAACAGCCATCATCCCCTCATCCAGGCTGGCCAGGCACCCCAGTGGGGACCCCCACCCTGAAGGGGGTGTGACCAGCTGCAAACAGCCATCATCCCCTCATCCAGGCTGGCCAGGCACCCCAGTGGGGACCCCCACCCTGAAGGGGGTGTGACCAGCTGCAAACAGCCATCATCCCCTCATCCAGGCTGGCCAGGCACCCCAGTGGGGACCCCCACCCTGATCCAGGACACCCTTCAGGGCAAACCAGCCGGCCCCCAGGCCTCTATCCTATATAGTAAAAGGGTAATATGCCTCCCAGCACCGGGATCAGCGGAGCCGCGAGGCCTCCTGGCACTGGATCAGCGTGACAGGGGGCAGCGCCCAAACCCCCTGATCGCCCTGCAGCTCTGTGTGTGACAGGGGGCGGGGCCACAACACCCTATCTGCCCTGCTCTGTTCGTGACAGGGGAAGGCACCCCAACCCCCTGATCAGCCCTGCTCTGTGCCTGATAGGGGGGAGCTCCCCAACCCCCTGATCGCCCTGCGGCTCTGTGAGTGACAGGGGGCGGGGCCACAACC